>NC_091980.1:61092068-61397818 GCF_044704955.1 Pristiophorus japonicus
GAGAGAGGGAGGGAGAGAGAGGGAGGGAGGGGGAGGGGAGAGAGAGGGAGGGTGGGGGAGGGAGGGAGGGAGGGAGAGGGAGGGAGGGAGGGGAAGGGAGGGAGGTGGAGACGGAGGGAGGGAGGGTGGGGGGTGAGAGGGAGGGAGGGGGGTGAGAGAGGGAGGGAGGGGGGGGGAGAGAGAGGGAGGGAGGGGGAGAGAGAGGGAGGGGGGGAGTGAGAGGGAGGGAGAGAGATGTAGGAAGGGAGAGGGAGGGAGAGAGAGGGAGGGAGGGGGAGGGGGGGAGGGAGGGGGAGGGGGAGGGAAATAGGGAGGGAGAGAGATTTGGGAGGGGGGAGGGAGAGAGAGGGAGGGGAAGGGAGAGAGAGGGAGGGGGAGTGAGAGAGGGAGAGGGTGAGAGAGGGAGGGAGGGAGAGGGAGAGAGAGGGAGGGAGTGAGAGGGAGGATGGGGGAGGGAGTGAGAGGGAGGTAGGGGGAGGGAGAGAGAGGGAGGGAGGGGGAGGGAGAGAGGGGGACGGAGAGAGGGAGGGAGGGGGAGGGAGGGAGAGAGAAGGAGGGGGAGGGAGAGAGAGGGGGAGGGAGAGGGAGGGAGAGGGAGGGAGGGGGAAGGAGGAGGAGGGGGAGGGAGAGGGAGGGAGAGGGAGGGGGAGGGAGGGTCGGTGAGGGAGAGGGAGGGGGAGGGAGAGAGAGGGAGGGAGGGGGGGCAGGGAGGGAGGGGGAGGGAGGGAGAGGGAGGGAGAGGGAGGGAGGGGGAGGGAGAGGGAGGGAGAGGGAGGGAGGGGAGGGAGAGGTAGAGAGGGAGGGAGGGAGGCGGAGGGAGAGGGAGGGAGGGGGAGGGAGAGGGCGGGATGGAGAGGGAGGGAGGGGGGAGGGAGAGGGAAGGAGGGGGAAGGAGAGGGTTGGAGGGGGAGGGAGAGGGAGGGAGGGGGAGGGAGAGGGAGGGAGGGGGAGGGAGATGGAGGGGAGGGAAGGGGAGGGGGAGGGGAGGGGGAGGGAGGGGAGGGGGAGGGAGGTGGAGGGGGGGAGGGAGGGGGAGTTGGGAGGGGGAGGGAGGGAGGGGAGGGAGCGGGAGGGAGGGGGGGAGGGCCGGGAGGGGGAGGGGGAGAGAGGGTGAGGAGGAGAGGGGGAGAGAGGGAGGGAGAGGGAGGGAGAGAGAGCGAGGGAGAGGGAGGGAGAGAGAGGGAGGGAGGGGGAGGTAGGTGGAGGGAGGGGGAGGGAGGGGGAGGGAGGGAGGGGGAGGGGAGGGGGAGAGGGAGGGCGGGGTGGGGGAGGGAGGGAGAGGGAGGGAGGGAGAGGGAGGGAGGGAGAGGGAGGGTGAGGGGGGGATGGGGAGGGAGAGAGGGGGGGAGAGAGAGGGAGGGAGGGAGGGAGGGAGGAGGGGGAGGGAGGGAGGGAGGGGGAGGGAGAGGGAGGGAGGGAGGGGGAGGGAGAGGGAGGGAGGGGGAGGGAGGGGGAGAGGGAGGGAGGGGAATAGGGCGGGAGGGGAGAGGAAGGGAGGGAGAGGGAGGGAGGGAGGGAGAGGGAGGGGGGAGGCGAGGGAGGGAGAGGAGGGAGTGGGCGAAATGGAGAGGGAGGGAGGGGGGAGGGAGAGGGAGGGAGGGGGGAGGGAGAGGGAAGGAGTGGGGAGGGAGAGGGTTGGAGGGGGAGGGAGAGGGAGGGAGGGGGAGGGAGAGGGAGGGAGGGGGAGGGAGGGGGAGGGAGAGGGAGGGAGGGGGAGGGAGAGGGAGGGGGAGGGAGATGGAGGGGGAGGGAAGGGGAGGGGGAGGGAGGGGAGGGGAGGAAGGTGGAGGGGGGAGGGAGGGGGAGGTAGGGAGGGGGGTGAGGGAGGGAGGGGGAGGGAGCGGGAGGGAGGGGGGGGAGGGGCGGGAGGGGAAGGGGGAGAGAGGGTGAGGAGGAGAGGGGGAGAGAGGGAGTGAGAGGGAGGGAGAGAGAGCGAGGGAGAGGGAGGGAGAGAGAGGGAGGGAGGGGGAGGGAGGGGGAGGGAGGGAGGGGGGGGAGGGGAGGGGGAGAGGGAGGGCGGGGGTGGGGGGAGGGAGGGAGAGGGAGGGAGGGAGAGGGAGGGGGAGGGGGTGATGGGGAGGGAGAGAGAGGGAGGGAGGGGGAGGGGGAGGGGGAGGGAGAGAGAGGGAGGGAGGGGGAGAGAGAGAGGGTGAGGTGGGGGAGGGAGAGAGGGTGAGTAGGGGGAGGGAGAGAGGGTAGGGGGGGAAGTCAGGTCGGATCCAGTCTGTGTCGGGAGTCAGGTCGGGTCGGGTCCAGTGGGGGGGGTGTCGGGTTGGGTCCAGTCGGGTGCGCGGGGAGCGGGAACTGAAGCGCGGGTCGGGTCCCGTCGGGGGGGCGGGGAGCGGGAACTGAAGCGCGGGTCGGGTCCAGTCGGGGGGGCGGGGAGCGGGAACAGGAGCGCGAGTCGGGTCCAGTCGGGGGCGCGGAGACAGGAGAGCGGGTCGGGTCGGGTCGGGTCCAGTCGGGGGAGTGGGAACAGGAGCGCGAGTCGGGTCCAGTCGGGGGCGCGGAGACAGGAGAGCGGGTCGGGTCGGGTCGGGTCCAGTCGGGGGAGTGGGAACAGGAGCGCGAGTCGGGTCCAGTCGGGGGCGCGGAGACAGGAGAGCGGGTCGGGTCGGGTCGGGTCCAGTCGGGGGAGTGGGAACAGGAGAGCGGGTCGGGTCGGGTCGGGTCGGGTCGGGTCGGGTCCAGTCGGGGGCGCGGGGACAGGAGAGCGGGTCGGGTCGGGTCGGGTCCAGTCGGGGGAGTGGGAACAGGAGAGCGGGTCGGGTCGGGTCGGGTCGGGTCGGGTCCAGTCGGGGGCGCGGGGACAGGAGAGCGGGTCGGGTCGGGTCGGGTCGGGTCCAGTCGGGGGAGCGGGAACAGGATAGCGGGTCGGGTCGGGTCGGGTCGGGTCGGGTCGGGTCCAGTCGGGGGCGCGGGGACAGGAGAGCGGGTCGGGTCTGGTCCAGTCGGGCGGGCGGGGAGCGGGAACAAGAGCGCGGGTCGGGTCGGGTCAGTCAGCGGGAAGCGGGTGTTGGGTCTGGTCCGGATGCGGGGGGAGTGGGTGTCGTGTCTGGTCGGAGGGGGGGCGGAGCAGGAGCTGGCCGTGGGAGGAGCCTTATTCACGCAGCCCCAGTGAGGCCATTCAGCCAGGGCTAGGGGCTGCGTGCTTCGGGCCCCTCCCACACAGTTCGGCGCCTGGAGCTACTGCACTTGCGTGCCCACTGTAGCGCGCATGTGCAGAGGTCCCGGCACTGTTTTCTGCGCAGGGACCTGGCTCCGCCCCCCCATAGCTCGCGTTGGCTGCGCCGAGGGCCAGAGGACCTGCAGGTAGGTGGAGAATACCGAGGATTTTTTTAGGCGCACTTTGTGGCGCGAAAAACGGGTGTCCAGGTCGGGACTGCGCCGTTCTAGGCGCGTGTGGAAACTTGGGCCCTATGTCCCCTAGTTCTAGTCTCCACTATCAGTGGAAACATCCTCTCTGCATCCACCTTGTCAAGCCCCCTCATAATCTTATACGTTTCGATCAGATCACTTCTCATTCTTCTGAATTCCAATGAGTAGAGGCCCAACCTACTCAACCTTTCCTCATCCCCGGAATCAACCTAGTGAACCTTCTCTGAACTGTCTCCAAAGCAAATATATCCTTTCTTAAATATGGAAACCAAAACTGCACACAGTATTCCAGGTGTGGCCTCACCAATACCATGTATAACTGTAACAAGACTTCCCTGCTTTTATACTCCATCCCCTTTGCAATAAAGGCCAAGATTCCATTGACTTTCCTGGTCACTTGCTGTACCTGCATACAAACCGTTTGTGTTTCTTGAACCAGGACCCCCAGGTCCCGCTGTACTGCAGCACTTTGCAATTTTTCTCCATTTAAATAATAACTTGCTCTTTGATTTTTTTCTGCCAAAGTGCATGACCTCACACTTTCCAACATTATAGTCCATCTGCCAAATTTTTGTCCACCCACTTAACCTGTCTATGTCCTGTTGCAGCTTTTTTTGTGTCCTCCTCACACATTGCTTTTCCTCCCATCTTTGTATCGTCAGCAAACTTGGCTACATTACACTCAGTCCCTTCTTCCAAGTCATTGATATAGATTGTAACTAAATTGTAAATAGATTCTAAACATGCTGGCTTCCAGCGTTCTGTACATTTTGTGCAAGTTGTGTGTTTTGTTTCCAGCTGCTTGCTTTTGTTCAAAAAGTGCAACAGCTTCACTGTATATTGAAAAGACAATCAAATGAATGCCTTCGGATCCATCCCTTGATTCCTGGTTTTCTTGTGAAGTTTCTACATATAATTGAGTCCAATTATTTAAATTGAACATTAAGGGGAAGCAGGATTATCACCAATCAGGAATGGAGCTCTTAAAGATACACTGCCATTTTTTAAAATGGCTATTTTTCACATGATAAAGGGATTGCTTTCAAAATTGCACCTATCACATAGTTTCATACAAGACGCACAGAAGAAGTCAGGGTACATGCCAAGGTGATCTAGTTGGCACCATAGATTAACTGCTTATACCCTCCCGCCAATTCTGCTAACTATTGTGTCTGCAGGCCAAGTACACATATCTACCAGTGACTGAAGGAAATTGAGACTGCAAACTCTGGGCTAAGTTTTTACCTGTGAGTGGGTTCGGGTGCGAGGCGGAGAGGGCACATAGCGGGTTGCCATCACAAACTTTCCATCAGCACGCTCCCCAATGTGTGCTTAACTTAACTAGATCAATTGACTGATTCATGTGGGTTGTCCGGCCAATTAACTGGTGCGGGTCTGATGACATCGCAGATGATGCGCATTCAGCTCGCCGATTTAAAGGAGCCTTACACACATCAGAGTAGAAAGTTGTTGTAGGAGTGTCTGAGGTGATTGTGAGTGGTGCCTGTCGCTGTTACATCCAATACTTGGACTGTGAAGGATCAAGAAGTTATAGCCAACGATGTAGTCTCAGTGGCAGAAGTTTACACCCAAGTTTTCTGATTCCTCCCTGGAAATCCTGCTCTTGGGTCTGAGAGCACGGAAGGAGGTCCTCTTCCCTGGTGATGCCAGGAACAGGCCAGCCAGTGAAACTGTTATATATGCAGACTATAGATATACTCTCTGTCTAGTCACTGTATAGTTGCATAAGATGGAGACTTGTTACCTGATGTACTATCAATAAGATTTACACTGTGCATATACTATGCTGGCACCACTAGAGGGTGCAACTGGCGGAGACTGGGGTTTCCTGCCCCTGTGGCAAAGGCTGTCCACCAGAGGGCACTGTGGTGGGAGACCTGAGGGTCACCTGCATAGGTGTGCAGGGCCCAGTATAAAAGGCTGCCCACCATGCTTGTGCCTCACTCTGGAGTTATGAATAAAGGACCAAGGTCACTACAGTTTGAGTACAACACATTGCAATGTGGAGTCATTCATAAGTGCATTACAGACATAACTGAAAGAATGACGCAATGAATGGAGATCAGCCATGAAGTGAGCAGCAGGAGTGTTGTGAGTCGCTCCTGGATGCAGTGTAGGAAATGATTTAATGACCTTCGGAAGTCAGGAAATGTATCACATTCAACTACATCCTGATGTGCATGTCATCCCAACCCCATCACTCTGCTTTCAAAAGCCTCCTGCACCTCACTCCTCACATCAACCTATTTTGCAGGTGCGCCCATCCCTCACTGCCTGTGCATCTACTCACATCCCCATCTGACTATCCACCACTGAACCCCACCCTCACCCTAATGCAATCATAGAATCATACAATCATAGAAAATAGGTGCAGGAGTAGGCCATTTGGCCCTTCGAGCCTTTATCATCATTCAATAAGATCATGGCTGATCTTTCACCTCAGTACCCCTTTCCTGCTTTCTCTCCATACCCCTTGATCCTTTTAGCTGGAAGGGCCATATCTAACTCCCTCTTGAATATATTCAATGAACTGGCATCAACAACTCGCTGCGGTAGGGAACTCCACAGGTTCACAACTCTCTGAGTGAAGAAATTTCTCCTCATCTAAGTCCTAAATGGCTCTCCCCTCAACCTTAGATTGTGTCCCCTGGTTCTGGACTTCCCCAACATTGGGAACATTCTTCCTGCATCTAACCTGTCCAGTACTGTCAGAATTTTATATGTTTCTATGAGATCCCCTCTCATCCTTCTAAACTCCAGTGAATAAATGCCCAGTCGATCCAGTCTCTCCTCATAAGTCAGTCCAGCCATCCCGGGAATCAGTCTAGTGAACCTTTGCTCTACTCCCTCAATAGCAAGAACGTCCTTCCTCAGATTAGAAGACCAGAACTGACCAAAATATTCCAGGTGAGGCCTCACCAAGGCCCTGTACAACTGCAGTAAGACCTCCCTGCTCCTATACTCAAAACTCCTAGCTATGAAGGTCAACATACCATTTGCCTTCTACACCACCTGCTGTACCTGCATGCCAACTTTCAATGACTGATGTACCATGACACCCAGGTCTCGTTGCACCTCCCCTTTTCCTAATCTGCCGCCATTCAGATAATACTCTGCCTTTGTGTTTTTGCCCTCAAAGTGGATAACCTCACCTTTGTCCACATTATATTGCATCTGCCATGCATTTGCTCTCTCACCTAACCTGTCCAAGTTATCCTCCTCACAGCTCACATCGCCATGCAGCTTAGTGTCATCTGCAAACTTGGAGATATTACACTCAATTCCTTCATAGAAACATAGAAAATAGGTGCAGGAGTAGGCCAGTCGGCCCTTCTAGCCTGCACCGCCATTCAATGAGTTCATGGCTGAACATGCATCTTCAGTACTCCATTCCTGCTTTCTCGCCATACCTCTTGAACCCCCTAGTATTAAGGACTTCATCTAACTCCTTTTTGAATAAATTTAGTGAATTGGCCTCAACAACTTTCTGTGGTAGAGAATTCCACAGGTTCACCATTCTCTGGGTGAAGAATTTCTCCTCATCTTGGTCCTAAATGGCTTACCCCTTATCTTTAGACTGTGACCCCTGGTTCTGGACTTCCCCAACATTGGGAACATTCTTCCTGCATCTAACCTGTCCAAACCCATCAGAATTTTAAACATTTCTATGAGGTCCCCTCTCATTCTTCTGAACTCCAGTGAATACAAGCCCAGTTGATCCAGTCTTTCTTGATAGGTCAGTCCCGCAATCCCGGGAATCAGTCTGGTGAACATTCACTGCACTCCCTCAATAGCAAGAATGTCCTTCCTCAGGTTAGGAGACCAAAACTGTACACAATACTCCAGGTGTGGCCTCACCAAGGCCCTGTACAACTATAGCAACACCTCCCTGCCCCTGTACTCAAATCCCCTTGCTATGAAGGCCAACATGCCATTTGCTTTCTTAACCATCTACTGTACCTGCATGCCAACCTTCAATGACTGATGTACCATGACACCCAGGTCTCGTTGCACCTCCCCTTTTCCTAATCTGTCACCATTCAGATAATAGTCTGTCTCTCTGTTTTTACCACCAAAGTGGATAACCTCACATTTATCCACATTATACTTCATCTGCCATGCATTTGCCCACTCACCTAACCTATCCAAGTCACTCTGCAGCCTCATAGCATCCTCCTCGCAGCTCACACTGCCACCCAACTTAGTGTCATCCGCAAATTTGGAGATACTACATTTAATCCCCTCGTCTAAATCATTAATGTACAGTGTAAACAGCTGGGGCCCCAGCACAGAACCTTGCGGTACCCCACTAGCCACTGCCTGCCATTCCGAAAAGTACCCATTTACTCCTACTCTTTGCTTCCTGTCTGCCAACCAGTTCTCAATCCACGTCAGCACACTACCCCCAATCCCATGTGCTTTAACTTTGCACATTAATCTCTTGTGTGGGACCTTGTCGAAAGCCTTCTGAAAGTCCAAATATACCACATCAACTGGTTCTCCCTTGTCCACTCTACTGGAAACATCCTCAAAAAATTCCAGAAGATTTCCAAATCATTGATGTATATTGTAAATAGCTGGGGTCCCAGCACTGAGCCCTGTGGCACCACACTAGTCACTGCCTGCCATTCTGAAAAGGACCCATTTATCCCAACTCTCTGCTTCCTGTCTGCCAACCAGTTCTCTATCCACGTCAGTACATTACCCCCAATACCATGGGCTTTAATTTTTCACACCAATCTCTTGTGTGGGATCTTGTCAAAAGCCTTTGAAAGTCCAAATATACCACATCCACTGGTTCTCCCTTGTCCACTCTACTAGGTACATTCTCAAAAAATTCCAGAAGATTTGTCAAGCTTGATTTCCCTTTCATAAATCCATGTTGACTTGAACCAATCCTGTCACAGCTTTCCAAATGTGCTGTTATTTCATCTTTAATAATTGATTCCAACATTTTCTCCACTGCTGATGGCAGGCTAACCAGTCTATAATTACCCATTTTCTCCCTCTCTCCATTTTTAAAAAGTGGTGTTACATTAGCTACCCTCCAGTCCATAGGAACTGATCCAGAGTCGATAGACCTTTGGAAAATGATCACCAATGCATCCACTATTTCTAGGGCCACTTCCTTAAGTACTCTGCCATGCAGACTATCAGTCCCCGGAGATTTATCGGCATTCAATCCCATCAATTTCTCTAACACAATTTCCCACCTAATAAGGATATCCTTCAGTTCCTCCTTCTCACTAGACCCTCGGTCCCCTAGTACTTCCGGAAGGTTATTTGTGTTTTCCTTCGTGAAGACAGAACCAAAGTAATTGTTCAATTGGTCTGTTGTTTCTTTGTTCACACTTATAAATTCACCTGAATCTGACTGCAAGGGACCTACATTTGTCTTCACTAATCTTTTTCTCTTCACATATCTATAGAAGCTTTTGCAGTCAGTTTTTATGTTCCATGCAAGCTTCCTCTCATACCCTATTTACCCCCTCCTAATTAAACACTTTGTCCTCCTTTGCTGAATTCTAAATTTCTACCAGTTCTCAGGTTTGCTGCTTTTTCTGGCCAATTTATATGCCTCTTCCTTGGATTTAACACTATCCTTAATTTCTCTTGTTAGCCACAGTTAAGCCAACTTCCCCGTTTTATTTTTACTCCAGACAGGGATGTACAATTGTTGAAGTTCATCCATGTGATCTTTAAATGTTTGCCTTTGCCTATCCACTGTCAATCCTTTAAGTATCATTTGCCAGTCTATTCTAGCCAATTCACGTCTCATACCGTCGAAGTTATCTTTCCTCAAGTTCAGGACCCTAGTCTCTGAATTAACTGTGTCACTCTCCATCTTAATAAAGAATTCCACCATATTATGGTCACTCTTCCCCAAGGGGCCTCGCACAACAATATTGTTAATTAGTCCTTTCTCATTACACATCACCCAGTCTAGGATGGCCAGCCCTCTAGTTGGTTCCTCGACATATTGGTCGAGAAAACCATCCCTAATACACTCCAGGAAATCCTCCTCCATCGTATTGCTACCAGTTTGTCTAGTCCAATCTATATGTAGATTAAAGTCACCCATGATAACTGTTGTACCTTTATTGCATGCACCCCTAATTTCTTGTTTGATGCTGTCCTGAACCTCACTACTACTGTTTGGTGTTCTGTACACAACTCCCACTCGTGTTTTCTGCCCTTTGGTATTCCGCACCTCCACCCATACAGATTCCATACCATCCAAGCTAATGTCCTTCCTTACTATTGCATTAATTTCCTCTTTAACCAGCAATGCTATCCCACCTCCTGTTCTTTTCTGTCTATCCGTCCTAAATGTTGAATACCCCTGAATGTTGAGTTCCCAGCCTTGGTCACCCTGGAGCCATCTCTCCGTGATGCCAATTACATCATATCCGTTAACAGCTATCTGCGCAGTTAATTCGTCCACCTTATGAGGAATACTCCTCGCATTGAGGCACAGAGCCTTCAGGCTTGTCTTTTTTAACACATTTTGTACCTTTTAGAATTTTGCTGCAATGTGGCCCTTTTTGATTTTTCCCTTGGGTTTCTCTGCCCTCCACTTTTACTTTTCTTCTTTCTATCTTTTGCTTCTGCCCCTATTTTACTTCCCTCTGTCTCCCTGCATAGGTTCCAATCCCCCTGCCATATTAGCTTAACCCCTCCCCAACAACACGAGCAAACACTCCCCCTAGGACATTGGTTCCGGTCCTGCCCAGGTGCAGACCGTCCGGTTTGTACTGGTCCCACCTCCCCCAGAACTGGTTCTAATGTCGCAAGAATTTGAATCCCTCCCTTTTGCACCACTCCTCAAACCACGTATTCATATGAGGTATCCTGCAATTCTTACTCTGACTAGCATGTGGCACTGGTAGCACTCCTGAGATTACTACCTTTGAGGTCCTACTTTTTAATTTAACTCCGAGCTCCCTAAATTCAGCTTGTAGGACCTCATCCCATTTTTTACCTATATCGTTGGTATGTATATGCACCACGACAACTGGCTGTTCACCCTCCCCCTTCAAAATGTCCTGCACCCGCTCCGAGACATCCTTGACCCTTGCACCAGGGAGGCAACATACTATCCTGGAGTCTCATTTGCTGCCGCAGAAACATCTATCTATTCCCCTTACAATAGAATCCCCTATCACTATCGCTCTCCCACTCTTTTTCCTGCCCTGCTGTGCAGCAGAGCCACCCACGGTGCCATGAACTTGGCTGCTGCTGCTCTCCCCTGATGAGTCATCCCCTCAACAGTACCCAAAGCGTTGTATCTGTTTTGCAGGAGGATGACTGCAGGGGACCCTGCACTACCTTCCTTTCACTGCTCTTCCTGTTGGTCACCCATCCCCTATCTGGCTGTGTAACCTTTACCTGCTGTGTGGCTAACTCACTAAACGTGCTATTCATGACATCCTCAGCATCGTGGATGCTCCAGAGTGAATCAACCCGCAGCTCCAGTGCTGCAATGCGGTCTGTCAGGTGCTGCAGGCGGATACACATCCCACACATAGCACAGGAGGAGCATAACATGTGTCCGAGCTCTCATGCCATGACTTAACCCTTAGATTAACTTAATTTGGTAACAACAATGATAAAGGTTACCTACTGATAAAGGAAAGACAAAGAAAAAACTACTCACCAATCACCAGCCAATCACTTACCCCCTTGGTTCTGACGTCACCTTTCGATTTCTTTCTACTTCTTTATTTACCTTCTGCCCCTGCAGCTGCACCGGCTGGCCTCGCCAACTGCCTCCTCGACGCTGCCGCTGGGCCTTTATAGGCCTCTCCCACGCTGCCCCGGACTCCCCCCTCGCCAACTGCCTCCTCGACGCTGCTGCTGGGCCTTTATAGGCCTCTCCCACGCTGCCTCGGACTCCCCCCTCACCAACTGCCTCCTCGACGCTGCTGCTGGGCCTTTTTGGCTTCTCCAATGCTGCCCTGGACTAACACCACAGAAGGAGGTCATTTTTCAATGTTGCGCCACTCCCTCATACTCACCTTCTACAGATGTAGCCCTTCCATCCCCTACGCTCATTCCATCACTCTCACTCAAAGTTTTCTTCTTTCCCTTTGTGCAGAAGAAGAGTGCCCACAATAGGGAGAGATAGAGAACCGGATATAACCAATTTACAGTACATTGACGCCAGCAGAGGAGGTGGCACTGAAAATAAGTGGATTGGCAGAGCTGCTGGTGGTGAGAGATGGAGTGAGGGGGACCTCCTAGTAACTTGGTGACAGAATTAAACATCATACAGCCATATGACACACAACAGTCACTCACAGTGACTTGATGCCAACAGCCAGTGAAATATCATGATGTTCATAATGGTAACATTAAACATTCTTATCACAAGAGTTCTAATTCATGTCTTTACTCTCCCACAGGTCCATCAAATGCCCACTCCACTGTCCAGCGGGAGGAGGAAGACGATACTTCAGAAGTAGGTGCAGTCTCTGAGGGAGCACCGTCACCAGACCAATGCGCACCCAGCGCCAGTGCAGATATGCACACGTCGGTGGGTCCTGCGAGACATATAGGGCTAGACTTTTCATTATGATCGGACGATATTTCCGGTGCTCGTGGTTATGTTATTTTTCAGGATCGTCAGAATATCGCCATTTTAAAAACCGCTAGTTTTGCCTTTTTAATTTGGGCGATAGCTTTAGCGATGTGAAATGGCCGATAGCGATGTATTCAGTCGTGCAAGGCTGGCGTCTATAGAAACGGTCGTTCTGCGCATACGTGGGTTTTTTAGTGGGCAAATAACTTTTCCCGCTATTTGGGAAGTCAGGGGTCATCTGCGCATGCTCAGAAGACAAAGGGAGGGAGAGAGAGACTGCATTTGAGAAGAAAGGTTGTGCTTTTTGTCGAGCAATTGAAATTAAAAAAATTGAGAAAGATATTATTGTGTACTATGGAGATGGAACACGAGGAGTTGGGAGAGAGTGTTGCGGAGGTTGGAGAGAGAAAGAGGGTGAAAGCCTTCTCCAATAAGGCAAATGAAGCCTTGGTCCACGAGGTGGAGACTCGGTGGGTCCAATTAACCCCGGTGAGCATGGTAAATCTCCCCCACCAGATTTTCCAGCGAATATGGGCGGATATCACCAAAATAGTATCATCGGCAGCCCACGACTTTAGAGAGCCAGACCAGTGCCACAAGCGCTGCAACAGTCTGGTTTCATCTGCAAGACTAAGAAATAAATTATTACATTTATAATTGTAATGATGCACTGACTCATTAATTAGAATGTAGATCTGCTGTTGGGTAATCTTGGGTAGCTTCCTTGTTAAGATTTGGACTGGGGTCGGAACCTGCGCCCTTCAACTCTGCGAGATCTGGCTGATGCTGTAGCGGGCAAGAACCCAGGACCCTGACCCTGAGAGGGCAGGGCCCCGGACTCTAACTCTGGGCGGGGGGAGGGCCCAGGACTCTAACCCTGGGGGGCGGGGGTAGGGCAGGGCCCAGGACTCTCACCCTGTGAGGGCAGGGCCCAGGACTCTAACCCTGGGAGGGCAGGGCCCTGGACTCTAACCCTGGGGGGGGCAGGGCCCAGGACTCTAACCCTGGGGGACGCAGGACCCAGGACTCTAACCCTTGGAGGGCAGGGCCCTGGACTCTAACCCTGGGGGACGCAGGACCCAGGACTCTAACCCTGGGGGGGGCAGGGCCCAGGACTCTAACCCTGGGAGGGCAGGGCCCTGGACTCTAACCCTGGGGGACGCAGGGCCCAGAACTCTAACCCTGGGAGGGCAGGGCCCTGGACTCTAACCCTGGGGGGGGCAGGGCCCAGGACTCTAACCCTGGCGGACGCAGGACCCAGGACTCTAACCCTGGGAGGGCAGGGCCCAGGACTCTAACCCTGGGAGGGCAGGGCCCTGGACTCTAACCCTGGGAGGACAGGGCCCTGGACTCTGACCCTGGGGGGCAGGGCCCAGGACTCTAACCCTGGGAGGGCAGGGCCCTGGACTCTAACCCTGGGGAGGGCAGGGCCCAGGATTCTGACCCTGGGGGACGCAGGACCCAGGACTCTAACCCTGGGAGGGCAAGGCCCAGGACTCTAACCCTGGGAGGGCAGGGCCCTGGACTCTAACCCTGGGGAGGGCAGGGTCCAGGACTCTAACCCTGGGGGACGCAGGACCCAGGACTCTAACCCTGGGAGGGCAGGGCCCTGGACTCTAACCCTGGGAGGGCAGGGCCCTGGACTCTAACCCTGGGGAGGGCAGGGCCCAGGACTCTAACCCTGGGGGACGCAGGACCCAGGACTCTAACCCTTGGAGGGCAGGGCCCAGGACTCTAACCCTGGGAGGGCAGGGCCCAGGACTCTAACCCTGGGGGACGCAGGGTCCAGGACTCTAACCCTTGGAGGGCAGGGCCCAGGACTCTAACCCTGGGAGGGCAGGGCCCAGGACTCTAACCCTGGGGGGGGCAGGGCCCAGGACTCTAACCCTGGGAGGGCAAGGCCCAGGACTCTAACCCTGGGAGGGCAGGGCCCAGGACTCTAACCCTGGGAGGGCAGGGCCCAGGACTCTAACCCTGGGAGGGCAAGGCCCAGGACTCTAACCCTGTGGGGGCAGGGCTCAGGACTCTAACCCTGGGAGGGCAAGGCCCAGGACTCTAACCCTGGGGTGGGGCAAGGCCCAGGACTCTAACCCTGGGAGGGCAGGTGCCCCAGGAACCATTCTGTGCAGATGTGCATTCCTAATCTTCCTGAGATGCCTTAAACTTAATCGACAGAATTAATTATTATTTAAATGCTTTGATTGAGAATTGGGGCCAAAGGAATGACTGGAAACAGACAGACCGCAAACATTCAGCATTTCTACCACTTTAGATTAGAAGGAGAATTATTAAATGATATCGCTGCTTGTTTGCTGTGAGCTACTCCTTAACTTGGGCACTGTCTCCTTTTTGGTTAGGTTGGTGAATGGGGGCACGACTGAGCGCTGATGGGGCTGCTCAGCTTTGCCCAGACTATGTGAGTCTCTCTGGCTGCTGTCAGTCACACAGTGACGCAGCCTGGACTAGGGGAGAGCTGCCCTGGCTCATTGTCTGCCCTGGGATACTAGCTCTAGCCACACGGAGGTCTCCGAGCACAGCTCAGGGACACAGTGCCCCCTTCCCTCATGGTCCAGTCATTGCCAAGCTCACCAGCAGTCCTGATTCCCCCCTCCACCCGGGGACCTCCATCGATTGCAATAACCCGGCTCCCTCCCCTCAGGCATCGAATGGCATGGCCCGTGGATGGGACCTTTCCTGGGGATTGTACGCTAGAGGGATGATGTCAAGCATTATTCCTAATCACAATCGTATTAAATTTCTTCTCTGAATGTTATCAATTGCATACAAACTTTATTAGCATATAACGTTAACGATGAATATCATGTGCGATGATTAATTGTGGATTGCAATATCTGTGTATTTCCGTAATAGTACCGAGGCAATTAGCTTATTACATGCTCTTGTCACGTTTGCAGGAAAAGCTATCTAAGAATCAGGTGGAGCGGAGGTGGACCGGAGGAGAGCCTGCTGACCTTTATAAATTAACGGATCTGGAGGAGCGTGCCTCAACCATTGTAGGTGGCGCAGATCCTGTTGTTGCGCCACATGAGTAATGTGTAAACCAGTGGTAATTTAAAGTAATTTAATGCCATTTGATTATAATATATGAATGATGTAATGTTATGCATGCAGCTTCTGTACTCTTCTGTACTCTAATGTTAATTAGATGTAACGTCTCTCGTTCATATTTATTTCAATAGTGTTGCTCCTTGTGCTTATGCTCCCTGCGCAGCGCAAGCATTCTCATGTCCCCCCCTCTTCTCTTCTACTAACCTCAATTATGTTTTCCAGCTCCCCAGGCTCCCCAGGCTCCCCAGGCGCAACAGGAGGACCCTGGAGCACCACCCAATTGCTGCAGATCGTGTTGACCACAGGGGAAGAAGATACAACTGAGGAGGATGTTAAGCCTCAGCTGTGCTGCTTTGCGCCGGTTGAGCAATCAAATCAAGGGTCTGCAATACCTAGGTCATCCTCAATGGATGAAGTAGCGGGGCCAAGCGGCTTGCAGCAGGGCACTCCGAGTGGTCCAGTGCCCACGCTGACCCCACGGAGGTTGGGTCGGCGAGGTAGGCATGCACAGTGACAGGCAGATGTGAACAGGAGCATGGTGTCTCTGTCGAGGGCGAGTGTCGACATTGGTTGAGAGCTCCTCCAAGCGATTGGTGGGTTGACCGGCAATATTGCCACACTATCTGCGCGAATCTCGGAGGACATGGGCAGATGGTTGCGGCAATACGGCGAACGGCTGACCCCATCGATGCCATGCGGCAGGCGAAGGTTTCAGGATACGACACTGCACCCCAAGGTGCCGTACCACCAACAACATCGACAGATGAGAGTCAGGAGAAAGCAGTTGCTTCTGACTCAGAAGAAGTTTCTTCGGAAACATCTTCTCCTGGGCCCCCTGAATTGAATCTGCCAATGTCACCACCACCCCCCACCCCACCCCTCACCACAGCAGCAGCTCTCAAGGTGCCCTGCTGCAAGACGACTAGGCCCCGTTACTAGAAAGTCGAGCGTAAGTGGGAAAGGAGGGGTTATGATGAGGGGGGGTAGAGATAAAGGGAAGCGTGGCTGAAGGTAGGGGGATATTCACTTGGTTGGGAGGGTGGGGGGGCCTAATTAGAATTGTTGACTGTTGGGGGTGTGGGGAGATGGGTGTTATAGTTGTTGAAATTTTTTTTTACCTCCATTGTTAAATTATTTCAAATTTTTATTGAACTGTACAATTGTTGTGCAGTGTTTTCTAATACCGTGAGGTTAAACATCAATTCAAGGGTTGCAAATAATGGCCAGACCAAGCGAGGCAAGGATGAAATGTAACGTAATGCAACTGTAACTGCCACAAACATAACTTCAAGCAAAGTGTTCTTTTATGAGCTGCTGACGCAACAGTCTTGCAACTGCGTAATTACCATGGGGCTTTTCCAGTGGTGTGTGTGGGGCAGGGGGTGTGCGGGGGGAGGGGGGGGTGTTGCATGGGTTCATAGCCAGGCTGATTATCCTCCCCGAGGTCATCATCCTCCTTCTCCTCTTGCTCCTCCTCTTCCGCCTCCCCTCTCTCCTGAGGTGGACCGGCAGTCCCATCTGGCAATTGTTGTCCTCTCCTGATAGCTAGCATATGCAACATGCAGCACACCACAATGAACTCAGCAACCTGATCAGGATGTTATTGTAGGTTGCCGCCTGAGTGGTCCAGGCATCTGAAGCGCTACTTCAGCATTTCAATTGTCTCTTCAACGATATTGCTTGTGGCTATATGGCTTTCGTTGTAACACTTCTCAGCTTCTGTCTGAGTCTTTCGCAGGGGGTTCATGAGCCAGCTGGCAAGACCATATTCTTTATCCCCTAGCATCCAGCCATGACCTTGAGGCTGACTATTAAACAGGTCAGAGACAGTGCTCTCACGCAAGGTGTGTGCATCATGGATGCTCCCTGGAAAATTTGCATTTACTGCCATGATTATTTGCTTGCGGTCAACAACGACCTGCACATTCAGGGAGAGAACTCCCTTTCGGTTACGGTAAATCTCTGCATCCTGTAAAGGTGTTTGCAGGGCGATGTGCGTACAGTCTATTGCTCCCTCACCTGCATCTTGGGGAAGTTTGCTATTCTCGAGAACCCCAAAGCCTTCTCACTCTGTGCCTCCCTGGTGATAGAGAAGTTTATAAAGTCTATCCTGTGTGCGTAAAGAGCTTCAATCACCTGTCGAATGCAACAATTTGTGGCGTGCTGAGAGATGCAGCAAATGTCGCCAGCTGAGGCCTGAAAGGAGCCCGATGCAAAGAAGGAAAGTGCCGCAGTAACCTTGACCTCAATGGGCAGTGTGGTCCTGATGGTGCTGTTAGGCTGCAGATCTCCCTTAATTAGCTGGAATATCTCACTGATGACCTCCTTTGGGAAGCGCAGCTTTCTAACGCTCATGTTATCGGACAAGTCCAGGTATGATTGCTTATCTCTGTAAATGCATTGAGTGTAAGGTCTCCACCTCAGCAGTCTACCATCTCTTTGATTGGGCACATAATGCTCTTTAATGAACCTTCTCCCTTCTCTATTCTGCAGAATGTGAGTAGTCATCAATACTGGTTGAGAAATTACAGGCCCCAGCACTATAAATCACTATAAATGCCCTAATCGGTCTTCAAAATTCTTAAATTGTCCTCAACAAACATAATATAAACTCAAAATTGATCACAATGTGATTAGATGATTGGCAAGATTTTAAAATGAACTAAAAATCACTCACAAATTACTTCAATACTCCCATCAACTTGAAGCAGGCTTTTAGTAAACTTCCTCTGAGTTACAAAATGGCGTCCAGACAGCCGGTTTAAGGTCAGGTGAGTGCAGCTTTTCTTGAGCATCTTTTTGGGTGGGCGATCATTTGGCCGATATATGGTGCTCGCCGAAAGTAGCGCTCGGCGATAATCTGTATGATATTTGGGCGTTAGTTTCCATTATAAACAGTATTCTGGGCCTTGCAGGAGTAATGACATCAGACTTTTAAAAAAAATGGGCGGATGATTCAGCTCATTTCTGTATGCCGAAGGTTTCGCCCGCGATTAGTAGGCGATAATCGGGCGGTAGTTTCCATTTATCATAAAATATGGGCGATAAACAGCATCTCGACGATTATATGGGTGCTAAATGGATGGATATATACCGACAAATTTGCTGGAATTCTTTGAGGATGTAACAAACAGGGTCGATAAAGGATATGGTGTATTTGGACTTCCAGAAGGCATTTGACAAGGTGCCACATAAATGGTTACTGCACAAGATAAAAGTTCACGGGGTTGAGGGTAATATATTAGCATGGATAGAGGATTGGCTAACTAACAGAAAACAGAGAGTCGGGATAAATGGATCATTCTCGGGTTGGCAATCAGTTTCTAGTGGGGTGATGCAGGGATCAGTGCTGGGACTCCAACTATTTACAATTTATATTAATGACTTGGAAGAAGGGACTAAGTGTAACATAGCCAAGTTTACTGATGATACAAAGATGGGAGGAAAAGCAATGTGTGAGGAGGACACACAAAATCTGCAAAAGGACATAGACAGGCTAAGTGAGTGGGCAAAAATTTGAAGTATAATGTTGGAAAATGTGAGGTCATGCACTTTGGCAGAAAAAAATCAAAGAGCAAGTTATTATTTAAATGGAAAAAGATTGCAAAGTGCCGCAGTATAGCGGGACCTGGGGGTACTTGTACAAAAGGTTAGTATGCAGGTATAGCAAATGGCCAGGAAGGCTAATGAAATCTTGGCTTTTATTGCAAAGGAGATGGAGTATATAAGCAGGTAAGTCTTGCTACAATTTGCAGGGTATTGGTAAGGCCACACCTGGAACACTGCGGGCAGTTTTGGTTTCCATTTTTTCGAAAGGGTATACTTGCTTTAGAGACAGTTCAGAGAAGATTCACTAGGTTGATTCTGGAGATGAGGGATTTGCCTTATGAGGAAAGGTTGAGTAGGTTGGGCCTCTACTCATTGGAATTCAGAAGATTGAGAGGTGATCTTATCGAAACGTATAAGGTTATGAGGGGGCTTGACAAGATGGATGCAGAGAGGATGTTTCCACTGCTGGGGGAGACTAGAACTAGAGGGCATAATCTTAGAATAAGGGCCACCCATTTACAACCGAGATGAGGAGAAATTTATTTTCTCAGAGAGTTGTGGATCTGTGGAATTTACTGCCTCGGAGAGCTGTGGAAGCTGGGACATTGAATACATTTAAGACAGAGATAGACAGTTTTTTAACCAATAAGGGAATAAGAGGTTATGGAGAACGGGCAGGGAAATGGACATGAGTCCATGATCGGATCAGCCAAGATTGTATTAAATGGAAGAGCAGGCTCGAGGGGCCGTATGGCCTACTCCTGCTCCTATTTCTTATGTTCTTATGTTTTTATGAAAGTCTAACCTTATATAGTGATGTCACCTGGTGCCTCATACATCACAAATGAGCAGATGGTTGAGCAGGAGGGCGCAGGACACTCCTGCTCAGCTGGAACCTCGGGGGCTGTCGACAAAAAGGTTGATCTTGGAAGAGTGGCAATAAATATGCGAGGCTCTGGCAGCTACTCCAGCCGTGATGTGCACAATTGTAGTTAGAATGGAGTAGTCCATCTCCAACATGAGCAGCACTATGTCTTATGCAATGGTAAAATTGTGCCATTGCATAGAAAGGATGGCCACCTGCAGAGAGCAGCAAATGTGCCAGTCGAACTAGAACATGTTTGCTGTGAACAACTGATCGCAGACTATCATTGATCCCATCTTGAGGAGGGATACCAACATAGACTTGGGCGTGCATCGCCCCACTGATGTGCAGCAAGGTGCTCTCCAGCTCTCTGCTAGCAGGGAAGTGCGGGTGGCCCATGAGAAGAATAATGGTGAGAGGGGACATGAAAGTGGGTCCTTTGCTCCCACTTCTCCCCCATTGCTTCCCCCTCAGTCAGAGCCCCACATGCTGTCTCAATGGCCAAGTCTGCCCCTGCACAGTTGCAGGAGCTGTCTTTGGCGGAGCCCTCTCAGCTTCCAAAGCCCAGAGGACATCTGCTAAAAGTGTCTAAGCAATCAGAGCAGAGATGTGAGCAGCCTGCCTCGACCTCTACTAAAGCGACAGAAGCTCGGAAAAGAAAAATGACACAATCGTAGATGCACAAGGTTATGCACATGGGTGTTTGCCAAAATGTTATTGTTAAGTTTTAGTTCTATTTATGACCCACATAAATTTATTTCTTTGCATCACTTTCATGATTTCAAAATTCTCATCCTTATTTTCAAATCCCTCCATGTCCTCGCCCCTCCCTATCTCTGTAATCTCCTCCAGCCCCATAACCCCCGAGATGCCTGCGCTCCTCTAATTCTGCCCTCCTGAGCAATCCTGATTGTAATTACTCAACCATTGGTGGTTGTGCTTTCTGTAGCCTAGGCCCCAAGCTCTGAAACCCCCTGCCTAAACCTTGCCGCCTCTCTACCTCTCTTTCCTCCTTCAAGACGCTCCTTAAAACATACCTCGTTGACCCTGCGCTAATTTGTACTTATGCAGCTCGCTGTCGAATTTTTATCGCATATTACTTCTGTGAAGCGCCTTATGACGTTTCACTGCATTAAAGGCGCTATATAAATACAGGTTGTTTTTGGTGTCTTGTTAATTTTTGCCTGCTACCTTGGAAGTGGCCTTGGAGATATTACTTAACTTCGAGCAATGGGTTTGTGACAGGAATGGTTTGGTCATTTTAGGAATGCTTTTTGGTTTTGGTGGTGGTACAGTTGGTACAGCATCTGGGAGCCAGATGAGTGCATTGGTCAATTTAACTAAATTGTGTCATTTTGAGGCCATCCCTGGCCTCCCAGCAGCAATGTGCGCTATTGCTGGTGCCATGTCCACTTCAGGTTCCTCCTCCTCCTCCTCCTCCTCATGTTCCACTTGCTCCTCCTCCTCTGAAGAGGCTATGTGCTCTGCACCTTGCTCCTCCTGCAGCTCCAATCCTTGCTATTACGCTATGTTGTGCAGTTCGCAGCTTATGCCGATCATTCTGGAGACCCTGGCTGATGCGTACTGAGGGGCTCCTCCAAATCTGTCAAGGCATCTGAAGTGCATCTTCAGCATGCCGACTGGCTGCTCTCTGACACATCTGGTTGACATGTGGCTGTCATTATACTGCTCCTCGGCCTCATTGTGTGACCTCCTCAAGGGTGTCATTAGCCACATCTTCAGTGGATAGCCTTATAGCCTTTGTCTCTAAGCAGCCAGCCGGTAAGTCTGTTCAGAGGTGAGATGAGCTGAGCGTGGGTGGACTGGCACAGGACGAAAGAATGGAATGCCATTTGCCAACTAACACTGAGAAATGTAAATAGGACATTGGGAAATCAGCTAGATCCTGTGTACACCATATTTTTGTATTTGTCAACAATCATTTTGTGCCGGGCAAGGAAGTATCTCAGTTTACTTCAATAATTCATTCTATTGTTTTCCCTGTTAAAGAAGCACCATCTGGGTTTGTAATCACTGACTATGTTTGATAACAATTCTTTTTTTTTACCTTTTACACTTTTTTGAAGTTTAGCTAAATTCTTAATAGAAAAACTGCAAATATGCAACATGGACTTTCCTGCCCAATTTATATAGACACGCTTTCTAGGCAAGCTGTCCAGAAACTAAGGGGCCGAAATTCAGGCTTGCCCAAAACCTGGCGCACCTACCATTTTTGAAGTGTTTTCACCGCCGCCTCGGATGAGGTCGCCTCTTTTGGTAAATTCAGCTCTTCGTCATTTTTTTTTTAAGCGGACCAGAAGTCGGTCATAATGGGGGCGAAAGTGGGGCGGTAATTACTGTAGAGGGGCGGAAGTGGAGACGGGATGGAGTCTCTGCCGCTGTCAGTCAGCAGCGGAGTGATGATGACATTAATAATAATTTCTAGAGGGCACTTTTCTCCACTTAAAGGGGAGAGAAGCAGCAATTCTTTAGATTCGGTCCACTGGGCTACCAGGGAGGGTTTCGGCCGGTCCAGTGGTCTGGCACCCAAGAGGGGGTCCAGGCTGCCTGTTGGCGGCCTGGCCGAACTGGGGGCATAATTGACCGGCCGACCGAAAATAAATAAAATGGCGGCCACGGCAATGGGCCCTCGCCTTTAATGGCTGCCGCGCAGCCAAGTCCCACACACAGAAAACAAGGTGCACCAACAGAAAAAGCTGTCGGGGGCATTGCTCGGTGATCGAAGTTTTTGCAGGTGAATTTGGCTGGAGGTGCGGGAGATAGGCGGTGTGCCCTTTAACCGATTGGCAGCAGTGGGAAAGAAATGGGAACCGCCGGAAAATCCACCAAGGTGAATTTCGCTGGCGCCAGCCATTCGTCCGGAAATCGGCGGCCACTGGACTCCGCCGCTTGGCTGCTGCTTTTGGCGGTAAGAGGCCTTTTTAGAAGGCTGAATTTCGGCCCCTAAGTCTAACTTAAAACTCCCCAAGACCACAACAGCAGCTATTTAAAACTCGGAATAAATAATGTAAGTTAAAGTGACAGATGTGTATACTTGATACTAACTTGAGTATCCAAAATAGCAGGACTGTGGAGCATATAATAATTTTTATAATTATGTGTATGAATAGTTTAACAGTGCCCTCTAGAAATTATTCACAAATATCATTATTAATAAAATTATAATTAACTCTTTGGCTGTGCTATGTTAGATAGCCTTGAGTTAGCCCTGTGTTTTGAAAGCTGTTACTTTCTGTTTTTGCTTTCAAGATTTTAAAGATTATTTTTATTACAATTATTATTCTCCAGAATTATACCAGGGATGAGAAACTATAGCTATGAGGAGAGACTCAAAGTACCAGGACTACTTCCACTGGAAATCAGCCTCTTCTTTATACTGCACTCCCAGATTATCATCAGATGTATCCCAGGAGTGAGGTCAAAGTCTCCCTTTATAATGAGGACTGGGGAGGGTCAGAATGCACAACACAAGAAGCATCATTCTCACCATCATTGTGATGAAATCGCATTATCAGCCCTTTAGTCAAATCCACTCAATATGTACCATTGTATTTTATCACTCTGACTTTGGCTTGAAATTTTAGTGAATGCTCCATAATTCCATTCAAATTTTCCTTCTTCTCCATCTTTACTAATGGATGACTTTCATCATGCACACATTTGTTGTTTCTTGTTGGAGTGCTGTAAGCAGTTTTGTGCTCCACACTATAGAAAGGATGTTGAGGCAATAGAGATAATACAGCTCAGATTCACTTAGATGCTGCCTGTTATGGGAAAATACAAAAATGAAGCAAAACTTGAAAATATGGGACTGTTTCCATTACAACAGAGGAGTGAACAAAATAATTTGCATTTATATTGCAATGTACACAACTTCAGGACATTCCAAAGTGCTTTACAGTTAAAGAAGTACTTTTGTCACTGTTGTCATGTAGGAAACACGGCAGCCAATTTGTGCACGATGAGCTCCCACAAACAGTAATGAGATAATTATCAGATAATCTATTTTGATGATGTTGACTGAGAGATGAATGTTATCCAGGACACCAGTATCTTTTACATCCATGTCTTTTACATCCATCTGAGAGGACAGATGGGTTCTTGCTTTAATGTCTTATCTGAAAGACAGCACCTCCGACAGTGCAGCACTCCCTCAGAAACATTTTTACACAGAAGATTGTGAAACAGTGGAATGCAGAACTACAAGTAGAGACCATTCAACATTTAAAAATAGGTTAGATAAGTGGTTGAAGGAAAAGGGAGTAAAAGGCACTCCCTCAGTTCTGCACTGGAGTGTCAGCCTAAATTTTGTACTTAAGGGGCCGAAATTCAGCACCTCACTGCCCGCTGCCGCCAACTGCCACCCACTCCTGCAGATCCGCCCAGTGCCACTTTGGAGGTGGCCTGGAGCGGGTGGGAGGGGAGAGTCGGCTGGAACCGCTCGCTGACGTCAGCGGACGGCCGAGTGGCGCAACGGAGCTCCCGCCCGCCGAGCGCCCAGATTCCTGTGGGCGGGAGTCGGTGGGACTCGGCGGCAGAACCGGGGTGGATCACTGGCTGCAGGCTGGTCTGTCCCCGACCGTAAGTCTGAAGAACCTGAATAAAGGGTAAGTGAAATTTTTATTTTTAATTTTCAACAGCGACTTACCTGCACGGGGTCCCTGGAGGTCCTCGGCAAGTTTTTGTATTTTTTATTTGTGATTTTTTTTTCAGGTCTTCGACCCTTCCTGGGCCCGACTCCACCCTCGGCGGCACTTGGGCGCAAGCACCTCTGCCGCCGGGAATGCAACCTCCTGCTCGCTGCCATCCAGATTGGTGGCATATGTCTTCCATTTGCCACGCGCCGACCTTCGAGGGACCTTCTTCCTGAATATCCCGCCCAAAGTACCATCCGGTACCTCGGCAGCCATCGGCGGCACTTTGGGCAATACTTTTTTATTGAGGGCATCGGGCACGCTGGGGTTGTCAGGAAACTGATTGAGACCAAATACTTGACCTTGGAAGCGGCAGCTCTGATAGCCCAGACATTTATCTCAGGGGAGGAAGAGACCAGAATGATGTATGACAAAAATCTTGGCTCAAATGTGGCAAACGACCAGGAAGTCAACATTGTTGACGCGGCACACAGTTCTCCAGGCAGACAAGGGCTATCGGACATGCCCCAGCATGTAGTCGAACCCAAAGGGGGAATTCAACAGAGACAATGGCGAGCTGAACGGCAATTCATGCCATCGCAATGGACAATGCGGCCAGTAATGGGGCCATTAACATCTGTTAATGGTGCGCTTAAGGACAGTTTCAGAGACAGTCAGAAACGATCGACTGGTAATGGACCTTTTGTTTCCAACAATGGGGCCTCCAGCTCATGCTGGAGGTGTGGAGGCAAACACCCAGCCAGAGCTTGCAGGTAGCAGCAATATACCTGCAAAAACTGCAACGTCAGCGGTCACTTGGTGCATATTTGCAGGAAGCCTTCAGCCAGGCTGATGTACGAGGAGGACGGGCCTGATGTAAGCCCTACGAGGCCAAATGAATACTGGGGGAAATCACTGGAAGCTGAAGTTCAGCGAGTTCATGTGGAGCACAGATCATATACCAGGACGCCACCGATAATGATGAAAGTGCTCCTCAATGGCATCCCAGTATTAATGGAACTAGACACGGGAGCCAGCCAGTCCCTGATGAGTATCAAACAGTTTGAAAGGTTATGGGTGTCCAAGGCCAGGAGGCCAAAATTATTGTCGATTGACGCACAGCTACGGACATATACAATGGAGATCATTCCGGTGCGAGGCAGCGCCACGGTAGTCGTGACCCACAAAGATTCGGGGAACAGGTTGCCATTCTGGATTGTCCTGGGGCACAGTCCCGCACTACTGTGGAGGAGTTAGCTTGCTGTCATGAACTGGAAATGGGGCGATGTCAATGCAATTTCTTCTGTGGAACGAGTATCATGCTCACAGGTCCTTGACAAATTTGCCTCATTATTTCAACCCGGCATCGGCACTTTCAGAAGGCCAAGGTAGTGATTCACATAAACCCGGATGCCAGACCAGTACACCACAAGGCCAGAGCGGTGCCGTACGTTATGCGGGAAAAGATAGAATGCGAATTGGACCGCCTGCTGAGGGAAGGCATCATCTCGCCAGTCGAATTCAGTGACTGGCGAGCCTGATCATGCCGGTGCTCAAGGCGGATGGGTCAGTCAGGATATGTGGCGATTACAAGGCCACCATCAATCAGGTGTCACTCCAAGACCAGTACCCGCTACCGAGAGCGGAGGACCTCTTTGCGACGCTATCCGGTGGCAAACCTTTTTCAAAATTGGACCTGACCTCAGATTACATGACCCAGGAGCTGGTGAGTGAGTCGAAGAAGCTGATGACCATCACAACATACAAGGGGTTGTTTGAGTATGACAGATGTCCGTTCGGGATTCGTTCGGCCACCACGATCTTTCAGCGAAATATGGAAAGCCTCCTCAAGTCGATTCCAAGCACGGTGGTTTTTCAAGATGACAAGAGGGTAGCAGCAGACGGGATCAGACCTACTGCGCCCAAAACGGAAGCGATCCAGAGAGCACCCAGACCCCGTAACACGACGGAGCTGCATTCGTTCCTGGGGCTCCTGAACTATTTTGGTAAATTTCTTCCCAAATTGAGCACGCTGTTAGAGCCGCTACACGTGGTCCTACGCAAAGGTCACGATTGGGTCTGGCCGGGGACAGCCAGGAAAGGGCTTTTGATAGAGCATAACAAATTGCGTGCTCTAACAAACTGTTAACATTATATGACCCGTGTAAGAAACTAGTTTTAACGTGCGATGCATTGTCTTTTGGGGTCGGGTGTGTGTTGCAGCATGTGAATGCCAATGGTCAGTTACAGCCGGTAGCTTATGCCTCCAGCAGTCTGTCCCAGGCAGAACGGGACTACGAGATGGTAGAAAAGGAAGCGCTAGCATGTGTATATGCAGTAAAAAAAATGTACCAGTACCTGTTGGCAGGAAGTTTGAGCTGGAGACAGATCACAAACCCCTAACGTCTCTTTTGGCCGACAACAAGGCCATAAATGCGAATGCATCGGCCCGCATACAGAGGTGGGCACTCACATTAGCCGCCTATGACTACACAATTCAGCACAGACCGGGCACTGAAAATTGCGCCGATGCACTCAGCAGGCTCCCACTAGCCACCACTGAGGGGGCAACTCAGCATGATGCTGAGATGGTCATGGCTGTTCAAGCTTTCGAAAGCGAAGGCTCACCTGTGACAGCCCGTCAGATTAAAATCTGGACAAATAAAGACCCGCTACTGTCTTTAGTTAAGAAATGTGTCCTGAATGGGGACTGGGCAGCCACGTGCGGGGCATGCCCTGAGGAGTTTAATAGGCGCAAGGATGAACTCTCGATTCAGGCCGATTGCCTACTGTGGGGAAACCGAGTAGTCATGCCCCAGATGGTCAGAGAGGTGTTTATCAGAGAACTTCACAATGAGCACTGGGGCATTGTCATGATGAAGGTAATTGCCAGGTCACACATTTGGTGGCCAGGGATAGATGCAGACCTGGAACTTTGTGTTCGCAGGTGCAACACGTGTGCTCAGCTGGGCAACGCAACCAGGGAAGCCCCCCTTAGCCCCTGGTCCTGGCCCGCCAAGCCATGGTCATGCATCCATGTGGACTACGCAGGTCCTTTCATGGGAAAAATGTTTTTTGGTTGTAATAGACGCCGACTCCAAATGGATTGAGTGTGCCATTTTAAATTCAAGCACATCCTCTGCCACAGTAGAAAGTCTACGGGCAATGTTCGCCACCCATGGTCTACCGGATGTCTTGGTCAGTGACAATGGCCTGTGCTTCACAAGCACTGAATTCCAGGACTTCATGGCAGGCAATGGAATCAACCATGTCAGAATGACACCATTCAAGCTATTCTCAAACGGCCAGGCGGAATGAGCAGTGCAGATAATCAAACAGGGGATGCTCAGAATCCAAGGGGGTTCCCTACAAAGCCGCTTATCACGCCTCCTGTTGGCTAATAGATCCAGACCACACTCACTCACAGGGGTTCCACCCGCAGAGCTGCTAATGAAAAGGATGCTCAAAACCAGGTTATCCCTTATAAATGCAACGATAAAAGAAATTGTTGAGAGCAGGCGTCAGTCACAATGTGACTACCATGACAGGAATGCGAGGGCGCGATGTATTGATGTCAATGACCCTGTTTTTGTCCTTAATTACGCTGCAGGACCCAAATGGCTTGCAGGCACTGTGATTGCCAAAGAGGAGAATAGGGTTTTGGTAGTTAAACTTACCAATGGACAATTCTGCCGCAAAAACGTGGAACAAAATAAAAGGAGATTCAGCAACCCCGTAGAAGAAGCAGAGGAAGAACATGATGTAGAGTTTACTCCACCACAGGTGACCGAACACCGGAACCAAGTAAAGGAGAGCCCAGTCACTGTGGACAGTCTGGACAGTCCTGAGGCACCGCAAACAGCAGACACTCAGGCCAGCGGCCAACAACCGGAGCCCCAACTCAGACGCTCTACTCAGGGAGCGTAAACCACCAGAGAGACTTAACCTGTGATCCCAATATACTTTGGGGTGGAGGTGATGTCATGTATTCAACGATCATTGTAACCCATGTATAAGCTGACCTAAGTTGTACACCTTGAGAACATTGACCACAAGGGGATGAACTTGTGGGAGACACTCCTAACCTGGACTTTCAGGTATAAAAGGGGAAGCTCCATCCACCTTCAACACTTGAGGTCTTGGTAATAAAGGTAACTGGTCACAAAGTGACCTTCTCTCAAGTATGGGCCTCGTGTGCATTTATACGGTATAGTAAGGACATATCAACGTCTCTCCTCATATGTCAGTTCTGCCATCCCGGGAATCAGTCTGGTGATTCGCTGCACTCCCTCAATAGCAAGAACGTTCTTCCTCAGATGAGGAGACCAAAACTGAACAAATATTTCAGGTGAGGCCTCACTAAGGCCCTGTACAACTGCAGTAAGACCTCCCTGCTCCTATACTCAAATCCCCTAGCTATGAAGGCCAACATACCATTTGCCTTCTTCACCGCCTGCTGTACCTGCTTGTCAACTTTCAATGATTGATGTACCATGACACCCAGGTCTCGTTGTACCTCCCCTTTTCCTAATCTGCCACCATTCAGATAATATTCTGCCTTCATGTTTTTGCCACCAAAGTGGATAACCTCACATTTATCCACATTATACTGCATCTGCCATGTGTTTGCCCACTCACCTAACCTGTCCAAGTCATCCTGCAGCCTTTTAGCGGCCTCCTCACAGCTCACCCAGCTTAGTGTCATCTGCAAACTTGGAGATATTACACTCAATTCCTTCATCTAAATCATTGATGTATATTGTAAATAGCTGGGGTCCCAGCACTGAGCCCTGCGGCACCCCACCAGTGACTGCCTGCCATTCTGAAAAGGACCCATTTATCCCGACTCTCTGCTTCCTGTCTGCCAACCAGTTCTCTATCCACGTCAGTACATTACCCCCAATACCATGTGCTTTAATGTTGTACACTGATCTCTTGTGTGGGACCTTGTCAAAAGCCTTTTGAAAGTCCAAATACACCACATCAACTGGTTCTCCCTTGTCCACTCTACCAGTTACATCCTCAAAAAATTCTAGAAGGTTTGTCAAGCATGATTGCCCTTTCATAAATCCATGCTGACTTGGACCAATCCTGTCACTGCTTTCCAAATGCGCTGCTATTTCATCTTTAATAATTGATTCCATCATTTTCCCCACTACTGATGTCAGGCTAACTGGTCTATAACGCCATGTTTTCACTCACCTCCTTTTTTAAAAAGTGGTGTTACATTAGCTACCCTCCAGTCTACAGGAACTGATCCGGAGTCGATAGACCTTTGGAAAATGAACACCAATGCATCCACTATTTCTGGGGCCACTTCCTTACATACTCTTGGATGCAGACTATCAGGCCCAGGGATTTATCGGCCTTAAATCTCATCAATTTCCCCAAACACAATTTCCCGCCAAACAAGCATTTCCTTCAGTTCCTCCTTCTCACTAGACCCTTGGTCCCCTAGTATTTCCAGAAGGTTATTCGTGTCTTCCTTCGTGAAGACAGAACCAAAGTATTTGTTTAACTGGTCTACTATTTCTTTGTTCCCCATTATAAATTCACCTGAATCTGACTGCAAGGGACCTACATTTGTCTTCACTAATCTTTTTCTCTTCACATATCTATAGAAGCTTTTGCAGTCAGTTTTTATGCTCCCAGTATGCTTCCTCTCATACTCTATTTTCCCCTCCTAATTAAACCCTCTTTCCTCCTCTACTGAATATAATATTCTCCCAGTCCTCAGGTTTGCTGCTTTTTCTGGCCAATTTATATGCCTCTTCCTTGGATTTAATACTATCCTTAATTTCCTTTGTTGGCCACGGTTGAGCCACCTTCCCCATTTTATTTTTACTCCAGACAGGGATGTACAATTGTTGAAGTTCATCCATGTGATCTTTAAATGTTTGACATTGCCTATCTACCGTCAACCCTTTAAGTATCACCGCCAGTCAATTCTAGCCAATTCACGTCTCATATCATTGAAGTTACCTTTCCTTAAGTTCAGGACCCTAGTCTCTGAATTAACTGTGTCACTCTCCATCTTAATAACAAATTCTACCATATTATGATCACTCTTCCCCAAGCAGCCTCACACAACAAGATTGCTAATTAGTCCTTTCTCATTACATATTACCTAGAATGGCCAGCCCTCTAGTTGGTTCCTCGACATATTGGTCTAGAAGACCATCCCTAATACACTCCAGGAAATCCTCCTCCACCGCATTGCTACCAGTTTGGTTAGCCCAATCAATATGTAGATTAAAGTCGCCCATGATAACTGCTGTACCTTTATTGCACACATCCCTTATTTCTTGTTTGATGCTGTCCCCAACCTCACTACTACTGTTTGGTGGTATGTACACAACTCCCACTTGCGTTTTCTGCCCTTTGGTATTCCATAGCTCCACCCATACCGATTCAACATCATCCAAGCTAATGTTCTTCCTTACTATTGCATTAATTTCCTCTTTAACCAGCAATGCCACCCCACCTCATTTTCCTTTCTGTCTATCCTTCGTGAATGTTGAATACCTCGGATGTTGAGTTCCCAGCCTTGGTCATCCTGGAACCATGTCTCCGTGATGCCAATTACATCATATCCATTAACAGCTATCTGCGCAGTTAATTTTTCCACCTTATTCAGAATATTCCTCGCATTGAGGCACAGAGCCTTCAAGCTTGTCTTCTTTACACACTTTGCCCCTTTAGAATTTTGTTGTAATGTGGCCCTTTTTGCTTTTTGCCTTGGGATTCTCTGCCCTCCACTTTTACTTTTCTTCTTTCTATCTTTTGCTTCTGCCCCCATTCTACTTCCCTCTGTCTCCTTGCATAGGTTCTCGTCCCCCTGCCATATTAGTTTAGCTCCTCCTCAACAGCATGAGCAAACACTCCCTCTCGGACATTGGTTCCGGTCCTGCCCAGGTGCAGATCATCTGGTTTGTACTGGTCCTACCTCCTCCAGAACCGGAGGGAATTTGAATCCCTCTCTTCTGCACCACTCCTCAAGCTACGTATTCATCTGAGCTATCCTATGATTCCTACTCTGACTAGCACGTGGCACTGGTAGCAATCCTGAGGTTATTACTTTTGAGGTCCTACTTTTTAATTTAGCTCCTAGCTCCCTAAATTCATAGGACCTCATGCCGTTTTTTACCTATATCGTTGGTACCTATATGCACCACGACAACTGGCTGTTCACCCTCCCTTTTCAGAATGTCCTGCACCCGCTCTGAGACATCCTTGACCCTTGCACCAGGGAGACAACATATCATCCTGGAGTCTCGGTTGCGGCCGCAGAAACGCCTATCTATTCCCCTTACAACCGAATCTCCTATCACTATAGCTCTCCCCCTCTTTTTCTTGCCCTCCTGTGCAGCAGAGCCACCCACGGTGCCATGAACTTGGCTGCTGCTGCCCTCCCCTGATGAGTCATTCCCCTCAACAGTACCCAAAGCGGTGTATCTGTTTGCAGGGGGATGACCGCAGGGGACCCCTGCACTACCTTCCTTGCACTGCTCTTCCTGTTGGTCACCCATTTACTATCTGGCTGTGTACCCTTTACCTGCGGTGAGACCAACTTGCTAAACGTGCTATTCACGTCATTCTCTGCATCGTGCATGCTCCAGAGTGAATCCATCCGCAGCTCCAGTGCTGCACTGCGCTCTATCAGGGTCTGCAGGCGGATACACTTCCCGCACACGTAGTCGTCAGGGACACCGGAAGCATCCCTGAGTTCCCACATCGTACAGGAGGAGCATAACACGTGTCTGAGCTCTCCTGCCATGACTTACCCTTAGATTAACTTAATTTGGCAACAACAATGCTAAAGTTTACTTACTGATAAAGAAAAGAGAACGAAAAACTACTTACCAATCACCAGCCAATCGCTTACCCTCTTGGCTGTGACGTCACCTTGCGCTTTCTTTCTACTTCTTTTTTGCCTTCTCTCTGCAGTTGCACCGGTAGGCCTCCTCGACCACGAACTCCCGACTGCTGAACTCGCGGCCTTTTTATAGGCCTCCGACCCCGGACTCTCGCCTCCTCAACCACGAACTCCCGACTGCTGAACTCGCGGCCTTTTTATGGGCCTCCGACCCCGGACTCTCGCCCCCTCGACCACGAACTCCCGACTGCTGAACTCGCGGCCTTTTTATAGGCCTCCGACCCCGGACTCTCGCCTCCTCGACCACGAACTCCCGACTGCTGAACTCGCGGCCTTTTTATGGGCCTCCGACCCCGGACTCTCGCCCCCTCGACCACGAATCCCCGCCTGCTGAACTCGCGGCCTTTTTATAGGCCTCCGACCCCGGACTCTCGCCCCCTCGACCACGAACTCCCGACTGCTGAACTCGCGGCCTTTTTCTCGGCCTCCGACCCCGGACTCTCGCCCCCTCGACCACGAATCCCCGCCTGCTGAACTCGCGGCCTTTTTATAGGCCTCCGACCCCGGACTCCCACATCCTCGACCACGAACTCCCGACTGCTGAACTCGCGGTCTTTTTCTCGGCCTCCGACCCCGGACTCTCGCCTCCTCAACCACGAATATTCATTGGATGCTCTTCATTCACTCATCCCTCAAAAATAGCATTAGTTATCCATGAACTATGATTTCTGAATCCATACTGACTTCTAATCTATGCGCACTGATAGCATCCACTGATCCACTGATGATGCAGTAAAAGAGGATTCTGTTGTGCAAGATGCTTTGGTTGGTACAAGAGGATTGATTGCACCAAGGTTAGTGGTGGACCCACTAAATAAATCTACCGTGGTAGTAATTGGTGTTTCCTCAGAATAGGGCTCAAAGTTAAAATCCTTAGATATTTTCAAAATGAAATCCAAAGATCTGACTTTGATCTCAATTGCAGAGGAGTCAATGTCACGGGAATTCTATGCTGTTAAGAGACATTGATCATACTCACCTGTATACTATGAGAAATTGAATGCACCCTTCCTCAGATTGATGACCTTTCAAACAGACACATGTTCTGAAAGAAAACTATTAGGGATTAGATATACTCACAAGTCTGATAGTGTAAATAGACACTAACTAGGCTACAAAGGATAAAATAGCAACCCCCAACATGGACCATCGGCTTTGTCTCCTCTCCTCTTGCATCAGATAAACAAGCATTACTCCTTCCAGTAGTGGAGTACATGATCCTTACTGTTTTGAAGTAACATCAGTGAAATATATGCCAGATGCTGAATAATTGACACTGCACACTACCCTGATAGATATTCCCACTGCAGTTTTTGCAAGATTTCCCACAATGCGGAAATAAAATGATCAAGATGACAGCAACGTTATTGATTTCCCCTCAAATGAATTCCATTTATGTTGTTCATTATCTGGGAAATATGATGTGCAATAAAACAGGTTCTTTTCATTGGAAATTTAATTTACCTGATCTTGTGAATTTTATAAAGCACAATGAACATTAAATCCCAGTGAAAGTTAATGCCTGCCATTATTAATACACATTTCAGTTTGATAAAATGTAAATAAAGCAAATTCATCAATGCTTTTAATATTATGCTATCTAAATCCAAGGAAACTGAAAGATTTGATAGGTCAATTTGTTATTTTTGAAGTGACAGACCATCTGGTTCTGAAATAAGGCTGTGCTGAAGTTGCTCAATGAGGTGTAGAGGCACTGCTCAACAATCTGCCAGCTCACTAATGAATACCTCAGGACAACTGACGAGCTTCTGGCCTTGGACTTCATGAACTGAGACACTTTGGAAGTGAACAGATTGTTTTACCTTAAAAACAAGCAACAAATTACGTTCTATTTCGGAAACCTTGAGATACAGCTTTGCCTCTGCTGTTGATGACCCTCTGAATTCCACAACTGAACTAAAATTATAATGCAATTACTTATAACAAAATCCCAGAGCACTGAAACTTCAAAGATATTTTTGGGCAGCGCTGAAGGTAGGAGACTCCAAATAAACTGAAAGCAGGATTAGCATTCAAGTTTACATTTTGATTGTTTTATAGCACATGCTGGTTACTGATGCCGAGGGGTGAAAGGCCCAAAATTCACCGTCCCCAAAGAGACAGCGACCATGGGGTTTGGGCGGCCGCCGAAAAATCGATCGGCCGCCGTGGTGCGATGATTTTCCCTCCCCAAACCATATTCAGCTCGGGGAGGATTTGAGCAGTGTTCACTTCTGCCTGAAATGGCAAGGTGAAGCTGCTGTAAAGGTAAGTTTCCAGCGGAGAGGGAAGCAGCGTGCGGGCTGCTAGAAAGGGACTACCACAGCTAAATTCACCGAGGAAAAGATAGGACTTTTCCCGGCAGTGCCCCCACAAGGTTTTCAATGCGGTGCTCGAATGCGACACCACGGAGGCCCCTTGGTAGGTAAATAGTTGTATTAATTATTACTATTTTTAATGTCATTTTCCATGGTCTGCAGTATTTAGCTTTTCGTATAGTTTTATTAATTGTTTTGGCTCCATTAAACATGCTGAGTGCTGCTCAGAGGTTTGCACATACCCCTGTACTTTTGTATAACTTTCAGGTCTGACTCTTCAGTCCTGTGGCTGCAGAGACCTGCTTGGCAGGGTTCACCCTGAGGATGGGAGGAGTGTTGGAAGGGCGACACCTGGTACACTTGGTCAGAAGAAGGGCGGCACACAGGAGAAGGCGTCGCTGTCAGCATCGTGCAGACAGGCAGCGGGCAAGGGAGGTGTCATGTATCTTCCATTATTATATATAACTGTATCCTAACATGCTATACATGACTGTAATAAGATATGACCTGTAACCACCAGCATACCTTACCACCAGGGATGCACTTGCAAGAGACAGGTATATAAGGACAGGTCTCAGGCAAGTGCAGCATTCCAGAGCTTTGAAATAAAGGTGCAGGTCCAGAGTGATCTTGACTTCACTACATGCCTCGTGTGAATCTGTACTGAGGGGATTGGACTTTACAGGAGGCAGCAGCCATGATCGTTCATTCTGTGCCACATCAGTGTGCCCGCCATCTTCACCGGCCCGAATCAGGATTATGGTTGGCTGCTTGGGGGCAAGGGATATCCCCTGTCCACTTGGCTATTCACTCCTCTGCGGAACCTCAGGACAGCACCAGAGCATGCATACAATGATGCTCATTGTGCCACCAGGTGCATCATTGAGCAGTGCATAGGCATCCTTCAGCAGAAGTTCTGTTGCCTGGACCGCTCTGGTGGCACCTTCCTTGCAGTACTCTCCTCAACGGGTCTCCATAATCGTCATGGTCTGCTGCATGCTGCACAACCTGGCCATCATGAGGGGACAGCCGCTGGAGGTCGAGCCAGTGGTACCACATGATGATGATGATGAGGAGGAGGATTCCCGTCGACCCATCGCCACCCTGGAAGGGCCAGGTGCAGACTGGCCAGCACCCTTCTGGGAGGGTGCATCCTCACATATATGGAGATGCCTGACACCTCCCCTGCAATCTCCATCCATGCATTATGTACTGCCTGTCTGCCAGGTCTCCCCACATCAGGAAACAGTATTCTTCTTCTGTCCTCCACACCATCCATCCGTGTCTCCAGCTCCATGTCAGTGAACCTGTTGGCTCTCCTTGCACTTCTTACACCAGCCATCCTTCCAACCTCCTTCCAAACTCCTTCTAACCTCCTTCACCCCTCAGGACCTTGCTGCAAACCCGGGTCTTTAAAAAGACCAGGGAACAGCTGGCTCATTAGAAACCCTTACCTGCGTGCTGAATTCCTCAATGGTGATAATGCTCAAATTAAGACAACCACACTGCTGAAAAATCCACTTTGGAAGGGTTCATTAGTGCTAGAACCCATTTGTTCTGGAGCTGAATATGGGGTGACCCAGCCACATAAAAATGTTGACGCTAATGGCCACAAAAAGGTAGGGGGCAGCACCAGCTTTCCAGCGGTACTGAATTTCAGGCCCGAAATGTTTTAAGTCCTCGATCCTCACATTACAAGTTGTTCCCCTTTCTCTCTGTGTTACTGGTTGATATAGTGTTAAAGATTTTATGCAATGGGAATGGATGAGTTTCAATCTATTACATAATTTAATCCAATGACAGCTACAGGAATAATATTTATTACACCGCAAAAATTGCCACATATATATTTTGAGTTTTAAGTGCAGTTTTAACAGCCATTATCCAAAAATGTTTAAAAGATGTTATGTAAAATTACAAAAAAATGCTGTTAGTGATTTAGTTACAGGGATTTCTGAATAATAAAATACACCTAATTGCTTGTTTATTTCTATAAACATAGCCCTTTGTTTTTATACAGTGCTGTACATGTGTATTTATATATTTCCACTTTTCTATATTTAAATGCCGATACACAAATATTCAAAATAAATTTATATAAAAACAAAGCATGGCAAAAGTAAAATAATAGGGAGGTAGAAGAAAACCACAATAATTGAGTTCTTAAATAACAGAAAATGCTAGAAAGCACAGCAAGTTGAAGTATAGGCTAATGTTTGAAGAGCTACCTTCCCTCCGAACAATATTTGAAACTTCAACTTATATTTCTCTTTCAGATGCTAGTTAATCTGCTGTGTATTTGCATAATTTTCAAAATAACAAGGATATTAATGTGATCATATTACAAAAGAGTAAAGATGATAAAATAGAGACAAAGCATTTGAATTCAATGAAACTGAATTGATCTAAAATACTACCAAACAAGGACTCTCGTTTTTTTGTGCTCAAGATGAGGGATGTTCTGGCAAATTTTAAATGTTATCACCTTTTTCCCCTGCATTAGCATCATGCATTCCCTGATCAGATTGAGTATGAGATAGATATAGGGCATTCCAGTGCCCCAACAATGTACCCGCACCTAAAGCACTGAAGAGCAGTCTCTAGTGCAACTGTATGCCATTTCCCATCCGTACTTGTGTCCTGAGTAAATCGATAATCTGATGCCAATTAAAGCCAGATTAATACCAGCTATGTGCTTAAACCATTGCATTCAAAGTTCTTCCACAGGGGCTTTAATAGCTTTCAGAGGAGATTTGCTTTCCATCAGTCTGGGCAGGCATTAAACCTAGAAATCGAGGTGGAGGACAATGTACTAACCCATTGTACTTGCCAGTTCCCTAAAACCACCTCACAGAAGTATGCTACATTACAATTGGGAAGCTCTGAAAGAATTATATGTACCACTACAACTCATCATCATCTTAGGCAGTCCCTCGGAATCGAGGGAGACTTGCTTCCACTCTTAGAATGAGTCCTTTGGTAGCTGAACAGCCCAATACGAGAGCCACAGTCCCTGCCACAGGTGGGACACACAGTCGTTGAGGGAAAGGATGGGTGGGACAGGTTTGTCGCATGCTCTTTCCGCTGCTTGAATGCACTCGGCGATGAGACTCGAGGCACTCAGCGCCCTCCCAGATGCACTTCCTCCACTCAGGTTCGCCTTTGGCCAGGGACTCCCAGTTGTCGGTGGAGATGTTGCACTTTATCAGGGAGGCTTTGAGGGTGTCCTTGTAACGTTTCCTCTGTCCACCTTTGGATCGTTTGCCAAAAAGGAGTTCCAAGTAGAATGCTTGCTTTGGGAGTCTCGTGTCTGGCATGCAGACAACGTGGCCTGCCCAACAGAGCTGATCAAGTGTGGTCAGTGCTTCAATGCTGAGGATGTTGGCCTGGTCGAGGACGCTAATGTTGGTGCATCTATCGCCCCAGGGGATTTGTAGGATCTTGCGGAGTCATCGTTGGTGGTATTTCTCCAGCGACTTGAGGTTTCTACTGTGCATGACGACTACAACTAAACCAATATTATACAGTCACTGGTTTAAATATCTGCCAAAAATGGTATGAAAATCCTCATCTCGGAAGTGGCACTGTATAATAACAAGTTGATCTTTTCTGCTGCTAAATATGGAGGTCACCATAATCTATTCACTATGTAGATTATTGAGCTTCGTAAACTAAGGACAAGAATGAACTTGAAAGCAAGCCAGTGAGGTGGCAAATTATTTACTAATTAGTGCACTGCATTAAATTGTTCCTTCCACTTCTCCATTCAAGCTGTGGGAGTGAGAAGACAATGAGACTTGTGCTAAAGTACCATTGGTGCAAAATTCAGAGCTTTACCTTTACATTAAAACCAGGTAAATGGCAATAGGATTCATTCTCTGTAACATAGAAACATACATAGAAATATAGAAAATAGGTGCAGGAGCAGGCCATTCGGCCCTTCGTGTCTGCACCGCCATTCAATATGATCATGGCTGATCATTCAACCTCAGAACCCCACCCCAGCCTTCTCTCCATACCCCTGATCCCTTTAGCTGTGAGGGCCACATCTAACTCCCTTTTGACTATGTCCAACGAACTGGACTCAACAACTTTCTGTGGCAGAGAATTCCATAGGTTCACAACTCTCTGGGTGAAAAAGTTTCTCCTCATCTCGGTCCTATGTGGCTTACCCCTTATCCTTAGACTGTGTCCCCTGGTTCTGGACTTCCCCAACATCGGGAACATTCTTCCTGCGTCTAACCTGTCCAGCCCCGTCAGAATTTTATACGTTTCTATGATATCCCCTCTCATTCTTCTAAATTCCAATGAGTATAAGCCTAGCCGATCCAGTCTTTCTTCATATGTCAGTCCTGCCATCCCAGGAGTCAGTCTGGTGAACCTTCGCTGCACTCCCTCAATAGCAAGCACGTCCTTCCTCAGATTAGGAGACCAAAACTGCACATAATACTCAAGGTGTGGTCTCACCAAGGCCCTGTACAACTGCAGCAACACCTCCCTGCTCCTATACTCAAATCCCCTCGCTATGAAGGTCAGCATGCCATTTGCTTTCTTAACAGCCTGCTGTACCTGCATGCCAACCTTTAATGACTGATGTACCATGACACCCAGGTCTCGTTGCATCTCCCCTTTTACTAATCTGTCACCATTCAGATAATAATCTGCCTTCCAGTTTTTGCCACCAAAGTGGATAACCTCACATTTATCCACATTATACTGCATCTGACATGCATTTGCCCATTCACCTAATCTGTCCAAGTTCCCCTGTAGCCTTTTAGCATTCTCCTCGCAGCTTGCACTGCCACCCAGCTGAGTGTCATCTGCAAACTTGGAGATATTACATTCAATTCCTTCGTCTAAATCATTAATGTATATTGCAAATAGCTGGGGTCCCAGCACTGAACCCTGCGGCACCCCACTAGTCACTGCCTGCCATTCTGAAAAGGATCCGTTTATTCCCACTCTTTGCTTGCTGTCTGCCAACATTTCTCTATCCACATCAATACATTAACCCCAATACCATGTGCCTTAATTTTGCACACTAATCTCTTGTGTGGGACCTTGTCAAAAGCCTTTTGAAAGTCCAAATACTCCACATCTACTGGTACTCCCTTATCCACTCTACTAGTTACATCCTCAAAAAACTCTAGAAGATTTGTCAAGCATGATTTCACTTTCATAAATCCATGCTGACTTGGACCGATCCTGTCACTGCTTACCAAATGCGCTGCTATTACATCTTTAATAATTGACTCCAGCATTTCCCCACCACTGATGTTAGGCTAACCGGTCTATAATTCCCTGTTTTCTCTCTCCCTCCTTTTTTAAAAAGTGGGGTTACATTAGCTACCCTCCAAGTAAGTAGGGATTGTTGGCCTAGAAATTCAAGGGGGCCCAAAAACAAGCACACAAGAAGCAATCCCTACACCTGAAGGGATAGTCCCGAGGTGCACATAATATTGGGCCACGGGCCTCATTATCATCATGCCGGTGAACTAGGACATTTAATGGGTGTCTCCAGGCAGTTCGTCGGAGAAGAGGACTGGAAGATCCCAGGACACTGTGACACCAGCAGCGGCCCTCAGGTAAATTTTTAATGCAGACCAGGAATGGAGTAGTGGCAAGGAGGGACTTCGGTCACATATGGACCTGCTTTTCCTGAACACAGCCGGCCTCAACATTATCTGTGTTCAGGGCAACCCAATATTGCAGAAAGTCTTCAAACAGGCATTACCCATTTTTGAATGTGCAAAGGGATAAATGCCTGTTTCAGAGGTGGGTCGTGGATGCCTATTTTTTTGGCTATACCAATATGGTAGACAGCCTACTTCCATCTCATAATGAACGTGCTCTACCTACCGACATATTGGAGGCTTTGGAACCCGTTCAGCACGTGAAAAAAGAGCACAGACCATCCAGTTTCTAGGCCAACAATGCCTCCATCTTCCTGAAGTTGGAAATGAAGACTGCCACCTTTTGCTACAGACAAAGCTGGATACATTTTGGGATGTAAAATGATAACTTGAGTTCTTGTTCTTGCTTTATAGCTGGTGAAAAGTTAATTAAAAACTTAATAACTTTAATAATTAATGTCCCCAAAAAAGTGTCAGAAATTAAATTATACTTAAAAAAATTTATATTTCAGAACTTTCTGGATGCTAGTCTGTCTATTTTAAACGTAGAAAGATGGCAATCTTAAATCTAACCTTTACAGAGATTCAGTGATAATGTATAAGAATATTACCCTCTCACTGCTGGGACTTTTGGCTCAAATCCGATGGAGACTGATTTAGTATAGCAAGCTTTTCTGAGGGATTGTGGCACAGTTTTTCATCACATTTTTCTTTAAGCTCTAGAATCTGTTTTTGAATCCTGTCCACACAGATGGAATGAGTCACCTGCCTCTAATGCCTGTTAGAGGTCCAGAGGGAAATATGTTTTGCTATTCTCAATTCTGTCCTCAATAGATGTAAATCCATAACACAAACTGTTCTTAAATTTAAATTTTTTGTCTTTGGATGTTATGTAGTATATGATTTGTCATCATTGATCTGCTCAGATGCAAGTGGAGGGTGGAATGTGAATCGAATGGAAGAATGGAACACTGCATCGTTGTAGCAGCTGCAATTACAATCACATCTGGGTCTATAATAAACACTCTGAAAGAAACAGATTGGGTGATGCTTTGGCCAAAAAAAATCCTTCCTCAGGGAGAAGTTATGGGAAAAGGAAGCGTGCTTGATGGAGAAGAGAGCACATTCTATTTTTAGATACACAAGATGAAACTACATTGTAGATATAGATGATGAAAATGCACGACAATGAGACACAGAAGGGAATAAACAGAAGCGATGAAAGACCAAAATTCTGATTTTACAGATTTAAGTTAATTGAAAGAAAATATTTCAAATTTGAATTTGGCTTTTGATGTTTATTGTAACAAACTGAGATTGACTTCAAAAACAAAGAAAACCTTGAAGAGGACAGGAATTGTAGCAATAAATAAAATGTGGTGATACAGCATACAGAGAGAGCAGCGTTGCTAAGAGGCACACTGAAGGAACAAGTACTAAAAGGAAAAAAAACGTGCATTTATATACCGCCTTTCATGACCTCAGGATGTCCCAGAGCGTTTTACAGCCAATGAAATAATTTGGCAGTGTAGTTACTGTTGTAATGTGAGAAATATGGCAGCCAAATTGTGCACATCAAGATCCCACAAAGTCAGCAACCAGGCCAGAGAACCAAACATAATAAAACAGATTATGAAGCAAAACCACACTGAAAATGAGATATTTTCCTTGCTGGTGAATCTGAGAGGTTTATTTCAATGCTGTTGTGCAACTGCTGCCTCGGTATGGCCCAGGACCAAAAATATTTCATTTATTTTAAAGAAAGCCAGACATTTACAAACTGCCCAAATAATTGAAGTATGGGAAGCAACAATACCTTGCATTGATACAGCACCTTTAGTGTAGAAAAAAGTCACATGGCACTTCACAGAAGCATAAGTAACATGAATGACAAGCCAAAGTAGTAGAGATTTGGGTGGGTGACCAATAGCATTATCAAAGAGATGGATTTTAAGGGGAATCTTAAAGGAGAAAAGGAAAGTGCAAAGAAGCAGGGGTCTCGGGAAGGAATTCTGGAGCTTGGTATCTAGGCATAGGTACACTGGTGGGGCAAAGGGGGAGGACAAAGCCCAAGAGGGTGAAATCAGAGGAACAGAGAGCACAGTGGAGGTTGTAGTGTGGCGGAAGTCACAAAGATAGGGAATGGCAAAGTCAAGTTGGAATTTATAGAAAAAGATGAATATTTTAAATTTGAGGTGTGTGTTAGGTGGGGGGTTGGGGGGGACCAGAAGATAATGTCTGCTCTGCGAGGAGAGCTGTAATGGTTGGTGGGAGTTGGTGCAGAATAGGATATGGTCATCAGCGTTTTAGATGAGCTGAAGTTTACAGAGATTAGAAAATAGGAGACCAGCTAGAAGAGCATTAGGGTTTGAAGGTGACAAAGGCAGCAGATCAGTTAAATTATGGGCAGAGGCAAAGGGCAGGAAACCTGACAAAGATGGAAGTAAGTACTTGTTGTGATGGAAGTGCGGGGTATGGATTTGGAAGCTCATTTCAGCATTGAATAGGAAGCTGAGGCTTCAAACAAGTTGGTTCAACCAGACAGAAGTTGGGGAGGAGGGTGGTGAGAGTATGGCATTCATGCAGAGTGCCCAAGGAAATGGCTTCAGTCTTCCCAAGACTTTGCAGGAGGAAATTGTGACTCATCCAAGACTGAATGTTGGACAAGCAATGTAACAGTTCAGGTCTGGTGGTTAGGGTTAGGGACAGGAGACATGGTGGAGAAGCTGAGCTTGGTGTTATCAGTTTACATAGGTAAGCTGATCCCATGTCTATGGATGGTGTCATTTAGGGGCAACATAATGTTGAGGAAGAGGAGGGGGACAAGAATGGATCCTAGATGGACTCCTGAAGTGACAGTGCAGGGGTGGGAAGAGAAGCCATTGGTAGAGATACTATTCTGAATACTATTTGATAGGTAAGAGTGGAACCAAGCAAAGGCAACTCCATCAAGCTGGAAAATGGAGGAAAAGTGATAGAAGAGAATGTTGTGATCGCTTGTGATGAAGACTGCAATGTGGTTGAAGAGCACCGTAGTCATGGTTAATGAAAGTGTTATTGGTAGTTTTGGCATGGACTTTTTCATTGCTGTAGAAGAGGCAGAAACATATTTGGAGAGATTCTAACAGGGAGTTGCAGGAAAGATGGGCGTGGATCCAAAAAGTGATACTACATTCAAGCCTAGACCCAAAGAATGTATACCAGAAGCAGAGGCAATGCAAGGGCAAATACTATGCAAGTAAGTCTTTTGTGACTGCTCTTCTATCTGTATACCTCATACAGCATCAAAAATAAACTGAAGCCTAGTTTCTTGAGTTTGTAGAACAGCTACATCATAGTTCAAAAGTAATTCATAGAATCACAGAAACTTACAGCACAGAAGGTGGCCATTCAGCCCATCATCCCTATGCTGACTCTTTGAAAAAGTAGTCATGCTTAGTCTCATATCCCCCTTTTATGTCCATAAACCTGTAAGTTCCTCATCCTCAAGTATCTGTCCAACACCCTTTTAAAATTATTTATGGAATCAGCTTTCACCACCTTTTCAGGTAGAACTTTCCAGATTCTGCCAACTCTGAGTGAAAAAAGTTTTTCTCTTCTGCCCTCTAGATCTTTTTCCAATGATTTTGAATCTATGACCTCCAGTTATTGACCAATATAGAATCATAGGATGGTTACAGCACAGAAGGAAGCGATTAGGCCCATCGAGTCTGTGCCAGTTCTCTGCAAGAGCACTTCAGCTAGTCCCACTCCCCCACCCTTTCCCCATAGCCCTGCAATTTTTTTTACTTCAGGTACTTATCCAATTCCCTTTTGAAAACCATGATTGAGTCTGCCTCCTCCACCCATTCAGTGCATTTCAGATCCTAATCACTCGCTGTATAAAAAAGATTTTCTTTATGTCGCTTTTAGTTCTTTTGCCAATCAGTTTGAATCAGTGTTCTCTAGGTCTCCACCCTTCCGCCAATGGGAACAGTTTCTCTCTATCTACTCTGTCTACACCCCACATGATTTGGAATACCTCTATCAAATCTCCTCCCATCCTTCTCTGCTCTAAGCAGAACAACCCAAGCTTCTCTTGTCTATCCACATAACTGAAGTCCCTCATCCCTGGACTTATTCTCGTAAATCTTTTCTGCATCCTCTCTAAGACCTTCACATCCTTTGTAAAGTGCTCCAGTTGAAGCCAGTATTTCACAAAGGATCATCATAACTTCCTTACTTTTGTACTATGAAGCCCATTATCTCGTATGCTTTTTTAATCGTCCTGCCCTGCAATGATTGTGTACATATACCACCAGGTTTCTCTGTTCATGCACCCCCTTTAGGATTGTATCCTTTAGTTTATATTGCCTCTCCACGTTCTTCCTACCAAAATTTATCACTTTGCACTTTTCTGCATTAAATTTCATCCACCATTTCACCAGCATGTCTATGTCTTCTTGAAGTCTATCACTATCCTCTTCACTGTTCACAATACTTCCAGGTTTTGTGTCATCTGCAAATTTTGAAATTGTGCCCTGTATTCCCATGTCCAAGTCATTACTATGTATCAAGAAAAGCAGTAGTCCTGTATTGACCCCTGGGAAACACCATTGTATACCTTCCTCCAGTCCGAAAACCGTTTACCACTACTCTGCTTCCTGTCACTTAGCCAATTTCGTATCCATGTTGCCACTGTCCCTTTTATTCCATGTAATTCGACTTTGCTGGCAAGCCTATTATGTGGCACTTTATCAAACACCTTTTGGAAGTCCATATATACCATGTCAACTGCATTCCTCATCAACCCTCTCTGTTACCTCATCAAAAAACTCAATAAAGTTAGTTAAACATGATCTGGCTTTCCTTAATTAATCCACACTTGTCCAAGTGACTGTTAACTTTGTCCCTGATTATCGATTTGAAAAGCTTCGAGGTTAAACTGACTGACCTATATTGCTGGGTTTATCCTGGAAGGGGAAAATGGGAAGGCTTCTCTTCCCACGAGTTGGCCCTCTGATATAAAGGGTCGACGCTCATCCCAACCCGCGTAGCAGCCCTCAAAGTTATGAGACGGAGACGGATGGCAAGGTACAAAAATCTTTAATTACGGACGTCCGGGAACACTTCTCACCACAGCCGCCTGTGAGTGGAGATGTTCCCTGAATAGCAAAATTGTACATCATTTATACATTTCATAGACTCCTTCGCTCCCTGGTATGACCTCCCTCGATCTCTAATTGGGTTACCTTATCAGTAATATTTTGGATTGACAGACCAGGATCTCAAGGCAACCTCAGACCTTAACTGGGATTACCTCATTGGGTTAGAATTTGCTGATTGTACCTGGCACCTAAAAGTTTGTTTTAAGTCTTTTCACAGAGTCTTATCAGTATCTGTTTAGAGTCTTCCATGGTGTCCTATTTTGTCGGACTGGACATACCTTAATGTTATCTAGTGTTCCAGTACATCAATGTTGAATCAGAGGCCTCTGGGTCCTTGGTACTGGAATATGTTAGAATGTGTGAGGTCAGCTACAGAACTTCTGCCCCTTTTGCTGAGCCAATGTAGAAGTCGGCACTTTAAACCTTATTTCATTTATATCCCTAATGCCAATTTTCTCGTACAATTCTCCCCTTTGGCCCTTGGCTATACGCTAAGTAGGCCATATTCTCCAGAAGCTACTTTCCTGTGGGCAAATTCCAGATATGTCCGTTCGCCTGGGTGGCCATCTCCCAAACTTCAGGACCTCCTGTGACTTCTCCCACGGGGCTCTATAAGGTAAGTCCTTCCTGCAGGATTGTTTTAAATTTTTGTCCCTTATTGTCTTAATCAAAGTGCATGACCTAACGTGTTATTTGGCCTGTTTAATTCGTGCACGGGTTAACCCTACCAGTACCATCAGGACCAGGCCCTGTATTGCTACAAGTACATGTGATATAATCCTTATTCATGGGTGGATATGAATATAAAGTCCAATGTTCCACAGTTTTGAGTACCAAGGCTGGTTGTCTATTTATTCCATCAGCCTGATATCCTGTCACCTTTGGTTTTGGATTCCTTGCACCAATTGTAATTGTTCCTCACTTAATTCGGGTATCTGTTTTTCTTGCGGTTCCCATACCGCCTCCTTGTACCCTTCTCGGAGGGTATCCGTGACCGTTGCGTGGATAATTTCCGTTGTCTCGGGATGTATGTGGTATCCATTTATATCTATTTTTCCCATGGGCCTGAAACAGAAGTTAGGGTTGGTGCTGACACAGGGGGTGACTCCTCCCCTGGTCTTAATCATCAAGTTGGCTGCTCCTGTGCTCACGCACCAATCTCCATTCCCTTGTGGAGCAGCGATTATTTCGGAATCGCGTACGAGAGGAGTGATACTCAGCATGCATTTGTTTGTTTGGTGGAATCCGCAATCAGCATCCGTCATTCTTAGCGTACCTCGAAATAAAACCACTTGGTTATTTTTATACCAGTCAGTTATGTCAATGCCTTTGGTACTATTGTTAATTTTAATCACCTGTCTGGAGGGTTGATAGTAACGCAACCGTGTTCGGTTTCTTACTTCACCGATATTGTTGATTTGGTATAAGGGGTCTCCCTTTGTTACGTCATACTGTGGTATTGATGACACGGATCTGATCATATTCACATGTCCAATAATACATCTAAATTTTGGCACCCATGCGTGACTATTTTTCCGTACCTCGCACATGTTGTTCATGTTTTTATCGAGAGTCCAATTATTAAATATGCCATTCGGGATCCAATCTGGTATGTACCCATTCTGGAGTTGCTCCAGGTTATGTTGTACCTCACTCAGTATCCTGGCCCCATACCCGGAGCAAACTATCTCAGCTTGGAATCGTTTACTTAGGTCGTTCCCCATTGCGTGGATCAAATTTATTGTCTTGGCATGTTCCTGTAATGTTTGGGCCACTTGTAACAGTTCCCCTTCCGTGCCATCTCCCAACCGCGCTTGTAGGGCTTGGCTATCTATTTCCCTCCACAATAAACCCCTTAAGATTTGCGTTAAGGTGTTAACCTGGTCGTCTATTGCATACAGGTATATAGAATTCATCGTCGCAACCCCCGTCACATAACCCGTGCCTAGTGTTTCCAGTATTCCCCTTTTCGTTCGACTTTGTTCTGTTCCCTTTCTGACATTAAATCTCAGGGTAGTGGATTCTGGGCTTTCGAGGATTCGTTGTGTCAGCTGTAAGGGGTGGTTTACAGGGGGTCAGCTTTCCCTTCTGACCTTATATGAGCGGGTCCGAATTGCTCCCACATCCTTGGTTCTAGACACTGGAATTATGAAGGGACTGTGACAGACTTGGACAGACAATCGGTTTCAAGGTAGGAAGCAGGTATGGCTTTATTGTGTTTAAAAAGAAGTAAAAGGCACACTTTTAATAACACACACAGACCAATACAAACTGAGAGGTACAACACATTGAATAAATTGTCAAATTACAGTCTGTGGGGAAAAGAATACAGCTTAAACTCTAAATAGGGTAAAGAGCAGAATGCAGATACATTTACACAAGTTATCCCAGCCTCCCCCCTCCCAATTCCCCTAACTAACTAAGCTATGGCTCTGAGGGTTCAGGGGCTATGCTCACCAATCCCTTTAGACAGTTGCCGGTGAATCACGGTTTCGGGGTTCGCTGCACTTGGCCTTCTAGGCGAGCCGCACCCCGGACAGAGGAGAGGACTTCGGACTGCGTAGTCTTCGGTTGGGGTGCGTCCGTTGATGCGCTAAGTTGCGTTTTGGATGTATGGGGTAAGTACCCACTTTCTTTGGTTAGGAATAGTTTTAGTTAGTCCCTTTTGGTAATTTCTCCCCCGTTGGGTCGTTCAGAAGTAGATTGTAGAGCGGTTGTCAATTTGGTTGCTGACAACCTTCCGTTTCGTGGGCCTCGTGCTCGGTCAGTTCCTGATGAGTTCTGGTAGTTTCCTTCACTATTCCATTTCTTCACTGTAGAGGAAGCAAGCTGCTTGTATCTGTGTCTGTGTTCCAGTCTGTGTCCTTGTTCGAGTCTGTGCGAGTTCCAGTCCGTGTTCTGCTAGTTTTTCCTTGTAAAACTGGGGGATAGATATATCCCAAAAAAAGGCTCCGTTATCTCCCATCAAATCTCTTGGGCTCTGTTTAAACTGTTCTGTCCATTGATTTTCAAATGTCTCCTTTGTCAGCAGTAAACTCGATTCGGGTGTGAGAATGTGCTATCACTGGTTTTGCATTGTTTTAGGATTGTCCAGTTTCCTGATCATGATTTCCATTGTGCTTGATTGGGTAATTCGATTATCTCTTAAGGGGTGAATAGCCTGGGATCCTTAATACACGAATTTGCTTCAGAGGTTGGCCCCACCTCCTGTATTTGGTAACTCTTTTTCGCAGCCAAAATGTTGTAAAATCTTGATATGCTCCTTCCCGTAGATGTTTAGGGGATCTCAAGCTTCTGCAATTTAGGTCCATTTTGAATTCCCTTTCCTATGAGTCCAAACACTGGGTGGGGTCTGCATGAATGCATCCCCTTTTATCCCCCACAGGCTTCGTCTGCCCCTTTAAACTCATTTTAAAAGCCCAGAAAGGGATTCTTCTCCTCTGCAGGGTAAAGGTACCTGGAATCTTTGCAAGATATTGGTAAATTCTACACAGCTCTGGTATGGACTTATAGTTTCATTCCCACAGAAGCTAGGAAGGATGATATCCATTAGGTTTAGGACTACTGTAAGTAGTCGCTGATGCACCCCAAAATATATCCTTTCCTTAGATTCCTTTATTACTAGCCCCCCTTTGGCTCCAGTCTTTATGGACGGGCATATGGGGGGGGGCTTGCGTGGTTGTACTGGGAAGAGTTGTTGTCCCCAGGGTGGTTGTCGGGGCAACGGTGGGGGGTCTATCTCGGACAAGGATGCCCCAACACCACTGGTCCGTACCCACGCACGGGGAGGCTGGACACATCTTCCACCTGGTATCTCCTTGTCGTGGCCTTCCCAAGAATTGAGTGAAGACAGGCGTGCACCTTATCTGTATCCCCTCCCTACGAGTGCAACTTCCTCATTCTTCTTCTAACACGAAGCATACTGGGGTCTCATTTACTGCTAATGTTATGCCCTTGTTATTGTTCCACCCCCACTGTCGGTTAGAGTCTCTATTAAGTTGTGTTAAGCCCATTAGTCCAATGCTTCAATTTAAATCTACCATTGTGCCAACTACCACCATTAGGGTTTTTGAATTGGGATCACAGCTAACGTTTTCTAACGTCTTATAATGTAGGCCTTCAGGTCCATTACTTTCTTCATCAGTGGATGTTCTGGCTCCAAGGAGGGATAGGATCCTGTAAAACACAATGTTTTCCGGTGGCCACCGGTTGGTTAGGATCCAAATCGTTTCAACTGGGTCCAGTGTTTCCATTTGCCAACACCTCCCATGTCTATGCAAGCACATGTGTCACTAACCATAATCACCTGGTGGGGTCTGGTCCATTTTGGTGAGAATCCGGTTCTTTCAGGATTTATCTTTACCATGACCCAGCTCCCTATTTGAGGTACCTGAACCCTTTGTTCCTTCGTGTCCATTTCTAGAGCCCTAATAATTTGTTGGTCTCTGGCTAATTCATGTGATTGTTTACAGAGTTCCATCACGAACCTCCGTATCTTATCCTTGTAGGGCCCTATATCATCACTTCTAGTAACCAGCACATCTGGCAGCCTCATGGTTCTTCCTGTCATTAGTTCAAAGGGGGTCCGTCCGGTACTCCGATTAGGGGTCGCTCTTAATTTCATTAGGATTCATGGTAGTAATTCAACCCACCCGTCCGGTCTCCTCGATTGCCTTAGCCACTGCTGTTTTTAAGGTCATATTCATTCACTCTACCAATCCGGAAGACTCCGGGTGGTATGGGATGTGGAATTTTTGTTTAATCCCTAACGGGGCGCAAGCTTGCTTCATGATTTTTCTCGTAAAGTGTGTACCCAGGCCTAAGTCCAACTGTAGTGGCATTCCCCACCTGGGTATTATTTCCCCGGCCAGGATCTTAGCTACTGTAACAGTGGTGCAGTTTCTAGTGGTGAAGGCTTCGCCTACCCATTTTGTAAATTGGTCTATTATTACCAGATAGTACATTTTTCTCCTTTGGCTAGGCAGTGGCCCAGTAAAGTCTATTTTTAAGGCTTCCCAGGGTCCCTTTGGGCGAGTTTAGTGTCCCAGCCGGACCTTTACCTTTTTCCCCGGGTTGTGTTTCGCGCATGTTATACATTTCCGACAATGGTTTTCTATGTCTCTACCCATTCCTTTCCAACACCAACATCGTGACATGGAGTTCATCATGCCGGTCCTACTGGTATGGGTGTATCTGTGGTAAAGAATCAATAGGTTCTGTTGGATACATTCCGGGGCCACTACATTGTAATTTTTCCTCCAAACTCCATCCGCCCCACTTTTAGCTCCGTTATGTTCCCACCCTTCTGTTTCTTGCAGGGTGGATTCTCCCTGTATCTTGAATATGTTTACTTCCTCCGTTTGGGTAATACATGAACCAATCGGGGCGTTACTAGTCATATCTAATTCAGCTGCCTGTTTGCCCAGGCATTTCCCTGCTGGTGCTTGTTTGTGATCTTTAGATGTGCTTTAATTTTTATCACTGCACATTCCTGAGGGAGGAGCGATGCTTCTGCCAATTACTTAATTATCTCTTCGTGCCTAATGGGTCCCCCTCCCGATGTCACGTACCCCTGCCTCTTCCAAGCAGTCATGTAATCATGTACCACCCCGAAGGTGTAATGGCTATCGGTCTATATGTTGACCCTTTTCCCTGCTGCTAATTTTAATGCTTCGGTGAGGGCTACCAATTCCGCTACCTGAGCCGATAGGTTTCCCTCTAAGGGTCCCTTTTTCCTGACTTGTCCATTGTTGTCCACCATTGCCCATCTTGTTTGTGGGGTTCCGTCGACATATCGACGGGATCCATCCACATAGAGGTCCATATCTGCCTTTTCAAGTGGGGTTTCGCTAATGTGATTCCTTCCCCCTCATTTCTCGTGAGACCACACTGGTGTTCATTACCTTCGGTGACAATCCATCCTGCGAGGTTATTCTCGTTTTCCTTTATTATTGTCACGCCGCTGTTTGGGGGCAAGAGCATTGCTTCTCAATTGGCGCACCATGCATCGGATACGGTTCTTAACCTTCCTGTGTTAAGTCATTCCACGAGGGTATGTGGCGTATGTAAGATGACCTGCCCGGTCATCACTATAGTCTCGCTGGCTCTCACGACCAATGTCTCACACTCGAGAGCTGCAACACATCGGGACAGTCCTGTGGCCACCGGTCCTTGTTTCGTGGAATAGTATGCCACGGGCCTTTGCCTAACCCCGTGTTCCTGGGTTACCACCCCTTTTGCTGAGCCGATGCAGAAGTCGGCACTTCAAACCTTATTTCGCTTATACCCCGAATGCCAATTTTCTCTTACAATTCTTGCACCCCTTTTTGAACATGGGTGTAACATTTGCAATTCTGCAGTCCTCTGGCACACCAAGGAGGATTGGAAGATTATGGCCAGTACCTCCGTAATTTTCTCTTTAACCTCCCTCAGCATCCCAGGATGCACCCACCTGGCCTTGGTGACTTATCGGGTCTGAAATTCAGGGTCCGGATAAGGTCCATTAACCCGGTTTTACGGCAGCCATGCGGCGGAATCGAGTGGCCACCATAATCCAGTCGATTGGCCGCCGCGACCCATATTATGCGCAGGAGTTTTGTGGGCGGTGTCCACTTCCGTCCCAAACCCCCGACTTCCGCGGTATAGGGCTTGCGGCTGTAATGACATCACTAAAGTGTGCACCGCTGCCTCGCGGCCATGCCATCTATTTTCACTATAAAAAAAACTGTTATTTTTTTGTGAAAGTGCCCCCGCCAGCTTTTTGGGTCGGTGCACTTTGTTGGGCTGCTCGAGACCGCCAGAGGAGGAGAACGGATGTTTGGTGCGATCGGATATTTTTTGGGCAAACTTTATTGGATTTTTCTGTGCAACGGGCTTTTCATAACTTTTTGAGAGTTTTTCACTCTCATTGAATAGTCGTGGTCTGTTTTCTGCTACATACAGGCCTGCTTGTGAGGGTCGAGCCTGCAGACAGAATGGGCTCAGTGTTGGCAGGGCCTTGTGCACATTGCAAGAGGCAGGGCGGCACGCAGGAGAAGGTGGCACCGTCAGCAATGTGTAAGCCAGCGGGCAATGGAGGCAGCAGCCATGGCTGCCCAACATGGAGAAGGGCCTGCAGAAGGCTGCAGACCACCACGTAGAGAGGGTGGCCAGGAGGGAGATGGTGTGAGGAGGAGGGTCAGGTATGATGACCCCTGCACCATATACTGAGCCAGGAGCCTTGCCAGCCGCAGCCTGCAGAGGCTCCTGGAACATGAGGAGGAACAGGGAGAAGGTGATCAATCAGGTGCCCATCGGAGGGGGCCAGCACAGACCTGGGGGAAGGAGGCCCTACCGACGTCAGTTTTCCTTCCTGGAGCTCAGTGATGAGCAATGTTTGCAAAGGCTGCGATTTAGAAAGGACATCGTGTGGGAGCTGTGCAATGTCCTACGGCCAGATCTGCAGACTCAGACAAGGTTGGGGACAGCTCTCACATTTGAGACCAAGGTCACCATAGCTCTCAACTTTTACATGACGGGCTCATTCCAGTCTGCCAGTGCAGACATATCCAACATTTCCCAATTCTCCACCCATCGCTCCATCCGACAGATGACCGATGCTCTGTATAAGAGAAAAGTCCAATATATCTCCTTCCCGATGACTAGAGAGAAGCAGGTGGAATGCCAGGCCGGATTTGTCAGGTTTGCAGGATTCCCCAGGGTGCCATCGACTGCACACATGTTGGCCTGCGGGCGCCACTGAACTATCCCGAATGCTTTATGAATAGAAAGGAATTCCACTCCCTGAATGTGCAGCTGGTGTGTGACCATCAGCGTAGGATCCTGACAGTTGATGCCAGGTACCCAGGCAGCAGCCACGATTTGTTCATCGTGTGCCAAAGCAGTGTGCCCACTGTCTTCACTAGACCAAACCACGACTGTGGATGGCTACTTGGGGACAAGGGCTATCCCCTGTCCACTTGGCTCCACTTCGGAACCCCAGGACTGCAGCTGAGCATGTATATAACGACGCACATTCTGCTACCAGATGCATCATCGAGCACTGTATCGGGATCCTCCAACAGAGGTCCTGTTGCCTGGACAGCTCTGGTGGCACTTTGCAGTGCTCTCCTGAACGGGTCTCCATATTCGTGGTGGTCTGCTGCATGCTGCACAACCTGGCTCTCATGAGGGGCCAGCCGCTGGAGGTAGAGCCAGCAGTACCACCTGAGGAGGAGGTGCAGCAGCAGGAGGAGGAGGTGCAGCTGGACGGGGAAGAGGAGGACCAAGATCCCCCATCGCCACCCACCCAGGAGATGTCGGCGCCATCCCAATCCTGCAAGGGAGGTGCCGAGACATCTGATTGCTGCTTGATTCTGATAATTTCATCACAACATGACCCTTCAGCTTCTATTTTCCATGGCCATCCAAATGAGTGCTTCATACATAATTGACCACACTCAAATGATACATCAGACCAGAGCTTGGTGCAAAAAATAAAGATTTATCATATCATCCAAATCAATGCAAAAAACTAACAGAACAACTTACATACCAACATCATTTCTCACCCTTGTGAGTATCCTTATCATCGAGGATGACTTGCTTCCACACTAAAAATGAGTTCTCATATGACTGAAGACTTCAATGTGGGACTTACAGTCCCTGTTACAGGTGGGGCAGACAGTGGTTGAAGGAAAGGGTGGATGGGGGTGCCTGGGTTGCCGAGCACTCCTTCCGCTGTCGACGTTTGGTTTCTGCTTGCTCCTGGCGACGAGACTCGAGGTGCTCAGTGTCCTCCCAGATGCTTCTCCTCCACTTTGGGTGGTCTTGGGCTCGGGATTTCCAGGTGTCGATATGGATGTTGTACTTATTCAAGGAGGCTTTGAAGAATTTCCTCTGCCCACCTGGGGCTCGCTTGCCGTATTGAAGTTCCGAGTATAACGCTTGTTTTGGGAGTCTCGTGTCAGGCATATGGATGATGTGGACCCCCCAGTGAAGCTGATCGAGCGTAGTTAATGCTTCGATGCTAGGGATATTGGCCGGAGTGAGAACACTGACGTTGATGCGCCTATTCTGCCAATGGATTTGCAGGATCATGCAGAGGCAGTGCTGGTGGTACTTCTCCAGTGTTTTGAGGTGCCTGCTATATATAGTCCATGGGCTAGATTTTCCACTTTTGTGCTTATCACCCAAAAATGGGCATTATTTCCAGCCTGGGTGGAAAGGGTTTTCAGATCGCCGGTTTCTCGCCCATTCTCAAAGCAGCTAGTCTCCATTTTTAAAAATGGGCGTTACTGTGAGCGACATGAAATGGGCGGTGGCGTTAAATCTCGCTGACATTCTGCCGTAAAGTGTCGCCGTCCTTAGCAACGGCATGGCAACGCTTGATTCCCGCGATTCAGGATGCCAAGGGTCATCATGACATGCGCAGAAGAGGGGAGAGAGAGAGAGGGAGCTCAGAGGGACTGAAGGCGTGTGTGGCTGTGGTGTGTGCTTGTTTGGCTGTTGGCGAGGCACGAGGGAGATTCACCAGCAGCAAAAAGCCTACTAAACATCAAGAACATAGTTGGCATCGAGTTTTGTCCAACAAATAAGATATAACATAGAAGGGATGATGGAGGCCCTGGAGCTAGTAGCCAGGAACATTGGTGGCAGAGGGTTCCCAGTGGTCCCGGAGTGTGGCACTGCACCCCAAGGTGATGCACCCCCATTGCCAACCACACATGAGAGCCAGCAGCAACATTTTGCTTCTGGCTCGGAGCACATTCCCATCCATATAATGTGGATAAATGTGAGGTTATCCACTTTGGTGGTAAAAACAGAGAGACAGACTATTATCTGAATGGTGACAGATTAGGAAAAGGGCAGGTGCAAAGAGACCTGGGTGTCATGGTACATCAGTCATTGAAGGTTGGCATGCAGGTACAGCAGGCGGTTAAGAAAGCAAATGGCATGTTGGCCTTCATAGCGAGGGGATTTGAGTACAAGGGCAGGGAGGTGTTGCTACAATTGTACAGGGCCTTGGTGAGGCCACACCTGGAGTATTGTGTACAGTTTTGGTCTCCTATCCTGAGGAAGGACATTCTTGCTATTGAGGGAGTGCAGCGAAGGTTCACCAGACTGATTCCCGGGATGGTGGGACTGACCTATCAAGAAAGACTGGATCAACTGGGCTTGTATTCACTGGAGTTCAGAAGAATGAGAGGGGACCTCATAGAAACGTTTAAAATTCTGACGGGGTTAGACAGGTTAGATGCAGGAAGAATGTTCCCAATGTTGGGGAAGTCCAGAACCAGGGGACACAGTCTAAGGATAAGGGGGAAGCCATTTAGGACCGAGATGAGGAGGAATTTCTTCACCCAGAGAGTGGTGAACCTGTGGAATTCTCTACCACAGAAAGTTGTTGAGGCCAATTCACTAAATATATTCAAAAAGGAGTTAGATGAAGTCCTTACTACTAGGGGAATCAAGGGGTATGGTGAGAAAGCAGGAATGGGGTACTGAAGTTGCATGTTCAGCCATGAACTCATTGAATGGCGGTGCAGGCTAGAAGGGCCGAATGGCCTACTCCTGCACCTATTTTCTATGTTTCTATGTTTCTATGTTTCTATCTCAGGACCGTCCTCTCCCGTATCGGTCCAAGCAGCGCTTTGGCCGACATCATCCCCCCCGCCCCCCCAATGAAGCATCGCCTGAGTAGCTCCTTGGCCAGGTGGCTGGGAGGCAAGAGGGGAAGGGGTAGAGGTGGGGAGGAGAAGCGGGGTGGTGGCGGGGGGGGGGGAAGGGTTGATTTTTGCAGAAATATGATGATTTCAGACAAATGTTCGATTTAAATGTTTTTTATTTAACAAAACCTTGTTGCACATTGGCTCAAATAGCTGCACAGTTACAGGCTAATGATTCCTTTACATCAAAGGGTATAATGACATTTAACTTCAATTAACTTAAACTGTAACTGTCACCAAGGTGATGCCCACCATTGATCTATCACCTGCAAACCCAGCAGTATGTCATCTTGTAAATAACACCAACGTTCTTTCAGGCAAAGCGATCATTGATGAGCCCCTGACAGATGGCTCTTGCAGTTATCATGCCACCATGGGCCCTTTCATGCAGTCTACAGGGGGATGGGGGCATGGCTTCAGCATCAGCCTGATTGTCTGGGCCGATGTCAGCGTCCGCCTCCTTGACCTCCTCTTCCTTTCTAGGGTGTGGTGGACTGTCAGACTCATCAGGCAATTCTTGTCCCCTCCTGATAGCCAAGTTGTGCACCATGGAGCACACCACCACGAACTGAGTTACCTGCTCAGGGTGGTATTGGAGCGCGCCTCCTGAGTGGTCCAGGCATCTAAAGTGCTGCTGAAGCACTCCAATTGATTTCTCAACGATATTGCAAGTGGCTCTGTGGCTCTCGTTGTATTGCCTCTCGGCTTTGGTGTGGGTGTCATGCAAGGAGGTCATCAGCCAGGTGGCGAAGCCATATCCTTTGTCACCAAGCATCCAGCATTGACCTTGTGGCTGATTGTTAAATAAGTCAGATACAGTGCTGTCACGCAGGATGTGAGCATCATGGGTGCTGTCCGGAAATTGAGCATTCACTGCCAGTATAATTTGCTGGTGGTTGACAACCAGTTGGACATTCAGGGAGTGGAATCTCTTGCAGTTCCTGAAGACCTCACCATCCTGAAAAGGTGCCCGCATTGCAACATGTGTACAGTCTATTGCTCCCTGCACCTTGGGGAAGTTTGCAATTCTGAAGAATCCTAGAGGCCTCTCATTCTGGTCAAAGGGAAGCTGATCAAGTCCCTCCTGCGTGCAGACAGGGCTTCAGTAACCTTTTTAATGCAGCAATGTGTGGCATGCTGAGAAAGTCCACAAATGTCTCCAGCTGTAACCTGAAAAGAACCCGAGGCGTAGAACGACAGTGCCGCGGGGTGACTTTGACCTCGATGGACAGTGCAGTATTGATGCTGCTGGCAGGCTGCAGATCTGCCCTTATCAGCTGGCACACGTCAGTGATAACCTCTTTGTGGAAGGCGGGTGGGGTCGGGCAAGTCGAGGTAAGAATGTTTCTCCCTGTACTTGCGGGGAGTGTAATGTCTGGCCCTCCTCATCAGTGTGGCACGTCTTGCATTGAGCACATAATGCTGTCGAGTGTACCTTCTGCGATCTCGAGTCTGCTGCATGTAATTGGTCATCAAGATAGCGTGAGAAAGGACAGACCCCATTGCAATAGCTCTCTGTTTTCCACCGATTGGTCACAAACAATGATTGTTCCGAAGAAGACACCTATTAAATTCCAATCGGTCGCAGTATGGTCAAGATGTTTGTAGAGATGTTCACATCAACTCCAATGACCTCCAGAGTACATCCGAACTCTCCCAAGGTTGAAGCACAGCAGCCTTTTAAAGGATGCAATTTGTGATGTAGAACATGACGTCCATAATGCTGTGATTAGTTCTGGTTAGTTCCACTTTTTCTGGGCGTTTTTTTGGGCGAGCGATATTGTGGGTGATGTGTGCGAGGTGGTGAAAGTGACGATGGCTGATCTCATGGCCGCTAGTTTCAATTAATATGTTCTTTACCTCAAAAAAAAGTGGGCAGACGGTATTATTGAATCTCGGCGTTAAATCACTGCGGAAATTAATGCTGGGCGATATTACGGGCATTGATTTCGCCCACTCAAATGATTCTGTCCAAAAAAGTGGGCGGGCGGTATTATTTTTTCCCAGTGTTAAGCCCATGAGGAAAGTAATGCTCGGCGATAAGTTTCCGCAAAATGCCTGTCAGTTTCCATTTTGTGGCTAAATGGGCGATATCTGGGCGATATAGATCATTTCAGTGGTAAAATGGGCGTTAAGTGGGCGTTAAGCATGCAGAAAAAACTGAGGTTCTAGCCCCATGTCTCTGAGCCATAAAAGAGGGCGGGTATCACTACTGCTCTGTAGACCATGAGCTTGGTGCCGGGTTTGAGGTCCTGGTCTTCAAACACTCTCTTCCTCAGGCGACCGAAGGCTGCACTGGCACACTGAACGCGGTGTTCATCGTTGATGTCTGCTCTTGTTGACAGTAGGCTCCCGAGGTACGGAAAATGGTCCATGTTGTCCAAGGTCTCGTTGTGGAATTTAGTAATCGGGGGGTAGTGCTGTGTGGCGGGGAGGTTGCTAGAGGACCTTTGTCTTATGGATGTTTAGTGTAAGGCCCATGTTCTCGTACGCCTCAGTGAAGGTGTTGATGATGGCTTGGAGTTTGGCCTCTGAGTGTGCGCAGATGCAAGCATCCGTCTGCCTACTATAGTTCAATGACAGAAGATGGGATGACCTTAGATCTGGCCTGGAGGTGGCGGAGGTTGAACAGATTCACGTTTGTCCTGTAATTTAGGGGAGCTTGCTGAGGGTGAGATGGAGCATTGCAGCAAGGAAAATTGAGAAAAGCATTAGTGCGATGACACAGCCTTGCTTGACCCCGGTCCAAATGTGAATTGTGTATGTGGTGGACCCGTTGCTCAGGATCACGGCTTGCAGGTCATCATGGAGCAGGCAGCGGATGGTGACAAACTTTTGAGGGCAGTCGAACCTGGGGAAGGAGGCTCCATAATCCCTCATGGTGGACAGTATCGAAGGCTTTTGTGAGGTAAAAGAAGGCCATGTGCAAGGATTGGTGCTGTTCCCTGCATTTCTCTTGTAATTGCCACGCGGTGAAGATCATGTCCGTTGTACCCCTTAGTGGGCGGAATCCGCATTGCGACTCTCGAAGGAGCTCTTCAGCGACAGGGAGAAGATGGATGAGGAGGATTCTTGCGATGACTTTCCCTGTGGCAGAAAGCAAGGAAAGTCCTGCTGTTTTCTTACCTCTCTTTCGCGTGCCTAATCTACTACTACGCCTCAGTGTCACTCCTGTGGTTGCCTCATGGTTCTGGGGAGGCTGCTGTGTTTCCTGTTTGGAAGCTGCAGATGTCCTCACCCTTGACTAGCTTTGGGCCTGGAAATGCCGGCTGCAGACTGGCCAGCACCCTCCTGGGAGGGTTCAGTCTGCCTTGGCTCGGGTGCGGCCTTGCGTGGAGGCACTGGCAGAGTGACCGGTCTGGGGCCAGGAATGCTGCGATCCTGTGGGAGCGCATCATCCGTATCTTGGCCGAAGAGCCTGAGACACTCACTGGGGGCAGCACTTTACCACCTGCACAAACTGGAGGGAGCTCAGGTCGGGGCTGTGGCGCAAAACCGGAAGATCCCGCATAGCCAGCTTTGGACCCAGCGGCGAAGGCAACACTGAGGTGTCAGGTGACATCGAGCTGAGACTGCATGAGAGCAGCTAGAGTCGCAAAGCCAGCAGACATAGCAGCAGTTTGATGCTCTGTGGCCTGTTCCCTAGAGTGCATAAGAGCATTCTGCACTTCCAGGGCCACGGCCAACCTCTCCAAACCAGAACCAATGCGCTTGTTCCCTCGCGCCTGTGCTGTCTTGGCAGCTGCCACATCACCTACAGGTTGCGGCATACTACTGGATTCACACGGAAAATCTGGGAGTCCACCATCGCCTGCACACTGACAATGATGGGCTTCATGGAGTGCGCAGAGCTGTCCACAATCCGGGAGGCAGACTCCTCCACGCTCTTCACCACTTCCGACAGCCTCTCCTGCACCCTGGCCAGTGCCCCCAACAACTGGGAATGCATGGTCTCCAGCCTTCTCTCATAAGCCGCTACATCGATGGGCTTGTCCGAGTCCTCTTCAGCAGAACTCCGTTACGGACTCGCCCTCCCGGAGACATGGCACCTGAGGTTGCCTAGCCCCGTCACCTCTACACCCTGGTGCAACATCCAGTGCAGACCCCTACACTATCTGAGCTAAATCGGACCGTTCACTCCCAGTATCTGAGCTGGCGTGTGTGGGTGGAAACAGTGACGCGGTGCTGCCAGCAGTGTCCTCCTCTTCCTCTTCCTCATCACTGAGGTCCCCAAAAAGATGGAGTGTGCTCCAGGGTGTCAGCAATGCTGGAGCCCTCAATGTCCTCGATGCTGTCATTAGGCATATCGGAACTGATGTCAAGGCTGTCATCGAGGCCTGGCATTGGTCTGACAGGTTCTGGCTCTCTCTGTCCTCGGCTGCGATTCGACCTCTCATCTGCAAGCATTAGTGGGAGAAGGGCTGCCGTGAGGGGGAGGGAGGGGATTGACGTATGGAGACTGCAACTTGCACACTTTCAGAGGGAAAGGCACAGTAGGCGCTGGAGCATTCAGAGAGAGATAGCATCACAGCAGGGCCTTCGCTTACCCATATTGGCATCGGCACTACCGGTGGCCACAGGGAAGGCAGCATGTCTGCCGACGAGCCCCTCGACCCTCTCCTCCAAGGGTGTGAGGATTTGGAGCTCGGCCTCGCTACCACCAGTACTCCTTTGCTCCATCCTGTTGTGTGCAAGTTATGGTTGGTGAATACCACTGTGATGACGCATCAGAAATGAGTGCGCAATGTGTCCCTGACATGCAGCTGTAACCGTGAGATGAGAGGGAGCCTCCATTGCGCAAACCCACACATTATATATAGATAGAGGCCTCAATAGTGAAATGCTGCTTCAGTGACTATACAGTGAAGGTGGGAAATAAGAGAATGCTGAAGGAGAGGCTCACAGATGCAAGGTCAGCAGTTGGTGGAACAGGTACTCACTTTCATCAGATTGATGATGTCATTCAGCCATTTTCTGTACTGTGTGGCGGTGCGGTTACCCCTCCAGCAATCTCCCTCCATGTATTTGTAAAGACCTCGCGAGTGGGTCTCCCCGCATCTGGGTAAAGGACTTGCCTCCTTCCCTCTACACCCTGCATCAGGGTGTCCAACTCGGCGTCCGAAAATCGCAATGCCCTTCTTGGTCCAGCAGCACCATCCTTGAACAGAACTCCTTCCCTCCTCGGGGCCGAACTACAAACCCAAGCCTTTAAGAAGGCCAGGGAGCAGCTGCACATGACCAGAAGGGTGAATTTCCCCGTGGTTATTCCGTTCCAATCAACCCACCCACACCATTGCAAACTCCCGATTCCCATCGGTCATTACCGCCGAAAGCCATTTTTTCAAAAAAATCGGCAAAGATGGATCGAGTAGCCGTCGCAAACAAAGCGGCAGTAATGGTGCCAAAATGACGGTAGGTGCGCCAGGTTTCTGGCGGGCCTGAATTTCTGCCCCATCAAATTTAAGTACAGCCAGCCTTTCGAGTACCTCCTCTATCAATTTTTATCTCATCCAGCAACTCCACTATCTCCTCTTTCACTATAACTTTGGCAGCATCTTCTTCCTTGGTGAACACAGATGCAAAATACTCATTTAGTACCTCAGTCATGCCCTCTGCATCCATGCATAGGTCACCTTTTTAGTCGCTAATTGGCCCCACCCCTCCTCCAGGGAGCTCTAGCTTTAGTTGCCCTATATTTCCCCCAGTCTGTTCCCCTATCTATCGAATCCTCTACCACAATTGCCTTCCCAATCTTCCTCCCCTCTCCCCCCCACCCTTGTATAGCTGAGCCCCCTGTGGTGCCGTGGACTTGGCTCTGGCGGTACTCTGGTTGGAGAGTGAGATGCACTCAGGACATGCCTGAACTACCTGCCTGGTCCTCCTTGTCTGTCTGACGGTCATCCATTCCTTCTCCGCCTGCATACTCTTACCATCTGGAGTGACCATGTCCTGAAAGGTGCTAGCCGCATAGTTCTCAGCCTCACGGATGTAACGCAGTGATGTCAGCTGCTGCTCAGGCTCTGAAATGCGGAGCTTGAGCTCCTCCAGCCGATGATACTTCCTGCATATATGGTTGTCCAGGACACGGGAAGCGCCCTGGATTTCCCACAAGGCACAGGATGTGTATTTCTAGTGACTAAGTTGTCCTGCCACCCTCTATTTATTTGACTATTAACTCACTTACAGAAATAAACTTAAGACTAAAGGGGGAGAAATTCAATAGTATCCTGTTTGGGGTGTTAACTTTTGAAATTTTGAAAAGTTAGCACCAGGCACTAATGATTCTAAATTTATACTAAATTGGGCTTTAGTGCCCCGGGAAGGAAGTGGGGCACTAAATCAAGCGCTAACGACCTCAGTGGTGTGCTACAGGGGCACTACCATCAGAGCGCTAATGAATTTCAGGTGCAATGCATTTAGCAATGATCCTTCCATCCTTCACACTGGCTCATTCCAGCTCTTAAAGGGGAGGTAGTATCATTGGGCAGCTGCTCATTTTCAGCATTGCTGGATCTGAAGGCTACCCGCAAGGAAATGAATCACCTGATCCCAATCCCAATCCCAATCCCAATCCCCAATCCCCAATCCCAATCCCAGGGAGAGAGCTTGTCACTTCACAGATGTGGCATTGGAGTCTTTGGTGGCTGGAGTGGAGCAAAAGAGGGAAGCGTTATTCCCAGCCAATGGAAGGAAGCCATTGCCCCAGGTCTTCAGGGTAATGTGGAGGAAAGTGGCAGAGGAGGTGTCAGCCATTAGTGCAGTTTAACACAGCCTGACACAGTGTTGGAAAAAAATTCAACGACCTCAGTCAGTTGATCAAGATGAATACATGCCTCAACAGGTCCGACATACCAGCATCTGAATCTTTGTCTGTGCACATTGCACAAAGCACCACTCTCCAACCACCCACCCTCCAAACATCTGCACATCTCTCAGACACATAGCTAGACTCTAACTCACACACATTTGTTTCTTTTGCAGGCCAAGATGGCTCACAATAGGAGGGAGCTGCAGAGAATAGGTGGGGGTGATGCTCAGCTGCAGCAGCTCTCAGACCTGGAGGAGTGAGTGCTGTGACTCATTGGGCAGCAAGTGGTGGGCACTATAGCTGTTGGTGACATCGACCCTGCTGGGGGCAACAATGATATTCTCATCCCCTCTCCTTTTCTCATCCCACTTCCTCTTTACACCACAAGCCTTTATCACTTTCCAGCTCCTGATAATGTCTGCATTCCTTGCTCCATTCCTGCCCTCATCGTAACGCAAGTCTTTGCCTTTATGCTTTCAGATAATCAGTAATCAGATGAGCAGCCTGACCCTGAGCTTCCCACTGAGAGTGAGGATGGAGAAGAGGAGGAGGAGGAGGAGCAGAGCACCGTGTCACTGCATCTCTCAAACGCAGGCAGAGACTGGCACTACGCGATCGTTAGAGGCAAGCTTAGTAGAGGGGTCTGCACTGAATGATGCACAGGGACCGAGCGGGCTGCAGCATGGCCAAGGGGGAAGGATACCTCAGGAGCAAGGTCCCCGGCAGGCAAGTTTGCGCACAGGTTCTGCTGCACCGGACTCCGATGAGGACCTCGATGGGGAAGAGTACTCAAGAAGGGTGATGGCCATGCATTCCGAGATGATAGGTACAATGGCAAGGGTGCCCAAGAGTCTCTCAGGAGCATGGAGGAGTCCGCCTCCAACATTGCACAGAGCTCTGTGCACACCATGGAGTCCATCATTTCCAGTCTGCAGATGGTGGTGGACTCCCAGAGAGACCATGGGGACCCAGACATCATGACGTGTGTCATGGACGATGTGGCAGCTTCCATTGCAGACAATGATTGCTGGCATCGAAGCTCCGACTGCTCTCATGTGAGCTCTGACTGCTGCCATCATCGCTGGTTCCACCACAGTCCATCGGGGATCTCACGGTGTCGCAGCAGACAACAGGGGATGCTGAGGTGCTGTCACAGGGGAGTGGCAGTGAGTCAATGGAACATGAACCTGCTGTCCTCTCTCAGGATAACTGCATTCCTGCTCTCACCACTGTCACTCCACCATTGCACTGTCATCCAGCCAGCCCAGACTGCTGTCGCCCATGTTGAGGTGGTGCAGTCTACAGCCGGGCCTTCCAGGCCCAGAGCTGGTCGAGGGTATCCTGCAAGGCCATCTATAGTCTCTGGCACCAACACTCAACAGCCTTCTCCCAGCCCTGCTGCAGTTACTGGGGAGACACTACATAGAGCAGTAGATTTGGAAAAGGCAGTGTTAAGAGAGGAAGTAAGAGTCTACACAAGGGTGATTAGTAAATTTTATTGTTGTGTGTGTATATATGTGGTTAATGTTTTTGTTGGAATGTTGCAACAATTTGGTGGTCTCTCTCATTTCAGTTTTGGGATGTGGTATGGAATGACTAATTGATGTTATGATGTTGACATGCTAAGCAATGGGGAAGTGGCCTGGAATTCATTGGAACCGAAGTCTGATGAGGCGGTTCCAGAAGGCCAATTGTGTGGCTGCCTCCTCTGTCGTTGCTGTTCCTGCTCCACCAAGGCGTACGAAAGCATGGGCCTTACACTAAACATCTATAAGACAAAGGTCCTCCACCAACCTGACCCCGCCACAAAGCACTGCCCCCCAGTCATCTAGGGCCCAATTTTGGCCATGACTTGCATCAATTTTTTTGGAGTAAGTTGTTTTTTTTTCTGGCGTAAGTTTAAAAAATGACATTTTCCCATAACATTTGCTCCAGAGTAAGTCAGTTAGATACGACTTTTTTTTAGTTCAGTTTTCTTTTCAAAAGGGGATGTTCCCAGACAGTTACGCCAGTTTTGGCCATTTATGCCGTTTTGGCCAGCTAAAAGTTATTCCAAATCCATTTAGGTCAGCGTATGTGGCCAGCTCTGAGAAACGTTGCGGGCAGATAACAAATCGCAGCAGGTAGCACCTGCACCAAGCACCAAGCAGCAAATATTCAATATAAACGTTCAAATAACTACATAAAAATAGGGTAAACAATTGAACAACAATTTAAAAAAAAATTATATTAAATCCTACCTTTTGTTGAAATCGGCCAGGGAAGGCAGCGGGCAGGGTCGGGAGGGGAGGAGGGAGAGGAAAGGCTGGGCTCGGCGGCACCTTTGTAAAGTAGAACTCAAACTGGTTTGTTGTTTGCCCCTCAGTTGGTCTCCATAAAATGGGACTGCACATGGTCTACATGGGCAGCTTGTCTGTTCTCTGGAAGGCAAGTGTTTCACAACGTGCTGCTCGAAATCAAAGTCCTCCAGGTTGAGCGGGAAGATGACCTCACACACTGGGCACTTTTGGCTGTCGATGCTCTCCTCTTTGGTGTCCTGTGAATTCCACTTGCCATCCTGGCTCTGCACCAAGTCAATGCTCGCACCAGTCTGTGATCCTTCACTATCCGAGTGTGTGGCAGGCTATTTGGCCCGTGATAGGGACGGCGTGCTTCGGCCCCTCCCACACAGCGTCGGGCTGCGAGGAGCCACTGCACATGTGCGCACACTCTAGGGCACATGTGCAGAGGTCCCTGCACGGTTTTCAGTGCCGGGACCTGGCTCCGCCCCCAAATCAAGTTGCCACGCTGCACCACCATCGAGGAGAGGCTGGGGAGCGGCCCACATGGGCCTGAAGATTTATGGCACCCTAATCACTCCACAAAAGCAGCAGATCTTTGGTGAGTGCGCCAGAAATTTGTACTGGCCAAAATTGGGGCCCCAAGATCCACAACGTGGCCCTGGACAATGCGGACCACTTTCCATACCTCGGGAGCCCATTATCAGCAAGGGCAGACATCGATAACGAGTTTCAACACAGCATCCAGTGCACCAGCACAGCCTTCAGCTGCCTGAGGAAGAGTGTGTTCGAAGACCAGGCCCTCAAATCTAGCACCATGCTTTACAGGGCTCGAGTAATACCCACCCTCCTGTATGGCTCAGACGTGGATCATAAGAAGTAGACACCTCAAATCGCTGGAGAAATACCACCAAAAATGCCTCTGCAAGATCCTACAAATCCCGAGAGGACAGACGCATCAACGTTAGTGTCCTCAATCAGGCCAACATCCCCAGCATCGAAGCACTGACCACACTCGACCAGCTCCGTTGGGCGGGCCACATTGTCTGTATGCCTGACACAAGACTCCCAAAGCAAACACTCTACTTAGAACTCCCACACCGCAAGCGAGCCTAAGGTGGGCAGAGGATACATTTCAAGGACACTTTCAAAGACTCCTTGATAAAATGCAACATCCCCACCGACACCTGGGAGTCCCTGGCCAAAGATCGCTCTAAGTGAAGGAAGAGCATCCAGGAGGCCGCTGAGCACCTCGAGTCTCGTCGCTGAGAGCTGCAGAAAGCAAGTGCAGTCAGCGGAAGTAGCGTGCGGCAAACCAGACTCACCACCCAACCGTTCCTTCAATGACTGTCTGTCCCACCTGTGACGGAGACTGTAATTCCCATATTGGACTGTTCAGTCACCCAAGGACTCACTTTTAGAGCAGAAGCAAGTCTTCCTCGATTTCAAGGGACTGCCTATGATGACATTGCTGTTCCTGCTCCTATTTTGTCCTCATCCTGAGGTGGTGGAGCTATGCCTGGTAGCAATGGCTGCACACTCATGATGGCCCAAGTTGTGCAGCATGCAGCAGACGACAATGAAAGGGGACACCCACTCAGCTGCGTACTGGAGGACTCCTCCCAAGTGGTCAAGGTAGTGGAACTATTGCTTGATCACTCTAATCGTCTGCTCCATGATGTTCCTGATGGCAGTACGGCTCTCATTATATAAGTACTGGGCACGAGTGTTGGGTTTACGGAGGGGTGTCATGAGCCAGGTGGAGAGTGGATAGACCTTGTCTCTGACCAGACTGCCACAAGCTTGATGTGGTGGCTGCAACAGAGCTGGCACAGCAGTCTGGCACAGGATGAAGCCATTGTGGCTGCTGTTGGGGTAGCGAGCATTGATAATGAGGATTCAGCGTGTGTGGCCACACACCAACTGCACATTAAGTGATTGGTAGCCTTTGCGGTTAAGGACTATCTCCGGATTGTTATGTAGTGTCCGCAAAACGATGTGGGTGCAGTCAATGGTGTCCTGCGCTTTGGGGAAGCCCGCCATCCTGTCAAAACCACATGCACACTAGTCCTGCTTCTTTCTGTTCATAGGGAAACAAATGTAGTCCCCTCTCCTACTGTAGAGAGCCTCTGTGACCTGGAGGATGGAGAGATGTTGGAGATGTCATCTGTCGCACACTGGAAGGATCCACTGGCATAGAAATTGAGCACCCTGGTTACCTTTAATGCCACTGATTTAAGGCTCACGGTCTGGTTGCAGAAGGTGGCATAGCTTTGAGACCATGTTCTTGCTGAAGCGCAGCGTTCGAAAATACTGTTCCTCAGTGAAATTAATATGGACGAACTGCTGCCTAATACCATGGGAGGGTAAGGCCTCCTACCTCTAGCCACATTTTGCACTCTTTCTCTGTACCTCAGTTGCCTTTGACATTGATGCTGGAGGGCGAGGTCCAGTGACAGCACAGCCCCTATAAATGGATCAAAATATTGCAGTTTCAAACCTCCCCTCAATGAAACTCAAGAATCTTTGAGCCAGAACACTCCAACTGCAAATCGCTCAAATCAGTCAAAAGGCCTGTTTGCCTCTGTGAAACTAACAAGGAAGCATTATTGGCCGAATAAAAGTAAACCAAATGCAGGCGCCTATAAATAGTGCTACTCCAGCCGACATCCATCTGAAACCTGACTCCCGGTTGTTAGCACCAGGCGCACAAGCAGAGAGCTGAAAGGGAATTTTTCTTCTGGGAAATCGAAAGGTGGCATCACAGCTAAGAGGGTAAGTGATTGGCTGGTGATTGGTAAGTAGCTTTTCTTCTTTTCTATTTCAGTAAATAATCTTTAGCAGTGTTGTTGCCAAATTAAGTTAATCTAGGGGTTAAGTCATGGCAGGAGAGCTCGGACACGTGTTATGCTCCTCCTGTACCATGTGGGAAATCAGGAACGCCTCCGGTGTCCCTGACGACTACGTGTGCGGGAAGTGCATCCGCCTCCTGCTCCTGATGAACCGCGTTGCGGAACTGGAGCTGCGGGTGGATTCACTCTGGAGCATGCACGATGCTGAGAATGATGTGAATAGCACATTTAGTGAGTTGGTCTTACCGCAGGTAAAGGGTCCACAGCCAGATAGGGAATGGAAGACCAACAGGAAGAGCAATGCAAGGAAGGTAGTGCAGGGATCCCCTGCGATCATCCTCCTGCAAAACAGATACACTTTTTTGGGTACAGTTGAGGGGGATGACTCATCAGGGGAGAGCAGCAGCGGCCAGGTTCATTGCACCGTGGCTGGCTCTGCTGCACAGGAGGGCAGAAAAAAGAGTGGGAGAGCAATAGTAATAGGGAATTCTATTGTAAGGGGAATAGATAGACGTTTCTGCAACCGCAACCGAGACTCCAGGATGGTATGTTGCCTCCCTGGTGCAAGGGGCAAGGATGTTTTGGAGCGGGTGCAGGACATTCTAAAAAGGGAGGGTGAACAGCCAGTTATCGTGGTGCATATAGGTACCAACGATATATGTAAAAAATGGGATGAGGGCCAAAGGGACGAATTTAGGGAGCTAGGAGTTAAAAAAACTCAAAAGTAGTAATCTCAGGATTGCTACCAGTGCCACGTGCTAGTCAGAGTAGGAATCGCAGGATAGCTCAGATGAATATGTGGCTTGAGCAGTGGTGCAGAAGGGAGGGATTCAAATTCCTGGGACATTGGAATCGGTTCTGGGGGAGATGGGACCAGTACAAACCGGACGGTCTGCACCTGGGCAAGACCGGAATCAATGTCCAAGAGGGAGTGTTTGCTAGTGCTGTTGGGGAGGAGTTAAACTAATATGGCAGGGGGTTGGGAACGAATGCAGGAAGACAGAGGGGAATAAAATGGAGACAGAAGCAAAAGATAGAAAGGAGAATAGTAAAAGTGGAGGGCAGAGAAACCCAAGGCAAAAAACAAAAAGGCCACTTTACAGCAGAATTCTAAAGGGTCAAAATGTGTTAAAAGACAAGCCTGGAGGCTCTGTGCCTCAATGCGAGAAGTATTCGGAATAAGGTGGACGAATTAACTGTGCAGATAGCAGTTAACGGGTTTGATGTGATTGGCATCACAGAGACATGGCTCCAGGGTGACCAAGGCTGGGAACTCAACATCCAGGGGTTTTCAGCATTTAGGAAGGATAGACAGAAAGGAAAAGGAGGCGGGGTGGCGTTGCTGGTTCAAGAGGAAATTAATGCAATTGTAAGGAAAGACATTAGCTTGGATGATGTGGAATCGGTATGGGTGGAGCTGCAGAATACCAAAGGGCAGAAAACACTAGTGGGAGTTGTGTACAGTCCACCAAATAGTAGTCGTGAGGTTGGGGACAGCATCAAACAAGAAATAAGGGATGTGTGCAATAAAGGTACAGCGGTAATCATGGGCGACTTTAATCTACATATTGATTGGGCTAACCTAACTGGTAGCAATGCGGTGGAGGAGGATTTCCTGGAGTGTATTAAGGATGGTTTTCTCGACCAATATTTCGAGGAACCAACCAGAGAGCTGGCCATCCTAGACTGGGTGATGTGTAATGAGAAGGGACTAATTAGCAATCTTGTTGTGTTGAGGAAGAGTGACCATAATATGGTAGAATTTTTTATTAAGATGGAGAGTGACAAAGTTAATTCAGAAACTAAGGTCCTGAACTTTAGGAAAGGTAACTTTGATGGTATGAGGCATGAATTGGCTAGATTATACTGGCAAATGATACTTAAAGGGTTAACGGTGGATAGGCAATGGCAAACCTTTAAAGATCACAAGAATGAACTTCAACATTTGTACATCCCTGTCTGGAGTAAAATTAAAACGGGGAAGGTGGCTCAACCGTGGCTAATAAGGGGAATTAAGGATAATGTTAAATCCAAGGAAGAGGCTTGCAAATTAGCCAGAAAAATTAGCAAGCCGGAGGACTGGGAGAAATTTAGAATACAGCAGAGGAGGACAAAGTGTTTAATTAAGAGGGGGAAAATAGAGTACGAGAGGAAGCTTGCCAGAAACATAAAAAGTGACTGCAAAAGCTTCTATAGATTACTGAAGAGAAAAAGATTAGTGAAGACAAACATTGGTCCCTTGCAGTCGGATTCGGGTGAACTTATAATGGGGAACAAAGAAATGGCAGACCAATTCAACAAGTACTTTGGTTCTGTCTTCACAAAGGAAGACACAAATAACCTATCCGATGTACTAGGAGTCCGAAGGTCCAGTGAGAAGGAGGAACTGAAGGATATCCTTATTAGGCGGGAAATTGTGGTTAGGGAAATTGACGGGATTGAAGGCCGATAAATCCCCAGGGCCTGATAGTCTACATCCCAAGTACTTAAGGAAGTGGCCTAGAAATAGTGGATGCATTAGTGATGATTTTCCAACAGTCTATCGACTCTGGATCAGTTCCTTTTGGACTGGAGGATTGCTAATATAACACCACTTTTTAAAAAAAGGAGGGAGAGAGAAAACGGGTAATTATAGATCAGTTAGCCTGACATCAGTAGTGGGGAACATGTTGGAATCAATTATTAAAGATGAAATAGCAGCACATTTGGAAAGCAGTGATGGGATTGGTCCAAGTCAGCATGGATTTATGAAGGGGAAATCATGCTTGACAAATCTTCTGGAATTTTTTGAGGATGTAACTAGTAGAGTGGACATGGGAGAACCAGTGGATGTGGTGTATTTGGACTTTCAAAATGCTTTTGACAAGGTCCCACACAAGAGATTGGTGTGCAAAATCGAAACACATGGTATTGGGGGTAATGTACTGACGTGGATAGAGAACTGGTTGGCAGACAGGAAGCAGAGAGTCGGGATTAACAGGTCCTTTTCAGAATGGCAGGTCGTGACTAGTAGAGTCCCGCAGGGCTCAGTGCTGGTACCCCAGCTCTTTACAATATATATTAATGATTTGGATCATGGAATTGAGTGTAATATCTTCAAGTTTGCAGATGACACTAAACTGCGTGGCGGTGTGAGCTGTGAGGAGGATGCTAAGAGGCTGCAGGGTGATTTGGACAGGTTAGGCATGTGGGCAAATACATGGCAGAGGCAGTATAATGTGGATAAATGTGAGGTTATCCATGTTGGGGGCAAAAACACAAAGGCAGAATATTATCTGAATGGCAGCAGATTAGGAAAAGGGGAGGTGCAGCGAGACCTGGGTGTCATGGTTCATCAGTCATTGAAGGTTGGCATGCAGGCGGTGAAGAAGGCAAATGGTATGTTGGCCTTCATAGCAAGGGGACTTGAGTATAGAAGCAGGGAAGTCTTACTGCAGTTGTACAAGGCCTTGGTAAGGCCCCACCTGGAATATTGTGTTCAGTTTTGGTCTCCTAATCTGAGGAAGGACGTTCTTGCTATTGAGGGAGTGCAGCGAAGGTTCAACAGACTGATTCCAGGGATGGCTGGACTGACATATGAGGAGAGACTGGATCAACTGGGCCTGTATTCACTGGAGTTTAGATGGATGAGAAGGGATCTCATAGAAACATATAAAATTCTGACGGGACTGGACAGGTTAGATGCAGGAAGAATGTTCCCGATGTTGGGGAAGTCCAGAACCAGGGTACATAGTCTTAGGATAAGGGATAAGCCATTTAGGACTGAGATGAGGAGGAACTTCTTCACTCAGAGTTGTTAACCTATGGAATTCCCTATCGCAGAGAGTTGTTGATGCCAGTTCGTTAGATATATTCAAGAGGGAGTTAGATATGGCTCTTGTGGCTAAAGCGATCAAGGAGTATGGAGAGAAAGCAGGAACGGGGTGCTGAACGAATGATTAGCCATGAACTTATTGAATGGTGGTGCAGGCTCAAAGGGCCAGATGGCCTACTCCTGCACCTATTTTCTATGTTTCTACCGGGCCGCTGCACACAGCAATGATGTTAGGATCCCCGGGCGCAGGAGATCAGGGCGCAATGCCGTACTGCCACTGCTAAACTCACGCCTAGCAAGCCACTCAGTTGTACACAATCACTACGAAAACCTATAATAAGAATAAAACCGGACGGACCACCCGGCATCGATCTCAGCAGTGGCTGCAGACACGACAATGGCACACCCAGCCCAGTTGAAAGGTCAAAATTCACTGGAACGCCCCCCCCCCCAGTGTTTAGACTCATTGGAAAGGAAATTTAAATTGGGACTATCTACCAGAAGGTTTGAAATCCTAAAGTGCTCATGGAAGAAACTACGAACTTTAATTGAATTTTGTTTTTTAACAAGACAAATTCAAGTCTGTAGGCGGGCCTAAGGAACTAAAGGAGCCAACTTGATTATTGGAACCATCTGGGTATTGCGACTAAAGTAAATTGTCTGGAGAAATGGATATTCGAAACCCTTTTCCACAAGAGATATTAACATTACAACAATAACTCAAAGGGCCAGCCACCAAACTGAACCGAGAAAAGCCATCTTCAGCATGAATAAGAACAAAGGGCCCACTACAGCCTATATGCAAAAACCAAGCACAAAAAGACATTGCAATTACCAAGCTAATATTTTCATCAGGGAACAGATTTAGAAGAGCAACCCACCCAAGACATATTAACTTTTAACGAGCCCACCAAAATATTACAAAGAAATGTCAAGCCCGCCAAATTTAAACAAAGAAGTCTGGACTGATTTGGCACACAGATTAGGACAACTCAAACGGTATAACTGGCCCCTGTTTTAACAAAGGGTATGTCATACTATGCCATTGCCATACTGCGACTATGCCATCAAGAAGGGAGAGAAACCAACACGACAGTTGAAAACCAACTTCTCCAGCCTCGAAGTCCAAAAGGAAGGAAGAACATCACCAGCTCGGCAGCAACCGACCACAGCCAACGTGGCACCACCAAATCCACCGCGATCGACTAAATTCGAAACAAATCTCATACAGAAAGAAACCGAAGAATCGAAGGTTTCCACTCTACAAGCTGTTCCTGAGCTACCAACGGGTAAAACATTACCTAAAGAACTGTAAAAACCTACTACTAATGGGTACTTACCCCACAAATCCAAAACGTGCCTTACCGCATCAGCGGACTCAACCCAACTGAAGATTGCGCAGTAAGAAGTCTTCTCCAACATTCAGGGTACAGCAAGCAGAACCTACAGAATTCAACGAACCCCGAAATCGCGAACTAATGCTAACTGACCAGAAAGGATTGGTAAGCATAGTCCCTGTCTGCCCTGGAGTCTAACCTAGCTAGAATTAGGTATTGGGAGGTGGGAGGTGTAATTTTACGGTAACCCACTTTGAATGTGTAATGTATTCTTTATTAGAGTGATTATAAGTTTGACATTGTACTTTCTTGTCTGTAATAAAATCAAAGTTCTTTTGTATCAAACCAGTTGTCCTTTGCACTTTATCACATCCCCAAAATAAATTCAGAGTCTAGAACCCAAGGAAGTGGGAGTGATTCGAACTGCTCAAGTAGGTCAGAAGTGAACCTGACCCCTGGAGACCACCCCTTACAAAATGACGACCGCGGCAGGACTCTGGTACAAGGGATGTGATGCGGAGAGTGCTGGTTTGGGGGAAAGAACCAAGATGGAAGAGAGGATTTTCTCCTATGTGTACAAGAAACTGAATGTCACTAAGGAATGGGTGCTTGGTCTGTTGCGCGCTGAGCGTCCAGCGGACCGCTGCAGCCCAGTGGACAGCAAGCAAGGATCACAAAGAAGCAGTAGAGAAGGCAATTTGGTTGGTCTGTCTACAGCGACAGATCCAACTCCAAGACAAAACCATTGAGTCACTACAGGCAGAACTATGGGAATGCGCAGAGGCCCACCCAGAAAGGGCTATGACAGAAGAAAGGTTATGGGGAGAACTCCATAAGCTAAAACAGGGAAAGACCCAGCTAATGGAAAGGTTTAAAACAGTCAGGACTATTTTCAATGTCAGGTTACCGAGGCTAAAAATAATGAAAAGTTACTGCGGGAGGAAAGCACTCGCCTCACCCTACAAGTAAAAGAGCTCCAGGAAAAATTAAAAGATGTGCAGGCAGCGTATAAAGTATTTAGCACTAATGGGTTTGAATCAGGAGACCACGGTCCCTGCCAGCAACAAATCAAAAGTTTAAATCTTGCTCTGTCCAAGGCAAAAGGCATAGTATGCCTAATAAACCCGGGTACGCCCCAGGTAAACCTGGAAGGAAAGGAGGAAACTGTTCAACCACCACCTGTGGCACCGGTGACTACACTGGTGTAGCAGCAGGAGGGGCGAACGAGTTGCGAGGCAGACAGGGATAACGAACCACCACTCCCTGTGGCGCCGAGTTTCAGCTCGGTCTGGCAGCAGGGAGGAGGAGTAGGCAAGCCAGAACAAGGAGAGCCAGGGCCAATGTTCCCGGTCCGGCAACAGAAGTTTGGCCCGCCCACCAGTGGCGGGGGTCAAGAGCCCCTGGAAAACCAGTTTGTGGTCCCCCACACTCCACAACAGCTTAGGGCTATGATAAGCCACCTGGGAAAGCTAACTCCATAAGGGAGACCCCTCGGTTCACTTTATGGAGGTGGAACAGGCAGGGGATATTAATGGGTGCGATGATGCAGAAATAGCAAAGATGCTCCTCCTATCCCTGGACAGCAAGCCCTCTCTACTGAGAGCAAAAGGGAGAACATTTGCCGCTGTCCAGGAAGACATTTTAGAAGCCATGGGCTGCAATAACAGGAGTCCCTCCTCCAGAGTAGAGAAAACGGTGCAGCTCACAGGGGAAACCCCACAGGCTTTCGCAGACCGATTGTGGCCTGTGCACCAGAGCGCCTGTGCAGGGGACCTCAACCGAAATCACTTAAGCCCGGACGAGTTAGCCCACTGGCTCCGAAGCCTAGTAGCTAACAGTTTACCCCGAATAAAAGCCAAGGATGAGGCCTGGTTCGACCCAAGAGATCCCAAGCCACCGAACAGGGAGTGCTTAGGCAACTGACCCTAGCTTACCGGAAAGGCAAAGGGACAGAAGAGCACCCACAAAAGGGAAGGGTCCACAAAATCCAACCTAACCAAGATAAGAGGGAATGGCGCCACGAGGGGGGCAACCCCTCCGATACAAAACGTACCTGCTTCGGGTGTGGAAAAAGTGGGCACTGGAGAAAGGGTTGTAGAAATCCTTGGAAGAGTAGCGCAGGAAAGAGTTCTCCAGCCCCGGCCAAAAGGGCCGAGACTGATAAGCCAGTCCCTCCCCACTCGTTCAATACTTTCCTAACCACATTCCAAACCATGTTAGATGGCACTGGGAGGGTAGCCACCGCCACCGGTACCGAGATTCCCATCTGCCCCCTCCCAACCAAAACCGTGACTAGGACAGGCGCAGTCTGTCCACCTGTATGCCCTCGAGTATGATGCGTGGGGGAGACCGACCGTTCAGATGGAAGTGGAAAAGGTGAAAGGGATTTACCTGCTGGACACCGGTGCCTCAAGCACCCTTGTCTATGCAGCTAAACCCGCCGCCTCACCTCTGTCTAACGGGCTCCCCTACAGCTTGGTGGGTTTCACAGGCATTGAACAGATTGGCTCATTCTCCGTTCCGCTCTCCATTCATTTAGGTACACGCCACACTAAGTGGACTTGTGTCCTGATGAAGTGGGAACAGGAAGGGAGAGTGATCCTGGGGGCTGACTTCATCCTAGGCCACAGGAACCTAGTGGATTTAAGAAACCATTGTCTTTGGGGGTCAGTCTGTACGGGACAGGAGAGTGAGGTGATGGTTATCCCAGGAAAACAGGGAAAAGGGACGGTGTGCACCATGAAGCCAAAGGAGGGTTATGACCTTGAATCATTGGTCGGTAACACTCTGATAGAATACCAAGAATATGTGAGGAAAAACCTTGCAGCTTTTGCCACTCACAAACACGACTGTGGGAGAATAAATGGGGTCGAGGTTAGCATAGATGGGGACCCCATGACCCGACCGCAGAATCAGTATAACTTCCCCAGAGAGGCGGAGGCAGACATGGAAACAGCCTTGGGTTCTCTGGTTAAACAGGGGGTATTGAGACCAATAGCTACCCATGTGAACTCTCCATTGTGGCCGGTTAAGAAACCGGACAACTCCTGCAGAGCCACGGTGGACTATCGCGTATTCAACCGTAACATCCCCGCCTGTGCACCACCGTTGCTGCTGTTGCCAACCTCATTGGAAGTATTCCAGCCTCCGTGACCACCTTCAGTACAGGGAAGATCAGTACAAGTTTGTTTTTACCTTTAATGGACAGCAATACACTTGGAATTGTCTCACTCAGGGCTTCCACAACAGCCCCAGTATTTTCCATCAGTGTATGGCCAACTGTTTAAAGAGTTTCAGCAGATCCCAGCAATTAGTACAGTATGTGGATGACCTGCTCCTGTTCACCGATGAGGGGGAGGAACATAGCCCATTGCTGGCTGAACTGCTGGAGCTGCTGAAAGAAGAAGGGTTTAAAGTAAAGCCCAAGAAGGCACAGATCGGCCTGAAGGAAGTAAAATTCCTGGGACTGGCTGTGCGCGCTGGGGAAAGAGCCATTGACAAAGCTAGAAGGGAAGCAGTGCAGAAGTTACCCGCCCCCAACACAGTAACAGGAGTAAGATCTTTTCTTGGGCTAACTGGTTACTGCAGAGATTTCATTGAGGATTATGCAGCCACCGCAGCCTCTCTGCTCCGACTCCTACGCAAGGGAGTGGGGTGGGAATGGGACAAAGGTTGCGAGGCAGCAGTTATCCAACTCAAGAAAGACCTACAGACCGCGCCAGCTCTAGGGGCCATCGATGGGGGTAAAGAGTTTTTAGCAGCCAGTAGGGGACAGCCTGAGCGCAGTACTGCTAAGTCTAAGGATAAGGATAAGGGGTAAGCCATTTAGGACCGAGATGAGGAGAAACTTCTTCACTCAGAGAGTGGTGAACCTGTGGAATTCTCTACCACTGAAAGTTGTTGAGGCCAATTCACTAAATATATTCAAGAAGGAGTTAGATGAAGTCCTTACTACTAGGGGGATCAAGGGGTATGGCGAGAAAGCAGGAATGGGGTACTGAAGTTGCATGTTCAGCCATGAACTCATTGAATGGCGGTGCAGGCTAGAAGGGCCGAATGGCCTACTCCTGCACCTATTTTCTATGTTTCTACGTTTCTATGCTCCAAGAGCGGCACGGCCGGCTGAGGTCAGTGTTCTACTCCTCCAGGATACTCACGGATGTGGAAAAGAGATGCTCCAACTGTGAGCGACACCTCCTAGCCACTCATTGGGCTGTGAAAAGATCACTGATCTTCACAGGGGGTCCCCTATCACACTCCTTACCCACCATATGCCCACCCAAATGCTCCTGGATGGGAGAATCAAGGACGGGACAGTGAGCAGTGCCCGCATTGCTCGCTGGACCCTGCTCCTCTCTCAAATGGACTGAAGGGTAAAAGGTCTCTGCGAGCCTAGACTCGCAGCCAACATGATTTATCCAGGGACAGCCCACCGGTGTTCCGTAGAAGGGGGTATGGGAAATTAACATAGGGTTTCGGGCTGGGTTACACCCCACAGGCCGAGAGATCCATGTGGACGGTTCAAGCACAGTATCTGTGGGTGAACGACTCACAGGCTGCAGACCCCGAGGCAGGCACTGCTTGGCAATTAAACTCCCCAGTACTATGAGCGCCCAACACACTGAACTGTCTGCGGTGGTGTATGTAGTCACACACCCCGAAGAATTCCCTACCCCATACATGATTTGCTCGGACAGTATGTTCGCATGCAATTCGTGTAGAGTATCTGGCTATCTGGTCGAGTCGCGAGTACACATCCGCCGATGTGAGACCCCTGCCAATTAAGCCCCTACTGGGAAAGATCATGAAAGCTGTAGGGGAGGAAGGGAATATCTATATACATAAGGTGAAGGCACATTCCACCACTGAACCCCGTAGCGAGGGAAACCAGCAGGCTGACATGTTGGCCAAGCAAGGTGCCCGCATGTGCAAGCTCTGGGATCCGTACAACCCAGGACCCATCGCAGCAGTCAGGGGCAGGATGAGGATGGCAGGGAAGGCAGGGATAGCTTTGCCCCCGGACGTAAAAATGGTTCAGACCCAAGACCCCGTCCTAAAAAATGTCCGGAACACACTAGAAAACGGGGAAAGGGTAGACGGCCCATACGGCACTGCAGCAATTGCCATTAAAGAAGGCATGATGTTCAGCGGGGAGCAACAACACCGGAGAGAATTCCTCCAGCTGGCCCTTGATGGTCCAGGAGCAGGACATCCGGACCTGAGACCACTTGGCAACGAGTGGAACAGGCAGGGTGGTGGCCCAGGACTCAGGGAAGATGTCCGCGAGTTCTGCGCTAGCTGTCTGGTGTGTGCGGCCAACAACCCCGTCCCCCAGAAAAGAAAGGTGTCTATGGGACATATCAGGAGGGTAGAGGGACCCTGGCAGTCGATCCAAATCGATTACATCGGGCCCCTACCCACTGCCCAGGGAGGCTACAAGTACTGCCTAGTATTGGTGGATGTATTCACCAAATGGATGGAAGCCTTCCCATGCCGAACAGCCACTGCCCTGGGAACAGCTAGGATCCTGGTCAGAGAAGTGTTCTTCCAATGGGGACTACCACAATATGTGGAGGCCGACCAAGGGAGTCACTTAACCGGGAAGGTGATGCAGGAGACCCTTAAGGTGCTCGGCATCAAAGGAAAATGGCATGTCACCTACAACCCGCAGTCATCCGGGCCTGTGGAGCATTTAAACCGCACCATCAAAGAAAGGCTGTGTAAAGAGACAGGGAACTCACCCAAGGGGTGGGTAGAGGTCCTAACACTGGTCCTCATGGGGATCCGGGCCAGCCAGTCAAAGAGCACGGGGTATTCCCCATACGAGCTCATGATCGGTACAGCCAAGCGAAACCCCCACCCATGTATTAACCCCGGTACTCACGGGAGGTCAGCTTAGGGAAGTGAACTGGGACAGCTTTGTCAGGAATCTGTTTGAACACCTTAAACAGATTCACTGGCAGGCTGCTAACAACATGGGAAAACAGCATCGGAGCAACCGACTGCTGCTAGAGCCATGCAAGCATCATGAGTGGGAGATAGGGGACCAGGTTATGGTAAGGAACTACGCTAGAGTAGGGGTCTTTGAGGCACTGTACATGGGACCGTACCACACTGTCAACGAGGCAAGCCCCATGGTCTATGCCATAAAATTGTCCCACCATACAAAGTGGTTCCACATAAATCAGTGCAAACTTTTCAACCCAGGAGCTGAATGTAAGGGGCAGCCAAAAACAGTGAACTGTGCGAAAGACAGGGACCCCCAGCTACCAGCCCCCGACTCTGCAATTCCCACAGGGGACGTGGCAGACCCAAAAACTGTACCGAGAGGGACAGTGGACTGTATTACTGGAGGAGCTGTCCCCCCCAATCATCTGGGACTCGGACGCACCCCCAGTAGTCAGAGCCATAAGAAGGATTCTCCGCACACCATGGCCTAAGACACCGTGGTCACCAACGCCCCAATTTAAGTCATTCAGCCCAGGGAGAGCGACCAGCCGTGAAAGGGTACCTAAAATCAGGGACCAGCCTGGGAGCAGGGACCTCCAGCTGGTAGCCTTGGGCAATGAGGGACCCCCAGAAGAGATAGCGGTGGACCAGCCACCAAATGGGAGTCCCCAGCCCATAGCCCTCGACCAGGCAGAACCCCCAGGGGCAAGATGAACCATGCAGCCACCCCGAAATGAGCAGTGTGCTACAGCACCGGAGGGAGCGTTGCCCCGATAGTGTGGGACTCAGACCCCCATCCGGTCAGGACACGCTGGGTCCTGCGGTACTGCCCAACTTACTACCGGCCCTACTGGACACCCAGAGGCAAAAGAAGAAAGAAAGAAGGCAGGAATTAACCTGGCCACCCGGATACGGGTGGCAGATGTACATATATAGTACAATATGAATTTAAGAATGTCTAGTGAGTAATTTAGAGTAGTGTAAGATTCATCTATGTAATGATAGTGATATATGTATTAGTTACTGGGGTAAGGAAAAGAATCTACCTGTGCAGCTATTAAAAGAAGCACAGGCCAGGTAATACCCAGGAGTAAGAGGAATCTACCGGTATAAATTAAGGGAAGCACTGGTGGAGGCTGGATCATTGACTGTATTTAAGGCGAAGGTGGACAGATTTTTGAGTGATAAGGGAATAAAGGGTTATGGAGAGCGGGCAGGGAAGTGGAGCTGAGCCCATGATTAGATCAGCCATGATCTTATTGAATGGCGGAGCAGACTCGAGGGGCCAAATGGCCCACTCCTGCTTTTATTTCTTATGTTCTTATAGAAACATAGAAACATAGAAAATAGGTGCAGGAGCAGGCCATTCAGCCCTTCTAGCCTGCACCACCATTCAATGAGTTCATGGCTGAACATGAAACTTCAGTACCCCCTTCCTGCTTTCTCGCCATACCCCTTGATCCCCCGAGTAGTAAGGACTTATGTTTTTGTATTCTACTTCTCTACTTATAAACTCAAGTAACACATGTTTTTTTTTACCCACCTTATCAACTTGCCCTGCCATCTTTAAGGATGTGTCTATATGAACACCAAGGTCTCTCTGCTCACCTATACTTTTCAAAATCATGCCATTTATAGCATACTGTTTTTTCATATTAGTCCTCCCAAAGAGCATCACTTCAGACTTCTACGCATTGAACTCTATCTGACATGCTTCTGCCTATTTCACCATCCTCTGTCATCCTGAAGCCTATAATTATCCTGATCACTTTGCCAAGTTTTGTATCATCTGCAAACTTTATAATGTTGCTCGCTACCCTCTTATCTAGGTCGTTTATAAAAATGGCAAAGAGTAATGAACCCAAAACGAACCCTTGGGGAACACCACTGCAAACCACCTCCCAGTTTGAAAAACATCCATCCACCACTACCCTTTGCTTCCTGTCAGTGAAACCATTTTTTTTAATCCTCACTGCCACTTTCCCCTTAATTCTGCCAATGTAATAGGCGATGGCAATTAGGAAGAAACCCATTATTATCCTTCACACCTAAAAAAAAAAGTCAATCTAATATGGGGGTCAGATATCTTTCAAATATTCTTGGGATACAGCACATAGCCCCATGAAATTAGTACCTCTTTCCACCATTGTCCACCCTGAAAATAGCTATAGCAAGGCTCAGAAGTTACCTAGCTGCCCAAGTGGACAAACCAGCAACTAACCTGTATGGAGAGGATGAGCCCTTTAAATAGCACTGCCGTGTGCTTGCAACCTGGTAGTATCATGATTTGTTGAATGAGTTTGTTATGTGGTGAGTCAGGCACTGAGGCAGAGCAATTTCCCAAAACTGTCCTAAAGAGTATAGGGGCTAGAACCTCCACTTTTTTGCATGCTTAACGCCTATTTTACCGCTGAAATTATGTATAACGCCCATATACTGCCCATTTTGGCACAAAATGGAAACTGACGGGCATTTTTTGGAAACTTATCATTGAGTGTTACTTTCCCCATGTGCTTAATATCGGGAAAACATATTACCGCCCGCCCACTTTTTTGGGGCGGAATCAGCAGAATAGGTGAAATCAACGGCCATAATATCACCCAGCGTTACTTTCCCCACTGGTTTAACGCCAAGATTCAATAATACCACCCACCCATTTTTTTTTTGTCATAAAGAGCATATTTACTGAAACTAGCGGCCATGAGATCACCCAACGTCAATTTCACCACCTCGCACACATATCGCCCACAATATCGCTCGCCCAAAAAAACGGCCAGGAGAAGTGGAACTAACCGAAACGATTCACAGCGTTATGGACGCCATGTTCCAGATCACATGTCACATCCTTTAAAAGGCTGCTGTGCTTCAACCTCGGCGGAGTTCGGATGTACCCAATGTTGATGTGAACATCTCTACAAACATCTTGACCATACTGTGACCGATTGGAATTGAATAGGTGTCTTCGACGGGACATTCCTTTTTCGGGACCAATCGGTGGAAAACAGAGAGCTACTGCAATGGGGCCTGTCCTTTCTCATCCTCTCTTGGTGACCAATTACATGCAGCAGACTCGAGATCGCAGAAGGTCTGCTCCACTGCATTATGTGCCCAATGTAAGACGTGACAGACAGATGAGGAGGACCAAACATTACACACCCCGCAACTATAAGGAGAAGCATTCTTACCTCGACACCACCCGCCTTCCACAAAGGGTTTATCACTGACGTATGCCAACTGGTAAGGGCAGATCTGCAGCCTGCCAGCACCATCAGTATTGCACTGTCCGTCGAGGTCAAAGTCACCGCGGCACTGTCGTTCCATGCTTCGGGTTCTTTTCAGGCCACAGCTGGCGACATTTGCGGACTTTCTAAGCATGCCACACATGGCTGCATTAGACAGGTCACTGAAGCCCTGTACACACGCAGGAGGGAGTTGATCAGCTTCCCTATGTCCAGGGAGGCACAGAGTGAGAGAACTCTAGGATTCTCCAGAATTGCAAACTTCCCCAAGGTGCAGGGAGCAATAAACTGTATGCATGTTGCAATGCGGGCACCTTTTCAGGATGCAGAGGTTTTCAGGAACCGCAAGGGATTCCACTCCTTGAATGTCCAACTGGTTGTCGATCACCAGCAAATTATACTGGCAGTGAATGCTCCATTTCCGGGCAGCATCCATGATGCTCACATCCTCCGTGACAGCACTGTATCTGACTTGTTTAACAATCAGCCACAAGGTCAATGCTGAATGCTTGGTGACAAAGGATGCGACCTCGCTACCTGGCTGATGACCCCGCTGCATGTCACCCACACCAAAGCCGAGAGGCGATACAACAAGAGCCACAGAGTAACTTGCAATATCATGGAGAAAACCATTGGAATGCTGAAGCAGCGCTTTAGATGTCTGGACCACTCAGGAGGTGAGCTCCAATACCACCCTGAGCAGGTAACTCAATTTGTGATGGTGTGCTCCTTGCTGCACAACTTGGCTATCAGGAGGGGACAAGAATTGCCTGATGAGTCTGACAGTTCACCTCACCAGAGAGAGGAAGAGGAGGACAAGGAGGCAGACGCCACCCTGTAGACCGCATGAAAACGTTCCGTGGTGGCGTGATAGCTGCAAGAGCCTTGCATCAGGAGCTCATCAATGATCACTTTGCCTGAAAGAACGTTGGTGTTATTTACAAGGCTGACACACTGCTGGGTGTGCAGGTGATAGTTCAATGGTCTGCATCACCTTAGTGACAGTTAAAGTTTAAGTTGATTGAAGTAAAGTGTAATTATATCCTTTGATGTTAAGGAATCTCCAGTGCGTAACAGTGCAGGTATCCGAGCCAATGAACTACAAGGTTTTGTTAAATAAAAAACATTTAAACCGAACATTAGTCTGAAATCATCAGTATTTCTGTACAAACCAACCCTATCCCAATCCCCTTCTCCTCCCCACCTCTACCCCTTCCCCTTCCCCTCCTCACTCCAAGCCGCCTGGCCGAAGAGCTCCTCAGGCGATGCTTCACTGGGGTAGGTGACAGCCGAAATGCTGCTTGGACGGATATGGGAGAGAACGGTCCCGAGGTAGGAACATGCTCCGAGCCAAAAGCAAGATGTTGCTGCCTGCTCTCGTGTGGTTGGCAATGGTGGTGCGGCACCTTGGGGTGCAGTGCCACACTCTGGGACCACGGGGAGCCCTCTGCCACCAGTGTTCCTGGCTACCAGTTCCAGTGCCTCCTCCATCCCTTGGACAAAAACTCGGTGCCAACTATGTTCTTGGTGCTCAGCAGGCTTTTTGCTACTGGTGAATCTCTGTCGTGCCTCCCACAATAGCCAGACAAGCACACACCACAGCCACATACGCTTTCAATGCCTCTGAGTTCCCTCTCTCTCTGTCTCCTCTTCTGCGCCTGCCATGATGACCCTTGACCTCCTGATTCGCGGGAATCGACATTGCCATGCTGTTGCTAAGGACGGCGACACTTTACGGCAGAAGGTCAAAAAAATTTAATGCTAATGCACATTTCAGATTGCTCGCGGTAACACCCATTTTCAAAAATGGAGACTTTGAGTGGGCGAGAAGCCAGCGATCTGAAAACCCTTTGTTACTGCCCATGCCGGAAATATCACCCATTTTTGGGGGATAAGCACAAAAGTGAAGGTGCTAGCCCTAGTACCTTTATTTTATTATAATGAGACCTTTTAATACTTTTATCATGTGCTGGATGCCTACGGAGCAAGTGAAATATGTCCAGTATAGGACAGGTGTGCAAATCCCACTCACCATAATAGATCATCAGGCACCCTTTTTACACCTGTAAAATGGGCACAGTGCGATTGAATTTCATGGTGTTTTAGTGATGGCCTTGTGAGCAATTTTGAGAATGTGACTGCCATGATCAAATAGTGCAGATGCTGTTTGAAAGAAATGAGGTGCGAGGAAGTGAAGGTTCCAATAGTGTGGAGTTGGAGGTGCAGAGTGTGTGAATAGGAGTGTAAGGAAGGTGACATGAAATATGGTGCAGTGCTTGTAGGAGAGTGAAGGAAAGCGGTGGACGGGGAGTGTTGTTAGTAGTGTGGCTGCAGGATGGAGAGAGTAATTGAGATGAAAGATAGAATTTTTACCTTGACAAATCTGCTGAAGTCATTAAACCTTTTTCGGCATTGCAGCCATGTCCTGGGAGCTAAGCTCCTCACATTGACCTCCTCAGCGACCTCTTCTCATTAGCAGTGGGGGAGTTGACTTGAGAGCTTTCTGTCGCTAGAAATAACAGGATCTTCCTCCTCCTGCCCACCACCACGACGAGGGCTTCCAACGCTGCACTGGAGAACTTAGGTGCCTTCCTTGAATCTCTTCCAGCCAGTTAGTCACAGCGCACCTCCCTTATGAAGTGCTGACTGCCTTTAGAGATGTTGGAGATGTGTTAGAGATGTGGTAGAGGTGTTCGAGATGTCCAATGTCCCCCCCCTCACCCTCAAAAATCAAGTGTGTCATCATCATCATAGGCAGTTCTTGGATGTTTAGCATAAGGCCCATGCTTTCGTACGACTCAGTAAATACGTCGACTATGTCCTGGAGTTCAGCCTCTGTGCGCAGACGCAGGTGTCGTCTGGCTACTGTAACTCGACGACAAAGATTGGGGTGGTCTTGGAGACGGCAAAGGTTGAACAACTTCCCACTGGTTCTGTAGTTTAGTTCCACTCCAGCCGGGAGCTTGTTGACTGTGAGGTGGAGCGTGGCACCGAGGAAGGTTGAGAAGAGGATTGGGGCGATGACGCCACCCTGTTTTCCACCGGTCCGGTCGTGGATTGGGTCTATAATGGATCCGTTGGTAAGGATCAGGCCTGCATGTCATCATGGAGCAGGTGGAGGATGTTGATGAAGTTTGGGGGCATCCGAACAGAGGAGAACGCTCCATAGACCCTCGTGGTTGACAGTGTCAAAGGCCTTTGTAAGGTCGAAGAAGGCCATGTATAAGGGCTGGCGCTATTCCCTGCATTTTTCCTGCAGCTGTCGCGCTGCAAAAATCATGTCCGTTGTGCCCCGTAGGGGACGAAATCTGCACTGTGACTCCGGGAGGAGCACCTCAGCCACAGGGAGAAGACGGTTGAGGAGGATTCTAGCGACAACTTTCCCAGTGGCTGATAGCAGGGAGTAAAAACAGGTGTGTAGCCAATAAGCAGTATGGGTAATGCCGTCTGCATGCCTGGCACATGACATTGAGGCCCCTGCACTAATTTTGTGTGGTTCCTGTGCCCACATGAATATGCAGCACCTCCTGTACGCCCGTTTCCGGGCATGATCGAATTTCTAGGCTAATGCATTCAGAATGTCAACTTTTTCCTCCATAAGTGGGGCAGTATAAATAAAGCTGTGGTGTATTAGTAGTTAGTCATGATATATCACACAATGTTATAGTGCGGAATTTGTGTACTTCTATTCTATTAAATTAGCTGAATAAAAGGTACTAGAGTTCATGTTGTGTTTGTACTTTTAAGAGTAGGTAGATTCTGTTGGATAGGAATTAATTTACTCTTACAGCACTGAGTGCTCTTTAAAGGTTGAGGTGCATTGTCTGAGAGTGTTTAGAATTCTTGATTGTTGTGACAGTCACGATCTCCCGTATTGGCTCATTGAACATCGGTTCCTGATGGCATACAGTGGAATGTCTTTCAACACCAGCAAAAATATACTTAAAACATAGGTGCATTCAGACAGCAAATTGTATATTAATTCACTCCGCACCACAGGCCCCAAAAACTCAAATATAATTTAAGATTAATGCTTTTATTTTAATTTAGTACTGTATTTTCATTGCAGACAAATTTTTGCTTTTGGTGAGCAGTGAAACTAAACCACTCTAGAAATAGTCATTTTAAAGTAAATTGCAGATAAGTACAGGCCATTTAAGTGCTGATTAGTAGCCAAGTATTTTTTGTAAAGTGCACTAGATGAATCCATAAGATTGTTGTTTTCTGGGCACTTTGGTATACTTTCAAAAATATTTATTATTGCACTGACTAATGGTGCTAAAAATATTCAGTGTGTAACTTGCGGCAAGTTCTATTTTTTTTTACAGCACTTAAGGATATGTCAGGCTTCTGCCATTAGCAGTGAATGGGCAAAGTGAGATTCATTGTGACCATGTGGCGGTGTTATCAGTGTAATGAAGGTGATTAACGGTGTTTACTCTGTGGAAGAGTGTTTAAATGGGCCTCTGGGAACGCAAATTCAGCTGCATCTGCTTCTCACAGTTCAGGCAGTAGGGCTTTGGTATTATAGTTAACACAAAGCTTGGAATAGATTCCCTTGCAAAAGGGGCTTGCTAAAATGACAAAAAATGTGAGCAAAGATTATAATTAATCTGTGCATCTGGGTATTGCATTTCTCACTCCGTGCTGTGTCTGAAATACAGGCAATCAAGTTAGCATCACCAGTTTTACAGCAAGCTATTGTACGCAATACTGAAAAGAGCTTTCCTTGTATCGCCAGACATCAAATTATCTCAGCACCCAGCCACTCTAAGAAAAATCGAGATTGTTTAAAATTATTGAGGATAGTTTGTAAGAAATTTCTATGGGAAAGCTGAACGATTTATGGAAGCTTCTTCCATCGTAATGAGCTGTGCAGAAAGTGTCTCATAGGGGCTAAGGAGCATATAATTATTCTGGTCTGAAGCCCTTGTATTCAATAAGAAAGCCAACGGCACCATTTAGAGTCACAGAGCTAGGAAGACTTATCTCTGCTTTATTTTCCCAATCACTTATCTACCACTTGCTTAAAACTCACTGCAACCAGAGCTTTGGAAATGACAAACTTCCAAATCTGCTGCAGTTAATGGAAGCTGATACTCGGCCTTTTGGCTAAGATCTGCATAACTAACCTGACCAGCCACCATGACTTCCGGGTGGTTTCTCCCTGGTCAGGAAGGTATATGCTTACATTTTTGTAAACAGGAGGTGGGTGGGATTGGTGACCCATCCACCTCCACGGAGGTGTGTGGGGGACCTGACCCATCCACCTCCATGGCACGAACCTGGTATTGCAGTACTTCCAGGAACGGTGCAGTGGCTCTCGGCCTTTTGGCTAAGAGCATTGGCGCAGAGTGATCCTTGACTGGTGCAGGGTGACCTCTGGCGTTTGACAAAGAATTGTAACGATTGGATAACGATTGGACATGAATTTAAAAAAAAAAAAAAAAAACAAATACAAAAATGCATTGTAATTAATGAAAATTGGTGGAACCATTGTAGTTAATGCAAGTTGATATCAAGCTGATAAGCCTTGCAACTAAGCTCCCAAGCAAATACAAACTTGCAGATTGACCGTGTAAATGACAAATGAATTTAAATATAGATAAGTATGAGGTGATGCATTTTTGTACGAGAAATAAGAAGGCCATCTGCTCTAATAAGAGTCTAAATGGGGTAGAGGTGCAAAGGGATCTAGGAATACAGAATCACAAATCCTTAAAAGTAGCAATGCAGGTAAACTAAGCCATAGAAAGTGCAATCAAAGCACTGGGGTTCATTTCTATAGGAATATAATTCAAAAGCAGAGAAGTTATGTTCTGATGTTCTTATGTAAGTTATGTTAAAATTATATAGAACCTTGGTTAGCACTGGGCACAGTTCTGGTCTCCATTGGTGAGGCCACACCTGGAATACTGCGTACAGTTTTGGTTTCCATATTTACAAAAGGATATACTTGCTTTGGTGACAGTTCAGAGAAGGTTCACTAGGTTGATTCCGGAGATGAAGGAGTTGACTTATGAAGATAGGTTGAGTAGGTTGGGCCTCTACTCATTGGAATTCAGAAGAATGAAAGGTGATCTTATCGAAATGTATAAGATTATGAGGAGGCGTGACAAGTTGGATGCAGAGAGGATGTTTCCACTGATAGGGGAGACTAGAACTAGGGAGCATAATCTTAGAATAATGAGTCGCCCATTTAAAACTGAGATGAGGAGGAATTTCTTCTCTCAGAGGGTTGTAAGTCTGTGGAATTCACTGCCTCAGGGAGCTGTAGAAGCTGGGACATTGAATAAATTTAAGACAGAGTAGACAGTTTCTTAACCGGTCAGGGAATAAGGGGTTATGGGAAGCGGGCAGGGAAGTGGTCCTGAGTCCATGATCGGATCAGCCATGATCGTATTAAATGGTGGAGCAGGCTTGAGAGGCCGTATGGCCTTCTCCTGCTCCTATTTCTTATGTTCTTATGTTACAAAAGGATATAGTAAAACTGAAGAAAGTGCAAACAAGACTTACAAGGATGTTACCACAACTGAGGAAAAGAAAGAAAAGGAAGACATGCATTTATATAGCACCTTTGACGACCACCGGATGTTCCAAAGTGCTTTACAGCCAATGAAGTACTTTTTGAAGTGAAGTCACTGTTGTAATATAGGAAATAGAGGGTACAACTATCTGGAAAACAATAGGCTGGTGCTCTATTTTCTAGAAAAGAGAAGTGAAAGGGGACATGATAGCTATGTAAAATTATGAAGGGGTTCGATAGGGTAGACGTAGAGAGGATGTTTCCACTTGTGAGGAGTTCAAAATGTGATTACTTAATTTTGACTAATAAATCCAAGACTTCAGGGGAAACTTCTTAGCGACCAAATGGACAGGGGATTCAGTTAGATCACAGATCTCTGGCAGATCAATGGGAATGTTGAACCACAGACCCATAGTGGAGGCAGACATGTAATGGCAATGAAATATTTTTCCCATCTCTTGGGATGGGATGATGTGAAGGTCAATATGAGTGCAGTCAATGATACCCTGGACTTGGGGGCATACTGCAATCTGTGCCAACTCCAGAGCACCATGCTGTTGCTTCCAGTTGTTAGTCGGGAAAATGATGAAAGTGTTTTCTCCAACAAACATGGCATCAGTCACCTGCTTAATGCAAACATGAACTGCAGACTGCCTGATATAATAGATATTCCCTGTGGCAGTTTGGAGGGAGCCAGAGACAAAGTAGTTCAGGACTGCAACAGTTAATGCTGTACTAGTTGGGTGCAGGTCTTGTTGCAAGAGGCAACACAACTCTTTCAGTGTCTCCCTAGAGAAGCACTGCTTTGTTATGTACTACTCCTCCTCAGACTACTGCTAGTATTCTACCCTGGACCTGTAAATTCTACAGATTCCTATGAGCGCACATTCTTCTACTTGCCCTCTCTACAGCTGTACCTCTGTTTTCCTTCCTCCTGCTACTGGTCCTCCTCCACCTTTTGCCAGAGTGGATCCCCCCCCCTCCCTATGAAGGGAAACATGCGATGCAGAAGCCCCTTAAGAGTTCAGAGCATTCTACAGCCACTGCAAACACTTTGAAATGGCATAAATAGCAAAACAAAAGTACAATTTAATACAAGCAAAATGTCTGAAAATGTTCCAACATTTTACCTGAGAGTACCAGAGAATCCTTTTAATTATTGTTGGAAATGTTGCTTCTCAACTTGTACTACGATCAGGAACTATTGGTAGCAATGTAGACAGAGACAAAATTGGTGTTGGGTGTTTTGACAACATCATGTGATCCTGATTAGTAAATATTCATCAGGCCTCAGCCTATTTCCGGTGAAGCACTATCCTAATCCTACTTCATCATAGGCGGTCCCTCGAACGAGGATGACTTGCTTCCACATGAGTTCACAGATGTTTCAATGAAGAACCCGATGTCCCAGTTTTGAACTCCAATTGAGAGGGTGGAAGGTGCCTGTGCGTGGATTTTTTTAACGTGTGGTGACCATTGCACATCAGCCACCACACGGGCTTGACAGAGCTAGGCCTTTATCCAGTGGCGAGGATTAACCAACAAGACTGGAGACTTGCTCTACTGCACGGACCTAGTGTGCACACATATCGCAGTGTGGGCCCCATACTCTCATTCGCCGCCACTTCTGCCATGATTTCTCGCTGCTCCTCCACCAAAAACTTTCACCACACCTCAGCCACGATCCCTCACCACTCCTCCGCCACAAAAACACCCGGCGCACCTCTGCCACGATCTCCCACTGCACCAAACATTCGCAGAACCTCCGCCACAATCACCACCAAATGGTTGTCTACCACCAGCTTCTCAATCAAATACAATTCCGCTACCAGTAATATTGAGATTACATTGTTTGTTCCTGGAGGTTTTGTGTGCATACAGATACTGTCTTTAAGTTAATAAGTTTATGGTGCACACAATGGCTTTGATGGTTCATGGGCCTCGTACTCAGGTGTCTATTGGCTGGTTTCCCTGCACAATGAAAGTCTCCCTCCCTAATCCTACATTACAACAATGACTACACCTCAAAAGTACTTAATTGGCTGTAAAGCACAAAGGGTCAGCCTAAGCTTATGAAAGGATTTACATAAATGCAAGTCTTTCTTTTCTGGCTCCCATGTTAGCTGACATTGTTAACGGTTCGCTCTTCTCAGGTACCGTCTCCCTCTCCCTCAAATCTGCCGTCATCACCACTCTCCTCAAAAAAGTCAACTCTCGATGCCTCTGCCCTTGCAAACTACCGTCCCATTTCCAACCTCCCTTTCCTCTCCAAAGTCCTTGAGAATGTTGTTGCCTCCAAAATCCGTGCCAATCTTTTCTGCAATTCCATGTTTGAATATTTCCAATGCAGCTTCCGTGCCTGCCACAGTACCGAAACGGCTCTCCTCTGTTATGTCTTTAATACTCTTATGAATGACTCCCATTTATTGTAACTCCAGAGTGAGGCACAAACATGGTGGGCAGCCTTTCATACTGTGCCCTGCACACCTATGCAGATGACCCTCTTTGTGACTGTGACAAAGGCAAACTATCCCTCCTTGTCCTTCTTGACATGTCTGCAGCTTTTGACATGGTTGACCATTCTATCCTTCTCCAATGCCTTTCCACCACTGTCTAGTTGGATGGGACTGCACTCGCCTGATTCCATTCTTATCTATCTAATCATAGCCAGAGAATCACCTGCAATGGTTTCTCTTCCTGCCCCCGCATGGTTACCTCTAGTGTTCCCCAAGAACCTATCCTTGGTCCCCTCCTACTTGCCATTTACATGTTGCCCTTGGTGACATCATCTTGAAACACAGCGTCAGTTTCCACATGTACGCTGATGACACCCAGCTCTACCTCACTACCACTTCTCTCGGCCCCTCCACGGTCTCTAAATTGTCAGACTGCTTGTCCAACATCCAGTTCTGGATGAGCAAAAATTTTCTCCAATTGGGAAGGCCGAAGCCATTGTTTTCAGTCCCCATCACAAATTCCGTTATCTAGACACTGACTCCATCCTTCTCCTCAACTCCTGTCTGAGGCTGAACCAGACTGTTCGCAACCTTAGTGTCATATTTGACCCTGAAATGAGCTTCCGACCACATATTCCGTAGTATAACTAAGACCGCCTATTTCCACATCCATAATATCGCTCGTCTCCACCTTTGCCTCAGCTCATCTGCTGCTGTAACCTTCATCCATGCCTTTGTTACCTCTAGATTTGACTATTCCAACGCACTCCTGGCTGGCCTCCCACATTCTATCCTATGTAAACTAGAGCTGATCCAAAACGCATCTGCCCATGTCCTAACTTGCACCAAGTCCCACTTATCCATCACCCCTGTGCTCGCTGACCTATATTGGCTTCTGGTTAAGCTACACCTCAATTTCAAAATTCTCATCCTTAGTTTCAAATCCCTCCATGGCCCTATCTCTGTAATCATCTCTAGCACCACAACCCACCGAGATGTCTGCACTCCTCCAATTCTGCTATCCTGAGCATCCCTGATTATAATCGCTCAACCATTGGTGTTCATGCCTTCTGTTGCCTAGGTCCCAATCTCTGGAACTCCTTGCCTAAACTTCTCCGTCTTTCCTCCTTCAAGATGCTCCTTAAAACATATCTCATTGACCAAGCTTTTGGTCACTGTCACGAATTTCTACTTATGCGGCTCGGTGTCAAATTTTTATTGCATAATACTCCTGTGAAGCGCCTTAGGGCATTTCACTACGTTAAAGGCGCTATATAAATATAAGTTGTTGTTGTTATTGGTGCTTCTTTCTTCTTTAAATCAAGGTCTCCCACAAAATCAGAATGGCCTGAGTTAAATGTGTGATTCTGTGAACCAAAAAGATTTTGTTCCTGCTACTATTGTTTCTTAGATGTAAAGGGGATGACAGTGAGATGAACATAATCCCCAATATTTTTGTTCTGGGTTTTCTACACTTTCAGAGGCTAGCATTTGATTATTAACAGAAACCATCCAAAGCCAGAAGCCAGAAGCCTTGACGTTTGAGGGACAATGCTTGCAGACAGCCTATGAACACCATATTATCATCTTACACTACCACTTAGCAAATGCCGGCAGTACCATTCAAAAATTTGCCACTTTCAGTCTCCACCTTGCCAATACTACCAATCAAGAGGAACAGCCCTCCAAGAGAAGGGCACACTGGGCCTCCTCCCTGTACTGGTACTTATGATGACCCATGACACTGTTCTAAGGTGAAAAGCACTGACAGCAAGCACTGACAGCAATAACCTAAGGGTTTCAGCAGTGAGTGATAATAGCATGATACTACAATAGGTTTAATAGTGGACTCTCGTGATCCAACTGCACTTCATTTCTAATTAAGAGTTTACATTTCAGAAGAATTATCTCCTTTTAAAAAGCCTATTGTACTCATTAAAATTGTCAATTACCGCCTATTTTCCATGGTAATAAGGTGCTTGGAATTAATAACTTCATACCAGCAATTTTAAGGACTAACTACTTAGAAAATACATCTTCCTTTGAGGCAAGCATTTATACAAATATGTTTACAATATTTCTTTTGTCTCTAAAGCACAGAGGTGTTTTCTGCAAACACGCTTCTCAATACTGCCTCAGGGCAGTGTCCTAGGCCCAACCATCTTCAGCTGCTTCATCAATGACCTTCCTTCCATCATAAGGTCAGAAGTGGGGATGTTCGCTGATGACTGTACAGTGTTCCGTTCCATCCGCAACTCCTCAGATAATGGAGCAGTCCATGCCCGCATGCAGCAAGTCCAGGGCGACATTCAGTCTTGCACAACTAATAGTTGTGCCACACAAGTGCCAGGCAATAATTATCTCCAACAAGAGAAAGTCTAACCATCTCCCCTTGATACTCAATGGCATTACCATCATCAAATCACCCACTATTAAAATCCTGGGGGTCTCCATTGACCAGGAACTTAACTGGTCTCACCATATAAATACTGTGGCTACAAGGGCAGATAGAGGCTGGGTATTCCGCAATGAGTGACTCACCTCTTGATTCCCCAAAGCCTTTTCATCATCAACACCTCACAAGTCAGGAGTGTGATGGAATACTCTCCAATTGCCTGGATGACTGCAGCTCCAACAACACTCAAGCAGCTCAACGCCATCCAGGATATAGCAGAGCGCTTGATTGCATTCCATCCACCACCTTAAACATTCACTCCCTTGGTTGCAGTCTGTAACATCTACAAGATGCACTGCAGCAACTCGCCAAGGCTTCTTCGACAGCACCTCCCAAACTTGTGACCTCTACCAACTTGAAGGACAAGGGCAGCAGGCACGTGGAAACACCACCACCTCCAAGTTCCCCTCCAAGTCACACACCATCCTGACTTGGAAATATATCGCCGTGTGCTCAGCAAGCTCCCACAAACAGAAAATTACCAATGAATCTGTTCTGATTTTCCTGGTCGTGATAAATGTTGACTAAAAAAACCCTTGCTCTTCTTCCAATAGTGCCATAGGATCTTTTATGCCCACCTGAAGAGGCAGACAGTGCCTCAGGTGAAAATGCACCCGTGTGTGATAACTCTCATGAACTCCCTTCCTCATCTCATGTTTGGAACCCAGGATTGAAGCTTAAGCCTCAGCACTTTGTTTGTTATCTTTGAAATACTTAATATGATGTATGTGCAAATTTTCTGCAAATTAGAAGATACACAACAAAAAATGGGGGCAATTTTTAGTTGGCCGCCTGCTTCTCACCTGGAATACGGGATGCCAGCATTGAAAATTGGGGACGGCAACTCAACTGCCCCCTTGATGCCTAAGACCCAATCTAACACAATTTCCCTGCAAGCCTGTAAATGGGCAAATATCCTGAAACAGGCTGTTTAAATTGTAAATTCAGTCCATCTCCAGTTGTAGAAATCTGATTGTAATTTACAACTACAAATGGATGAACTGTGCATGCTCTGCCCAGTTGGGCCAGACATTGGTTGGTCTGACCAATTAACTTTAAAAGGGACCATTGGAGGCTGCTCGCAAAATGGCCCAGGAAAATATACTAAATATTTTGGGTGTGGCCAGGAGAAGCCCAGAGAAAAAAAAATTGCTGATCAGTTGGAGGCCTCCCACTTGGGATCACCTTCCCCGACACAACTTGCCAGCTGGTTCAAAGTGGTAGTCGGCCAATTTCCCAGCCTGCCACAACCAAGCAGCAGTGGGGTGCCCTTTTGGCAACCACAGCTCGCTGGCGGCAGCCAAATGCTGGCTGAACAAAAAAAGTGGTTTGGGGCTTATTGCCGCCAGCATCAGCCAGGTGGCACCTGTTTCAGATGGATTTTGAAGATCGGCCCAATGTGTTTTGTATTCACCAAACATTAATGGCGAGAAATTGTGGGGAAGAAGAAAGCATGAGATGAAAAATGAACAACCAAAATAGTGTGTCTTCTATCTGTTTTAAGTATTTATTTTAGCTGTTATGAGGTTAATGATACACTCAAAGCTACACCCAAAGCTACAACGTTATATTTGTGTGCATTTATATTTAAGTACTTTACTACTGTAATAATAGTGCTTGTTTCAGTATCATAGTATATGAGCTGGTAACGTTAAAAAATGGATGGCTCAGGAAGACTAGAATTTCCCTAAACCCGTTACCAGATTAAGAAAGACTGGCATTTATATAGCACCTTGTTGCATCTTTCAGAAATATCCGAAAGCAGTTGACATACAATAATCCATTTTGAAATGTGCTAAATGTTGATATTAAGGTGAACATGGCAGCTATTTTTCACAAACAGGTAAGGAGATGAATAACCAGTCAAACAATTTTTGCTGGTGTTGATTGAGGGAAGAATGTTGGCCAAGACATCTCCCTACAAGTCTTTAAATAGTACCCGAGGATCCTTAACAGTCACCCAAACAGGCAGATAGAGTTTGAGTTCAACATTTCATCCAAAGGACAGAACAGCACCTGTTTAAATGCAGCACTTGCTCAGCCTAGATTATGTGTGTAAAGTCCTGTCCCTGCAGTACAGATTCACACGAGGCACATACTGAAGTCAAGGTCACTCAGGACCTGCACCTTTATTACACAGCTCTCAAATGCCACACTTGCCTGAGACCTATCCTTATATACACCTGTCTGGGACAGGTATCCAGTGTCTCCTGCAAGTGCACCCCTGGTGGTAAGGTAAGCTTGTGGTTACAGGTCATCTCTAGTTACAGTCATGTATAGCATGGTAAGATACAGTTAAGTACAATAGTGTGAGATACATGACATCACCCTCCCCCAAGGTCTTATTGTCTTTATAGGTTCAGTCTCTCAGGTGGTCTACGCTCTCGCGTGGACCGTCTTAGTTGGGGTTCAGTTGTTTGCCTTGGTGCCTGTTTTTCTTTCGGTGTGAATGCTGGTATCTCGCCTGGGCTGTCTGTTTCGTTCAGTATGATTGTTGGTGTCTCGTCTGGGCTGTCTGTTGGGATTGCCCTTTCCTCAGGTTGTTCCCCCTGCCTGTCCACCAGGTGTGGTGTGAGTTCCACATTGTGGTCTGCTTCTGGTTCAGCAATGTTGTTGATAAATCTACTTTTGACTTGGTCTACATGCCTCTGGCAGGTATGGCCATTGTCCATTTGTACCACCAGTAGCCTGTTTCCTTCCTTGCCTGTTACTGTCCCTGCAAGCCATTTGGGACCCCTGCCATAGTTTAGCATACTTTGTCCCCTATCTCATTCCACCTCCTCCTCGAATTTCGATCATGGTACTCAGTTAGCTTACGGCGCTTTGCCTCAACGATTTCATGCACGTCTGGAAGGATTAATGAGAGTCTTGTCTTCAAGGTCCGTTTCATCAATAGTTGAGTGGGGGGAGCTCCTGTCAATGAATGTGGACGAGATCTGTATGCCAGCAGCAGTCGCGACAGGCGGCCCTGCAACGTGGGACCTTGGATTTTGAGCATGCCTTGTTTAATGATCTGCACTGCTCACTCCGCCTGGCCGTTGGAGGCTGGCTTGAAGGTGCCGTCCTAATGTGATTTATGCCGTGGTCACTCATAAAATCTTGGAATTCTGGTGAAGCACGGATCATTATCACTGACCAATATGTCAGGAATGCCGTGCGTTGCGAACATGGTTCCAAGGCTCTCCACAGTGGTGGAGGTGGTGCTCGAGTTTAAAATGGTGCATTCGATACACTTTGAAAATGCATCTACAACTACGAGGAACATTTTGCTCATGAATGGGCCCGCATAGTCTACGTGCACCCGCGACCACGGTTTGGTGGGCCAGGGGCTCAGGGGAGCCTCCCTGGGGGGCATTACTGAGTTGGGCACAAATGGTGCACCGTCGGACACAGAGCTCCAAGTCCGCGTCAATGCCAGGCCACCAGATGTGGGATCTGGCTATGGCCTTCATGAAAACGATCCCCAGGTGCTCGCGATGGAACACCTGGACAAATGCCTCTCTGCCTCGCAGAGGCATAACTACTCGGCTGCCCCACATCAGGCAGTCTGCTTGTAGTGACAGCTCATGCATGCGCCTATGGAAAAGTTTGATCTCCTCGGGGCAGGCATCACGAGCCTCTGCCCAGTCACCAGTTAAGACACATCTTTTTATTAGGGATAACGTGGGGTCGCTGGTCATCCAGGCTCTGATTTGCTGAGCCGTCATGGGCGAACCTGTGGACTCAAAGGCATTGATTACCATGACTATCTCACAGTCCTGTTCGTCAGACCCTTCCGTGGTCACTACGGGTAGCCTGCTAAGAGCATCGGCACAGTTGCCTGTGCCTGGTCTGTACTTTATGGTGTAATCGTAAGAGGCCAGCATGAGTGCCCACCGTTGAATGCGCGCCGAGGCGTTGGCGTTTATTGCCTTGCTTTCGGATAGTAGGGAATTAAGGGGCTTGTGGTTCGTTTCTAACTCGAACTTGGCCCCGAAAAGGTATTGGTGCATCTTTTTGACACTGTACACGCACGCGAGCGCCTCCTTCTCCACGATTCCGTACCTGCGCTCCGCCCGCGAAAGTGACCTGGAGGCATAAGCTATGGATTGTAATTTACCCGCACTAATGACATGTTGTAAAACGCACTCGACCCATCACATGTAAGAACTAGCTTTTTACCTGGATCAAAGAAAGCCAAAACACTGTTGGAACATAGAAGGTTGCGTGCCTTATTGAAGGTGCTTTCCTGGGCGTCCCCCCAAAACCAATTGCACCCCTTCCTGAGTAGCACGTGGAGAGGCTCCAGCAGCGTGCACAAGTTCTGCATAAAGTTCCCAAAGTAATTGAGTAGCCCAAGAAAGGCGTGCAGTTCTGAGACATTCCGGGGCCTGGGTGCCAGGCGAATTGCTTCGGTTTTGGACTCTGTTTGGCGGATTCCATCAGCGGCAATCTTTCTGCCCAAAAATTCAACCTCGGGCGCAAGAAACAGGCACTTGGATTTCTTAACTCTTAGGCCTCCCCGATTCACCCGCTTTAGTACTTCCTCCAAATTGTGGAGATGGGAGTCGGTGTCCCTGCCCGTGATAAGTATGTCGTCTTGAAATACAACCGTACCCGGGATGGACTTGAGCAGACTCTCCATGTTGCGCTGGAATATAGCAGCTGCCGACCTGATGCCGAATGAGCATCGATTGTACATGAAAAGGCCTCGATATGTGTTGATGGTGGTGAGTAGCTTAGACTCGTCGGTCAGCTCCTGCGTCATATACGCAGATGTGAGATCTAGTTTTGAGAAAAGTTTTCCTCCAGCCAATGTGGCAAATAAGTCCTCCGCTCTGGGCAGCGGGTATTGGTCCTGTGGGGAGACTCTGTTTATGGTAGATTTGTAGTCCCCACAGATTCGTACGGATCCATCAGACTTCATGACTAGGACAATGGGACTTGCCCAGTCGCTAAATTCCACGGGTGAGATAATGCCTTCCCGCAGAAGCCTGTCCAGTTCATGTTCAATCTTTTCCCTCATCACATAGGGCACAGCTCTAGCCTTGTGATGGACCGGTCTAGCATCCTGTGTGATGTAGATTTTGCCTTTAGCCCCTTTGAAGATGCCCACACCTGGCTGAAAGAGATTTTCAAATCGACTTAGAACTGTTGAGCAGGAGGTCCCTTCCTCTGACGACATGGCGTGAACATCATCCCATTTCCAGTTTAGTTTTGCAAGCCAGCTTCTCCCCAGCAGTGCTGGGAGATCTCCAGGGACAATCCACAGGGGAAGTCGGTTCACTGTCCCTTTGTGTGTGACTGAGAGCATGGCGCTGCCAAGTACTGAGATGATTTCTTTGGTATAGGTCCTTAGTTTGATGTCGACCTTTGTGAGCTTTGGTCTGTCTCTTTTGTGCGGCCACAGCTGTTCAAATTGTGGAGCGCTCATGAAAGATTGACTCGCTCCCATATGCAGCTCCATGTTGACGGGTATCCCGTAGAGTAGGACCCTCATCATTATTGGAGGCGTCTTGTTGTAGGAGCAGTGGCCATTGATCGTGTTGACCCACTGTACCTTGGTGTCCCGGGTACTCTCCCCACCGTCTTCTGGTCCGCTTTCCGACCCTTCCGATTTGTATACCAGCCGAGCTGCCGATTTTCTGCACAAGCGGGCCAGATGCCCTGTATAGTCACAGTTTCTGCAAACAGCCTGCTGAAATCGACACCCCCTTGATGAGTGCCTTCCCCCACATTTCCTGCGCAGGCTGCTTCCATTGTTTACAAAGGATGAGCTGCGTCTGGCTGATCTCTCTTAATCTTCTCTCAGTTTGTAGTTGATTGCTCGCATTGTGGGTTGATGAGGTGCGAATAGCCATTCATGTGGCCCTTGATGGCTTCTGGCGCCATTGCCTGCTGTTGAGGGCCTGCTCCCCTGCCTTGGTCTGTGTGTGGGGTAGCGGCGTGTTTCATGCTGTGAACCCCTTGTTCCGATGTTTCATTAGTTGTCGTAACCGCAGTGTAGATCAACCTCGTTTCTTCATCTCCTGCCAAGAATGTCTGTGCAACCAGTGTTGCTGCCTCCAGGGTCAAGTTCTTGGTCTCTGAGCTTTCGGAATATGCCTTCGTGGCCTATTCCTTCAATAAAAATGTCTCTCAGTACTTCTCTCCTTAGTTCATCGGAGAACTCACATAAGCTAGCCAACCTCCGAAGTTCCGCCACAAAGTCGGGTATACCTCAAAAGTAGTAATCTCGGGATTGCTACCAGTGCCACGTGCTAGTCAGAGTAGGAATTGCAGGATAGCGCAGATGAATACGTGGCTTGAGCAGTGGTGCAGCAGGGAGGGATTCAAATTCCTGGGGCATTGGAACCGGTTCTGGGGGAGGTGGGACCAGTACAAACCGGACGGTCTGCACCTGGGCAGGACCAGAACCAATGTCCGAGGGGGAGTGTTTGCTAGTGCTGTTGGGGAGGAGTTAAACTAATATGGCAGGGGGATGGGAACCAATGCAGGGAGACAGAGGGAAACAAAAAGGAGACAAAAGCAAAAGACAGAAAGGAGATGAGGAAAAGTGGAGGGCAGAGAAACCCAAGGCAAAGAACAAAAAGGGCCACTGTACAGCAAAATTCTAAAAGGACAAAGGGTGTTAAAAAAACAAACCTGAAGGCTTTGTGTCTTAATGCAAGGAGTATCCATAATAAGGTGGATGAATTAACTGTGCAAATAGATGTTAACAAATATGATGTGATTGGGATTACAGAGACGTGGCTCCAGGATGATTAGGGCTGGGAACTCAACATCCAGGGGTATTCAACATTCAGAAAGGATAGAATAAAAGGAAAAGGAGGTGGGGTAGCATTGCTGGTTAAGGAGGAGATTAATGCAATAGTTAGGAAGGACATTAGCTTGGATGATGTGGAATCTATATGGGTAGAGCTGCAGAACACCAAAGGGCAAAAAACGTTAGTGGGAGTTGTGTACAGACCTCCAAACAGTAGTAGTGATGTTGGGGAGGGCATCAAACAGGAAATTAGGGGTGCATGCAATAAAGGTGCATCAGTTATAATGGGTGACTTTAATATGCACATAGATTGGGCTAACCATACTGGAAGCAATACAGTGGAGGAGGATTTCCTGGAGTGCATAAGGGATGGTTTTCTAGACTAATATGTCGAGGAACCAACTAGGGGGGAGGCCATCTTAGACTGGGTGATGTGTAATGAGAGAGGATTAATGAGCAATCTCGTTGTACGAGGCCCCTTGGGGAAGAGTGACCATAATATGGTGGAATTCTGCATTAGGATGGAGAATGAAACAGTTAATTCAGAGACTATGGTCCAGAACTTAAAGAAGGGTAACTTTGAAGGTATGAGGCGTGAATTGGCTAGGATAGATTGGCGAATGATACTTAAGGGGTTGACTGTGGATAGGCAATGGCAGACATTTAGAGACCGCATGGATGAACTACAACAATTGTACACTCCTGTCTGGCGTAAAAATAAAAAAGGGAAGGTGGCTCAACCGTGGCTATCAAGGGAAATCAGGGATAGTATTAAAGCCAAGGAAGTGGCATACAAATTGGCCAGAAATAGCTGCGAACCTGGGGACTGGGAGAAATTTAGAACTCAGCAGAGGAGGACAAAGGGCTTGATTAGGGCAGGGAAAATGGAGTACAAGAAGAAGCTTGCAGGGAACATTAAGACGGATTGCAAAAGTTTCTATAGATATGTAAAGAGAAAAAGGTTAGTGAAGACAAACATAGGTCCCCTGCAGTCAGAATCAGGGGAAGTCATAACGGGGATCAAAGAAATGGCAGACCAATTGAACAAGTACTTTGGTTCAGTATTCACTAAGGAGGACACAAACAACGGATATAAAAGGGGTCAAAGGGTCTAGTAAGGAGGAGGAACTGAGGGAAATCCTTATTCGTCGGGAAATTGTGTTGGGGAAATTGATGGGATTAAAGGCCGATAAATCCCCAGGGCCTAATAGACTGCATCCCAGAGTACTTAAGGAGGTGGCCTTGGAAATAGCATTGACAGTCATTTTCCAACATTCCATTGACTCTGGATCAGTTCCTATCGAGAGGAGGGCAGCCAATGTAACCCCACTGTTTAAAAAAGGAGGGAGAGAGAAAACAGGGAATTATACACCGGTCAGCCTGACATCGGTAGTGGGTAAAATGATGGAATCAATTATTAAGGATGTCATAGCAGCGCATTTGGAAAGAGGTGACATGATAGGTCCAAGTCAGCATGGATTTGTGAAAGGGAAATCATGCTTGATAAACCTTCTGGAATTTTTTGAGGATGTTTCCAGTAGAGTGGACAAGGGAGAACCAGTTGATGTGGTATATTTGGACTTTCAGAAGGCTTTTGACAAGGTCCCACACAAGAGATTAATGTGCAAAGTTAAAGCACATGGGATTGGGGGTAGTCTGCTGCTGACATGGATTGAGAACTGGTTGTCAGACAGGAAGCAAAGAGTAGGAGTAAATGGGTACTTTTCAGAATGGCAGGCAGTGACTAGTGGGGTACCGCAAGGTTCTGTGCTGGGGCCTCAGCTGTTTACACTGTACATTAATGATTTAGACGAGGGGATTAAATGTAGTATCTCCAAATTTGCGGATGACACTAAGTTGGGTGGCAGTGTGAGCTGCGAGGAGGATGCTATGAGGCTGCAGAGCAACTTGGATAGGTTAGGTGAGTGGGCAAATGCATGGCAGATGAAGTATAATGTGGATAAATGTGAGGTTATCCACTTTGGTGGTAAAAACAGAGAGACAGACTATTATCTGAATGGTGACAGATTAGGAAAAGGGGAGGTGCAACGAGACCTGGGTGTCATGGTACATCAGTCATTGAAGGTTGGCATGCAGGTACAGTAGGTGGTTAAGAAAGCAAATGGCATGTTGGCCTTCATAGCGAGGGGATTTGAGTACAGGGGCAGGGAGGTGTTGCTATAGTTGTACAGGGCCTTGGTGAGGCCACACCTGGAGTATTGTGTACAGTTTTGGTCTCCTAACCTGAGGAAGGACATTCTTGCTATTGAGGGAGTGCAGTGAATGTTCACCAGACTGATTCCCGGGATTGCGGGACTGACCTATCAAGAAAGACTGGATCAACTGGGCTTGTATTCACTGGAGTTCAGAAGAATGAGAGGGGACCTCATAGAAATGTTTAAAATTCTGATGGGTTTGGACAGGTTAGATGCAGGAAGAATGTTCCCAATGTTGGGGAAGTCCAGAACCAGGGGTCACAGTCTAAGGATAAAGGGTAAGCCATTTAGGACCGAGATGAGGAGAAACTTCTTCACCCAGAGAGTGGTGAACCTGTGGAATTCTCTACCACAGAAAGTTGTTGAGGCCAATTCACTAAATATATTCAAAAAGGAGTTAGATGAAGTCCTTACTACTAGGGGGATCAAGGGGGCAAGAAATAGGAATGGGGTACTGAAGTTGCATGTTCAGCCATGAACTCATTGAATGGCGGTGCAGGCTAGAAGAGCCTAGTGGCCTACTCCTGCACCTATTTTCTATGTTTCTATGTTTCTATGTCTATGCTCTGGCCCACACAGCATCTGCAGTTGTAGAATCTGTGTCTGGCCATGTGTAGGCTGCTCGCTGGCTTCAGGTGGTCTCTTACCAGTGTGCTCAACTCTTCAAACGACTTGCTTGCTGGTTTCTCGGGTGCCAACAGGTCCTTCATTAAGGCGTATGTTTTCGAGCCACAGCTGGTCAAGAGATGGGCTCTTCTCTTGTCTGCCTTATCGTCGCCTAACCAGTCTTTGGTTATGAAGGTTTGCTGGAGCCTTTCTATAAAGTCCTCCCAATTATCTCCCTCATTGTATTTTTCATCTGAGCCATTGTTCGCCATTCTGTGGATTCTGTAATCCCGTAACTCGTCGCTACTGTAAAGTCCTGTCCCTGCAGTACAGATTCACATGAGGCACATACTGAAGTCAAGGTCACTCAGGACCTGCACCTTTATTACACAGCTCTCGAATGCCACACTTGCCTGAGGCCTGTCCTTATATACCTGTCTGGGACAGGTATCCAGTGTCTCCTGCAAGTGCACCCCTGGTGGTAAGGTAAGCTTGTGGTTGCAGGTCATCTATAGTTACAGTCATGTATAGCATGGTAAGATACAGTTATGTAAAGTAGTGTGAGATACATGACAATGTGTTCAAGGGCAAGTTGAACCTTTCGGGGGAGAAATTCAACTCATGACCCCCCACCTGAAAAATGGACAGGCAGCAATTGAAAATCAAGGGGACAGCACTTCAGCCGTTTCGAAGAACCAAGTGCCATCTCATGCGATACTTAGTCAGAAGACAGCATAGACCCAGCATTTGGTTGATTCTGACTTCTTATTAATTGCAAGGGCTATTCTACTGCTGACATCAAGTGCCTGCAAATACAGACATGCATGACCATATACAAAATGAAAAAAATGTTCAGAGTATCTGTGGCAATATCCCACTCAAGGTTTGCAATGTAAATAGGACAGTTCTGCTAAGTTAAGTCTTGGAGGAGCACAAAATCTGAGGTAATACTAGGTATTGTAGGTCATGCAGTATTATCCCTCGCCCTGCCTAACAGGTTAGAGAATTCAGACTTGAGACTTATGAGAAATTACACAAGATGCACAAGTTCTGCCTTTAACCTTTTATTGTTCCTAAGACAAATTCAAAACCCCAACCACTATTCGAGCAGTACACCAATAATGTTACAAGAAATCATACATACAATCACCTGCAAATGATCAGTCCAGCATTGATTGTAGGTCCTCATAGACGCAATGACTGGGCCACCTCCTTCCGACTGCAGTCATTGTCTTTTATGCAGTTTTTCTTGCCTTTCTCAGTAAATCAATCATTCAGGGAGTTTGAGAGGTATTCCCTTAATGTTTGACCAGAGTTGTTTGAGCTGTCAAACTTTCACAGCCACACATCCTCTGTGGTTACCCGTTAGCTGCCTTTATTAACGTCCAAATTGTTCATTCACTCATAAAAGTTTACAGAAGTAGCAGTAAACCATTCAGTCACATTTCACGTGTTACCATGCATTCTGCTTTTCAGAACTCCCAAGATTTCACCCCTCCCTTTAGCCACCAAAAGACATTTTACAAAATTGTAGCTTCTGCATTGTAGACACGAAGTCTGCAAATCTAAGGTGGTTTGTTTATCACTGTTGCCTATGACTACCCCCTGCTGTCACAAGCATTTGTTCTGTCCAGATCTGCACATCAAAGCTAGTCATCCATCTCCATTTATTCACCAACTTTATTACACTTCAAAAAAACTTTTGGCCTGGCGAGCATTTTAATTTATACCAAAATGAAGAATTCAGGATCTGTATATTCTTACAGTATTGGCCACTGGGACACAAGAAATAAAAACACCTCTACCATTCAAGATTGATGGAGTATTGTCCAGAACGTGTTCATGATCAGTCCAGAACCTGCAATGTGACTGAAGATGTATTATCCAGGGAGGACAAACTAATGCCGAAGGTCATTAACTAATTTTAAACATTAACACAATTCAGCAGGAACGCAATTAATTTATTTCTCCAGTCTCTCAGGAGGTCTACACTGAAGATGTTCCATATGAAAAAAGGCTGAATGAGGCTCTTAAATTAATCTCACACTAAAGTAAAGTATATTAACAGAGTAATGGATCTCGGAGGTGATTTATAGTAGCATGCCTCAGGAAATTCGCAACAATTTCAACTGCAGGCTCTCAAAAGTGACATAAAATCCATGAATATAAATCTCTTTTGGGGCTTATTATTTTTTAATTAAATGATCTAATAGTTCCATTTTTTAAAGAAATACTTACAGTTGTGATTGAGCTCTTTTTGCTGGGAATGCGATTTTCACTTCAACTTTTTAATGTACTGTAAAACCATTCTACCACTGCAAGTGAAAATTAGTGAACCATGTCATGAAAAGTCATCCCCAGCTATACATTTAACTTTCCCTTTGACCCCCAGGCCAGCCCTATCAATTATTTTTGTTTCTATCTGCTGGTTACTCTCAGAATGAGGAATTCTGATAACTGATAAAAAATAAATGAATATTAACTTGAGAATTTTCACACTGGCAGCAAATCAGTTCGAATGCTTAATTTCTATAGGTTTACCTATATTTCCAAAATTGAAGTCATGGATTTGAATCCCGGTACCCCGATACTCTATTCAGTTAGTCATACCTCTGAAGAAATTCATTACTTTTTGGTCAGTAATGCAGTGATTCATTTACCTGCTCTTCTAGCTAAGAGATGAAATCTATCTGCCCTTCAACAGATTGGGGGTGAAAGCAGTATCAGTCTCTGTTGCCTGTTCTCCAGCTAATTGGAGGTGAGACCACATGCCAGCTTCGTCATCTACCCTTCTGTTGATTGGCACGAAGAGTAATGTTCAGCTCCCTCTTCTTCTTCCAGTTGGTTGTAGCCTTGGGCTTGTTGTCTGCCTCAGCCAGTTCATATCTACTGCACTCTTACTGATACCTGTTGACTACCCTTAGTTACATAGTTTTAAGCCAATTTTCAACATCATGAATCATCGGATGTAAATTCAGTATCAATTTGAAAAATATAAAATAGGACATCCTTCAAACTATGTACATATAATGAAAAATATTTACTCTGGTGTAAATTATAAACAATTGTTACATACATGTAAGTGATCAGGAATGAAGGCAATATAGGTAAACCTATAGAAATTAACATTTGTTGCTGGTTGTGTTCCTCAGAGTGTAACTAACAGACACATGGGAAACTTGACTTGTTAAGGATAAGTTTACACTTTGGAAATCCTTGTTAAATGTAATCAGTAAGCAAAACATCCAAAATTACTCTGGGTGCAAAGTAATAGAAATTGGTGTTAAAACTTTATGGATATTAGAGCAATATCTTTTTCAAGTTGTATTAGATCTAAAAACATTTCATTGTTACATTTGCCATTAAAGAGGAAATAATTCAGGTACAGTCGAGGTACATTCCTATTAGGGGGAAAGGCAGGGCAACTAAAGTCAGAGCTCCCTGTACGACGAAAGAGATAGGGAGTAGGATGAAGCAGAAAGAGAGCGTGAATGATTGATGTCAGGATGAGAATACATCTGTAAATCAGGCTAAATATAGAGAGTTCAGGGGAGAAGTGAAAAAGAAAATAAGAAGGGCAAAGAAAGAGTAAGAGAATAGAACAGCAGCTAACAGAAAAGGTAATGCAAAAGTCTTTTACAGGCATATGAATAGTAAATGGGTAGTAAGAGGAGGGGTGGGACCGATTAGGGAGGGCTAACAAGGAAAGGGAATACACATTAAATGATAGGATACTGAGAAGTGTAGAGGAACAAAGGGACCTTGGAGTGCATGCCCACAGATCCCTGAAAGGAGATCAGGTAGATAAGGTGGTTAAGAGGGCATACGGAATATGCTTGCCTTTATTAGCCAAGGCATGGAATACAAGAGCGGGGAGGGGGCAATGCTTGAACTGTACAAAACACTAGTTATGCCACAGCTGGAGTACTGCGTGCAGTTCTGGTCATCGGAAGGACATTGGAGAAGGTACAAAGGAGATTTATGAGGACATTGCCGGGAGTGGAGAATCTAAGCTATGAGGACAGATGAGATAGGCTGGATTTGTTTTCCTTGGAACAGAGGAAGCTGAGGAGAAACCTCATTGAGGTGTATAAAATTATGAGGGGCCTAGATATAGTAGATCAAAAGGGCCTATTTTACTTATTGGAGGGGTCAACAACTAGGGGGCATCAATTTAAAGTAATTGGTAGAAAGTTTAGAGGGGATTTGAGGGGAAATTTCTTCAGAGAATTGTGGGGGTATGGAACTCACTGCCTGAAAGGGTGGTCGAGACAGAAACCCTCACCACATTTAAAAAGTACTTGAATGTGCACCTGAAGTGCCGAACTTGTAGGGTTACGGACCTAGAGCTAGAAAGTGGGATTAGGCTGGATAGCCTCTTGTTGGCCGGCATAGGCATGAGTTAGAAAAAGATTAAATTGGATAGGTTGTGAATGACAGAATAATGACCAGCTACCGTGAAAGACAAAGAGAAAAAAAAACATAAGCTCAAGGGAAGGGGCGGGGGTTGGCGGGGGTGGGAGGGGGGAAGGGAACCAAAGATGGGTAGAGCTTATGCTCTGAAATTGTTTAACTCAATGTTGACTCCAGAAGGCTGTAAAGTACCTAAACGAAAGATGAGGTGCTGTTCCTCGAGCTTTCTCTCCACAGATGCTGCCTGACCCGCTGAGATTTCCAGCATTTTCTGTTTTTATTTCAGATTCCTACATCTGCAGTATTTTGCTTTTGTATTTGTTAAAGGCAAATCGTGTTTAACCAACTTGATTGAGTTTTTTGATGTAGTAACAGAGAAGGTTGATGAGGGCAATGCGGTTGACGTGATATATATGGATTTCCAAAAAGGCGTTTGACAAAGTGCCACAAAATAGGATTGCCAGAAAAGTCGAAGCCCCTAGAATAAAAAGGACAGCATGGATACAAAATTGGCTAAGTAACAGGAACAGAGTCGTGGTGAACTGTTGTTTTTTAGACTGGAGGAAGGTACGCAGTGGTGTTCCCCAGGAGTTGGTTCTAGGACCACGGACCACTGCTTTTCTTGATATATATTAATGACAGATGTGGGAGTACAGGCCACAATTTGAAAATTTGCAGATGACACAAAAGTTGGAAATATTGTGAAAAGTGAGAAGGATAATGAAAGACTTCAAGAGGACAGACAGGCTGTTGGAATGGGCGGACACGTGGCAAATGAAATTTAATGCAGAAAAGTGTCATGTGATACATTTTGGTAGAAAGAATGAGAAATAAATAAAAAGACAAACTTGTATTTATATAGTGCCTTTCATAACCACCGGACGTCTCAAAGCACTTTACAGCCAGTTAAGTACTTTTGGAGTGTAGTCACTGTTGTAATGTCGGATACGTGACAGCCAATTTTTGCGTACAAGCAAGCTCCCATAAACAGCAATGTGATAACGATCAGATAATCTGTTTTTTTATTTATGTTAATTGAGGGATAAATATTGGCCAGGACACTGGGGATAACTCCCCTGCTCTTCTTTGAAATAGTGTCATGGGAGCTTTTATGTTTACTTGAGAAAATAGAGGGCCTCATCCAAAGGTCGTCACCTCCGACAGTGCAGTGCTCGCTCAGCACTAGCACTGCACTGGAACTTGAACCCACAAACTTCTGACTCAAAGGCAATAGTGCTACCCACTGAGCCATAGCTGACACACTAGAGCACAGGAAAGTAAATATAAACTAAAGGGTACAATCCTAAAGTAGATGCATGAACAGCAAGATCTAGGGGTACGTGTGCACAAATCATTGAAGGTGGCAGAGCAGGTCGAGAAAGCGGCTAAAAAAGCTTAAGGGATCCTGGGCTTCATGAATAGAGTACAAAAGCATGGAAATGATGAACCTCTTTAAAACACTGGTTTGGCTTCAACTGGAGTATTGTGCCCAATTTTAGGCACCGCACTTTAGGAAGAATGTGAAGGCCTTTGAGAGGGTGCAGAAAAGATTTATGGGAATGACGCCCGGGATGAGGGGCTTCAGTTACATGGATAGACTGGAGAAGCTGCGGTTGTTCTCCTTAAAGCAGAGAAGGTTGAGATGAGATTTGATAGAGGTGTTCAAAATCATGAGGGGTCTGGACAGAGTAGATCGAGAGAAACTGTTCCCATTGGTGGAAGGGTTCAGAACCCATTCCAACAGCCTGTCAATGTCCTCTTGAAGTCTTTCATTATACTTCTCACTGTTCACAATACATCCAAGTTTTGGGTCATCTACAAATTTTCAATTTAAGGTGATTGGCAAAAGAACCAAAGACGACATTAAAAAAAAAATTTAAGCAACGAGTGGTTAGGATCAGGAATGCACTTCCGGAAAGGGTGGGGGAGGCAGACACAATCATTGCTTTTAAAAGGGAATTGGATAAGTACTTGAAAGAAAAAAATTGCAGGGCTACGGGGAAAGGGAGAGGGAGTGTGACTAGTTAAAGTGCACTTGCAGAGAGCTGGCATGGGTTCAATGGGCCGAATGGCCTCCTTTCTATGATTCATTAATCTAAAGGGTTGTTAAAGTCTCTACCAACACTGCTGAGTTTTTTCCAAAAATGTATACAATTTGAAGGGAATAAGAACATCAGAAATAGGAGCAGGAGTAGGCAATTTGGCACCTTGCCTAGGAGAAAGCAGCCGGAGCAGCAGCGGTCGGTATAAAACCCCGCAAATAAAGGTAAGTGAAAGCTTTTTTTACATTCTTTGGCAGCGATTCACTGTGAAAGGCTCCTGTGAATATTTTCCAATTTTTGTTTTTTTGTTTTATGGAGACATATTGTGTGTGTTTCCCCCTCTCTGTAAGTGGGTTCCCTTTGGTGTTTTCGAAGCACCCCCACTTTACAATAGTTCTGGAGCTGGGAGTGAATACTGTACTGAACTGATGAATGAGTCATGAACGAATACCTTGGTCTCAAGTGGCAATGCTTTTATTAAAGTTAAAGCACACACACCTGCACCCAGTAAAACCACACACACCCTGGTGTGTAAAACAAACAAATGCAGTACAATACACAGTTTGGCCCATCTAAACGGGCCTCTAGCAAAGTACCCACATCTAACACCTCCCCATAAAACTCCTAAGCCTTGGTTGGGACACACAAAATCCTTTCACAATATGTGGTGGTCTTAAAGATTCATGGGCTGGGATAAATGCTCACCAATTACCCCTCTGGCTTACTCGCTGCTTCTCCCAATAAGGCGTATCTTCTGGGTCCATACCAAACTGTGGTATTCAGGTCCAGTCTCAAGACCAGCCTCCCAGTCGAAGAAGCAAGGCTCTCTTGGCTCATAGATGGTGGTTTCTTCTCTCCGTTCCAGATGGAGAGCTCTGTCTTTGTGCGCTGCAAGCAGGCATAGAAGAGGGGAGAGAGAGAAATGGCTTCCAACTGCCGTTCTCTTATACCTGCAAGACTGCTTAAAGTCCAATTGTCCTTCCCACCTGAGGCTGTCCAACTGAAAAGCAAAACCAAGTCTTTGCCTGCCCCTTTGTCACACTGAGCTGTCCCTTGATGGGTGGCTCCAATGAGTCTGTGGTCAAAATAGTTTTCCTTTGTCTTTCGATGGCCTGAAACACGGGCCTCTTTATTAATGTCTCACTGCTGGGTTCCCATTCCATGACAAAAGGCGCCCACTTAACCATGATGTTCCTCCCCAGCTAATGTGTATTCAATTTACAGCATGTTTGGACTTGCCCAGGTTAGCTCTTCTGCTGTACAGTGAATGTGTCCCAGCAAAGTTCAAAACTTATAAGTCCAAAACTTTACACCGATGTTTTCGCCGAATCTTATATCTCCCCCGGCCCAACTCACAGCCTCAGACTAAATTTTGAGTAAGTACCGCCCAATTTGACCAGGATTGCGTTTTCTGCTGAGAATCCACGTGGAAGACTGATTTTTCCCGCTGGTAGGAATTTTTTCCATTTTTAGATCAATTTTCCGCCGGCCATAATTGAATAATCTTAGTGTTTTTTTGGGCGGCAATCCAGCAGTGGCGGTTTTTGATCAAATTCTAGTAATTCTATATGGCTGGAATGGATTGGAATCAATGTTAGCAAAATTAAAGCCCAAGTGGGTTATTTTGGCCAAAGGGTGAAAACAGGCACTAAATGAGAGCAATGTGTATAAGACACGCCTGTTTGAAGCTCTGGATTTAGTACACAATTTTGATCCAAATTGCTGATTACCATAATTTGAATTTGCTTGAAGGTGCTGAACCAGAAACATGCAGATTTAGCACTCAAGTTAGACACAATTTTCGTGGAGCAGTATACGTGGGCTCCTTGCACCCACTTCCACTGAAGTTCTGGAGTGCGCTAGCTTGCACATTGCAGAATGGTTTAGGAGCTGAGGGACAGGGTGCACAGGTTCTCGGAAACATCACTGAAGGTCCTGGTGGAAGAGGTTCCAAAGACAAAGGAGGTCCTGTACCCGCCATGGGGTGGTGGTTGAAAGACATCACCTTGCCCTCCTGTCCCTCTCTCCTGCAGCAGCTGGTGCTGCTCTGCCTGGCCTCATGTCCTCCTCCCATTCCTCATCCAGACCAAAGGCAACCCATAGCATGGTGCCGATGACCAAGCACTCCCTTTCTCCTGGTGACTTCAATAAGGTGGACTAGCACAGCACTTACCCTTTTTAGAAGAAGTCCTCAGAGAATTTGAAGAGTAAATGTTGCTTGAGTGTTGAAGTCATGACAAAGTGTCCCAGAAAGTCTCCGAATATGGTTCAGATGTCCTGTTCACAGCTCCAACAGCAGGTGACCATGAAATGGTAAGTACTCCCTTAAGTAGTGCTTGAAACCTAAATCAGCTCCATGTTTATGCCCAAACAGCTGGTCACTGACCAGTGTTAGCCCACAAAATGCTGTGAAGCGTCTTTAAATGAGTGCTAGCAGGCATTTTAAGTGACATTCAGCCCCTTAACCAGCCTCCGAATGGCTGTTACTTGCGTAGGCTTCAACTCCTTTACCAAGCTGGTATCTTATGGTAAACAATTGGTATTTATAAAGCACCTTTAACATAGTGAAATGTCCCAAGGTGTGTCACAGGAGTACTACGAAACAAAAATTTTGACACCAAGCCACATAAGGAGAAATTAGGGCAGGTAACCAAAAGCTTGGTCAAAGAGGTAGGTTTTAAGGAGCATCTTGAAGGAGGAAACCAAGGTACAGAGGCGGAGAGGTTTAGGCAGGAAATTCCAGAGCTTAGGACCTAGGCAACAGAAGGCATGGCCAAGGGCAGATTAAACACGGGGCAGATTAAACACGGGGCAGATGGGCTGCAACCCCAGGCCCACCAAAGAACATAGGTCCACCGAATAAATGTAGGAAAAAAAATATAAGACCTCCCAAATAGGCTGAATAAAATAGACAATAAGAGAGGAAAAACAAGACCGACGAACATAATGTTTCAATTGCTCTTCGGATGATTACGAACTATAGCGAAGAACGATCGTTTTCTGTGCTCAAGAATGAAAAATCAAATTTGGTCAACGATGGGTCAAATCCGATTGAATGCCCTTTCACTCCGATGTCTTGAACATGACTTGTTGGTTACTATTGAAACGGGAAACATCATTGAGAAATTTGCATATAGAATGTCTCGCAATGTTATCTGGTAAAGCATCAACAGAATATATACTTGCTTATACAGGCTGGATTCACTTGTTTGTACCTATCTGCAGAAGTACCTATATACACTAATGTACCTATATACAGAACAGAATATATACTAGCCTGTTTTATTTCATATGTTATTGAGAGAAATTTGCATATATGTATAGGAATCTAGTATTGCAATGTTACCAGAACCAGAATATATACCTACTCGATACAGAAACTAGGCTTTCATTGTTGAATATACTGGCTTATGTTTTTATACTCAGAATCAGAATCATATGTAATGTAATGAACATGAACAAAGATAACTAAAGTCCCATTTGGATCAGTTTGCCCCAGGCCCATCAGGCCCTTAATCCGGTCCACCAATAGTTGAGAGATTATAATCAGGGATGTTCAAGAGGAGCACAGATACTTCGGGGGGTTATGGAGCCGGAGGAGATTACAGAGATAGGGAGGGGAGAGGCCATGGACGGATTTGAAAACAAAGATGAGAATTTTGAAATCAAGGCATTGCTTAACCGGGATCCAATATAGGTCAGCAAACACAGGGGTGATGGGTGAGCGGGACTTGGTGCGAGTTAGGACATGGGCAGCCGAGTTTTGGATCACCTATAGTTTATGTAGGATAGAATGTGGGAGGCCAACCAGGATTGTGTTGGAATAGTCAAGTCAAGGCATAGATGAGGGCTTCAGCAGCGGATGAGCTGAGGCAAGGGCAGAGACAGGCAATTTACAGAGGTGGAAATAGGTGGTCTTAGTTACGCTGTGGATATGTGGTTGAAAGTTCATTGCAGGGTCAAATATGACACCAAGTTTGCGAAGTGTGCTACAGCCACAGAAATTGGAGAGGGGGATGGAGTCAGTGGCTGACACAGGCTAAACCTGCATTTCAGCTCAAGACCCCAACCTTGGAGGATCATTAGCACCTGAACACATTGCTGAAAATCGCCACCAATGGTATTAAAAGGACAGTGGCAGCATGAAGACAAAATTGACTAAGGGACAGAAAGCAGAGAGTAGTGGTGAATGGTTGTTTTTCAGACTGGAGGAAGTTAAACAGAGGTGTTTCCCAGGGGTCTGTATTAGAACCACTGCTCTTTTCGATATATATCAATGACATGGACTTGGGTATGCATAACATATTTTCAAAGTCTGCATATAACACGAAACTCGCCAAATATAGTAAACAATGAGGATAGTAAAAGACTTCACAAGTAGACAGACTGGTAAAATTGGCAGTCACAGGGCAGATGAAATATAATGCAGAGAAATGTGAAGCATTACATTTTGTAAGCAGAATTAGGGGAGGCAATATGAACTAAATGGTACAATTTTAAAGCACGTGCAGGTACAGAAAGACCTGGTTGTGTATATACATAAATCTTTGAAGTTGGCAGGACAAGTTGAGAATGTTGTTTAAAAATAAAAAGCAATGGGAACCTTGGCTTTATTAATAGAGAAATCGAGTACAAAAGCCAGGAAGTCATGCTACACCTTGAGAAACCACTGGTTAGGCCTCAGGTAAAGTATTGGGTTCAATTCTGGGCCCCACACTTCAGGAAGGATGTCAAGGCTTTAGCGAGGGTGTGGAAGAGATTTATTAGACTGATATCAGAGATGAGGGGCTTCAGTTATGTGGAGATATTAGAAGCTGGGATAGTTCTTCTTTGATCAAAGAACACGAAGAGGAAATTTGATAGGTGTTCAAAATGATGAAATGTTTTGATATTTAAAGGTTTAATAAGGAGAAACTGCTTCCAGTGGCAGAAGGGTCAGTATCCAGAGGACACAGATTTAAGGTGATTGGCAAAAGAATCAGACGACATGAGGAAACAATTTTTACACAGAGTTATTGGGATCTGAAATGCACTGCCTGAAAAAGTGGTGGAAGCAGATTCAATAGTAATTTTCAAAAGAAAATTGGATAAATACTTGAAGGGAAAACATTTGTAGGGCAATGGGGAAAGAACAGGGGAGTGGGACTAGTTGAATAGCTCTATCAAAGAGCAAGCGCAGACACGATGAGCCGAATGGTCTCCTTCTGTCCTGTATCATTCTACGATACTTAGACCTGGCATCAGCAGTCTATAACTGAGAAAGTAACTTCAAACATGTTAATACCATCCTTCACTGACTACAATGTACTGTCATGCCTTATGTAATAAAATTGAGGGAGTGCAGCGAAGGTTCACCAGACTGATTCCCGGGATGGCGGGACTGACATATCAAGAAAGACTGGATCAACTGGGCTTGTATTCACTGGAGTTCAGAAGAATGAGAGGGGATCTCATAGAAATGTTTAAAATTCTGACATTTTGGACATGTTTGATTCAGGAAGAATGTTCCCAATGTTGGGGAAGTCCAGAACCAGGGGTCACAGTCTAAGGATAAGGGGTAAGCCATTTAGGACCAAGATGAGGAGAAACTGCTTCACCTAGAGAGTGGTGAACCTGTGGAATTCTCTACCACAGAAAGTTGTTGAGGCCAATTCACTAAATATATTCAAAAAGGAGTTAGATGTAGTCCTTACTACTCGGGGGATCAAGGGGTATGGCGAGAAGGCAGGAATGGGGTACTGAAGTTGCATGTTCAGCCATGATCTTATTGAATGGCGGTGCAGGCTCGAATGGCCGAATGGCCTACTCCTGCACCTATTTTCTATGTTTCTATGTTTCTAAGTGCACGACATTTCCCTGCTTTATATTCCTTGTTATATTCTTTATCACTAAGGTCCATGTAACCCCATTTCAAATAGTTAGTTGAACTTAGTACTTAATCAAAACTCTGTCTTTGACACCAGTGTCCTTGACTCCATCCTGTGGTGTCCATGCACCTTGCTACAAAATCACACGAGGCATGTACTGCAGACACAGTCACTACGTGATCTTCCTTTATTCCCAGGACCAAGAAGTGATGACCCTGCGTGGGACCTCCGTTTAAATACCTGAATGCCCAGGTGAGGAGTGTCTCCCACAAGTTCACCCCCTGTGGTCAAGGTGTGCATTTCTAGGATATGTGTACAGTGTGCAGTGGTTACATGAAGGTTACAGTTACATGAAAGTTACAGTTGTATGATGGTTACATACATGACATCACCTCTCCCCCCTCATGTCTTTTTGTGTCAAAGGTCAAGTCTTTCAGGTGGTCGATGCTCTCTCGTGGAGCACTGCAGTTGGGGCTCTGGTGGCTGAGCCTTGGCATGCGTCTCTGTCACCTGAGGTGATTCCGGCCTGTCCGGACAGACCGCAGGGACTGTGCATGCTGGTGAATGTCCTTGTTGCTCGTCCACTGGCAGTGGTGTGGGTGACATCTCATGCTTTTCATCAGGTTCCTCAGTATCTATGCTGAACCTTTTCTTTACTTGGTCCAAATGTTTGTGGCATATCTGCCCATTGTTTAGTCTGACCACTATGATCCTATTCCCTTCTTTGCCAATTACGGTGCCCTCAAGCCACTTGGGTCTCAAAGCATGGTTAAAAACAAATACCGGGTCATTCATTTCTATACACCTCCCCCTTGAGTTTCGATCATGGCATTCTGTTTGGGACTGGCGCTTGCCCTCAACAATGTCTGCCAGGGCTGGATGAATGAGGAACAGCCGCATTTTAAGCGTGCGTTTCATAAGGAGTTCCGCTGGCAGGACTCCTGTGAGCGAGTGCGGGCGGGGCCTATAGGCCAGCAGGAGGCGCGATAGGCGGTACTGAAGGGAGGGTCCTTGAATACGGAGCATGCCTTGTTTTATGACTTGGACCGCACATTCCGCCTGGCCATTGGAAGCCGGCTTAAACGGCGCTGTCCGGACGTGTTTGATACCATTACCCGACATAAACTCCTGGAATTCATGGCTGATGAAGCACGGGCCATTGTCGCTGACCAGAATGTCCGGCAAGCCGTGGGTCGCGAAAACCATACGCAGACTCTCCATGGTGATGGATGTCATGCACGAGTTTAATATGATGCACTCGATCCATTTTGAGTATGCATCGACAACAATCAGGAACATTTTTCCCATGAACGGGTCCGCATAATCTATGTGAATACGTGACCATGGCCTGGTGGGCCAGGGCCACGGGCTGAGTGGGACTTCCCTGGGGGCATTGCCCAGCTTGGCACACATTGTGCACCTGCGAACCCAGTATTCCAGGTCTGAGTCAATGCCCGGCCATCATATGTGTGACCGGGCAATGGCCTTCATTAGCACGATGCCAGGGTGCTCGCTGTGGAGTTCCCTGATGAATGCTTCCCTTCCTTTCTGGGGCATGACTACCCGCCTGCCCCATAGCAGGCAGTCGGCTTGGATGGAGAGCTCTTCCATCCGTCTGTGAAACGGTCTGACCTCCTCGAGGCACGTCCCGTGTGCGGGCGCCCAATCCCCAGTCAGAACACATTTCTATATCATGGACAGAAGGGGGTCTCTGTTGGTCCAGATTTTGATCTGGTGGGCTGTGATAGGTGAGCCTGCGATGTCAAAAGCCGCAACGGCCATGACCATCTCAGCGCTTTGCTCCGACGCTCCCTCCGTGGTGGCCAGCGGGAGTCTGCTGAGCGCGTCAGCGCAATTTTCGGTGCCTGGCAGGTGCCGTATGGTGTAGTCATACGCAGCCAGCGTGAGAGCCCATCGCTGTAATGCGAGCGGACGCATTGGCATTGACAGCTGTGCGGTCAGACAACAGGGATGTTAATGGCTTGTGGTCCGTTTCTAACTCGAACCGTCTACCGAAAAGGTACGGGTGCATCTTTTTCACCCCGTAAACACAAGCAAGTGCTTCCTTTTTGACCATGCCGTATCTGCCTGGGAGAGCGACCTGGAGGGATAAGTCACCGGTTGGAGTCGGCCTTCATCATTACCCTGCTGCAACACGCACCCAACACCATAGGATGATGCATCACACGTTAAAATCAGTTTTTTTACAAGGTCGTACAAGGTCAACAGCTTGTTAGAACAAAGCAGGTTCCTCGCCCTATTGAAAGCCCGTTTTTGACAGTCCCCCCAAAACCATTCACAACCTTTACGCAGGAGCACGTGTAATGGCTCCAACAATGTGCTTACGTTCGGCAGAAAGTTCCCAAAATAGTTCAAAAATCCCAGGAATGATCGCAACTCCGATGTGTTGCCGGACCTGGGCACACAACGAATCGCCTCAGTTTTAGATTCGGTGAGCCGGATCCCATCTGCGGCAATCCTCATGCCCAAAAACTCGACCTCTAGAGCCAAAAACACACACTTGGCCTTTTTCAGCCGCAAGCCTACCCGGTCCAGTCGGCGTAGCACCCCCTCCAGGTTGTGGAGGTGTTCCTCGGTGTCTCGACACTTGAGATGTCGTCTTGGAATACGATTGTTCCAGGAATGGATTTGAGCAAGCTTTCCATGTTCCGCTGAAAGATAGCTGCCGCCGAACGAATGCCAAATGGACACCTATTGTGGATAAATAATCCCCTGTGCGTCGTGATGGTGGTCAGAAGCTTGGATTCTTCAGCCAGTTCCTGAGTCATGTAGGCTGAAGTGAGGTCCAACTTAGTGAACAGCTTGCCACCTGCCAGCATGGCAAAAAGGTCCTCCGCTCTCTGGAGCGGGTATTGGTCTTGCAGTGACACTCGGTTGATGGTGGCTTTGTAGTCGTCACAAATCCTGACCGAGCCATCTGCTTTAAGGACAGGAACGATGGGGCTTGCCCAGTCACTGAATTCCACGGGCGAAATTATTCCCTCTCTGAGCAGCCTGTCCAATTCACTTTCAATTTTCTCACGCATCACATACGGCACCTCTCTGGCTTTGTGGTGCACTGGCCTAGCGTCCAGGGTGATGCGTATCACTACTTTGGTGCCCTTGAAAGTTCCGACACCGGGTTGAAACAGTGACCCGAATTTTTGTAGGACCTGTGAGCATGAACTTTGCTCCACAGATGAAATGGCGTGCACATCCCTCCATTTCCAATTAATCTCGGCTATCCAGCTCCTCCCCAAAAGCACGGGGCCATTTCCCGGGACAATCCAGAGTGGCAGCCGGTTCTGTGATCCATTATGTGTTACCACCAAGCTTGCACTGCCTAGCACTGGGATGATCTTTTTGATGTATGTCCGTAGCTGCGTCTCAATGTATTCCAGTTTGGGCCTGCTAGCTCTGTGTGGCCATAGTCTCTCAAATTGTTGGGTGCTCATAAGTGACTGGCTGGCGCCTGTGTCCAGCTCCATGCGCACCGGGATGCCATTCAATAAAACTTTCATCATCATGGGTGGCGTTTTGGTGTATGAGGTGTAGACGTCAGCCACATGAAACCGCTGAACCTCAGCATCCATAGTTTTGCCCCAAGCATCATCCTCCATTGCAGACCCCTCGTCTGGTTCCTCGGTCTCGTAGATTAGCCTCGCTGCAGCCTTTCTGCACATTCTGGCCAAATGTACACTGACGTTACAATTCCTACAGATAAATTGCTGGAACCTGAAGCTTTTCGCAGTATGTCTATCCCTGCATCTCCAGCATGAGCTGAGATTGTTGTTAACAAAAGGACTGTTACCAGACATTCCTCTCTGATTGTCCCTTTGGCTGTTTCTAAGCACTCTGATGGTGGGTGTTAATGGTCCCATCACGGGATGCATTGTTCCTCGTGATGGCGTGAATTGTCGATCCCCTTTCCATTGTCCCTGTTGCGGGCCCAACCTCGAGTCTGTTGCTGCCTGGGCAGTTTCAAAATGCCCTTGCCTACCTGCGGGGTCCTGAGCCGCGTTCACCATGTTAACTCCCTGGCCCATCGCCACGTTGGAACCAGGGCTGCGTGGGTAAATTAGCTTGGTTTCCTCTTCCCCTGCCATGAAGGTCTGAGCTATCAACGCCGCCCTTTCTAAAGTCAAGTCCTTGGTCTCTATGAGCTTCCTGAAAATCCCGGCATGACTAATGCCCTCAATGAAGAAATCCCTTAACATCTCCCCCCTGCAGGCGTCTGTGAACTTAGGCTGGCCAAGCGCCGCAGGTCCGCAACGAAGTCCGAGATGTTTTGTCCCTCCTGACGCCGGTGTGGAAAGAACTGGTGCCGGGTCATGTGTACGCTACTCGCCAATTGAGATACTCACTGATCAGCTGGCTGAGCTCTTCAAAGGACTTGTCTGCCGGCTTCTGGGGTGCGAGCAGGTCTTTCATCAGCGCATACGTCTTTGGTCTGCAGCTAGTCATTAGATGCGCCCACCACTTGTCAGCCGCTGCCACTCCCAGCCAATCCTTCATGACAAAGCTCTGCTGGAGTCTCTCCACGAAATCGTCCCAGTCCTCAGCCACACAGTAACGTTCCTCTGTGCTACCGGTGGCCATCCTCGTGGTTCCGTGATTCCCGTTTCTCGTCACCAAATGTGGTGTCCCTGCACCTTGCTACAAAATCACACGAGGCATGTACTGCAGACACAGTCACTACGTGACCTTCCTTTATTCCCAGGACCAAGAAGTGATGACCCTGCGTGGGACCTCCCTTTAAATACCTGAATGCCCAGGTGAGGAGTGTCTCCCACAAGTTCACCCCCTGTGGTCAAGGTGTGCATTTCGAGGATATATGTACAGTGTGCAGTGGTTACATGAAGGTTACAGTTGTATGATGGTTACATACATGACACATCCAAAAGCATGCTACCGCCACCACCTCGACACAATCCTCATCTCTCTTATCTGGAAAGAGGAGAGCATGCCAGGGAAATTTAGATGCCGTAATCGTGACCATCTTCAAGAAAGGGGACAATTCCGACTGCGGTAATTACACAGAAGTTTCCCTACTGTCTGCCGCAGGGAAAATCATCACAAAAATCCTCCTCAATCGTCCTCTGCCAGTGGCTGAAGAGCTCCTCACAGAGTTGCAATGCGGATTCTGTCCATTAAGGAGCACAATGGACATGATCTTCACCATGTGACAAATCCAAGAAACTAAACATAGAAACATAGAAAATAGGTGCAGGAGTAGGCCATTCAGCCCTTCGAGTCTACACCACCATTCAATAAGATCATGGCTGATCATTCGCCTCAGTACCCCTTTCCTGCTTTCTCTCCATACCCTTTGATCCCTTTAGCCGTAAGGGACATATCTAACTCCCTCTTGAATATATCTAACCAACTGGCATCAACAACTCTCTGCAGTAGAGAATTCCACAGGTTCACAACTCTCTGAGTGAAGAAGTTTCTCCTCATCTCAGTCCTAAATGGATTACCCCTTATCCTAAGACTGTAACCCCTGGTTCTGGACTCCCCCAACATTGGAAACATTCTTCCTGCATCTAACCTGTCCAGTCCCGTCAGAATTTTATATGTTTCTATGAGATCCCCTCTCATTCTTCAAAACTCCAGTGAATACAGGCCAATAAAGTGTCTCCTCACATGTCAGTCCTGCCATCCCGGGAATCAGTCTGGTGAACCTTCACTGCACTCCCTCAATAGCAAGAATGTCCTTCCTCAGATTAGGAGACCAAAACTGAACACAATATTCCAGGTGAGGCCTCACCAAGGCCCTGTTCAGTTGCAGCAAGACCTCCCTGCTCCTATACTCAAATCCCCTAGCTATGAACGCCAACATGCCATTTTCCTTCACCGCCTGCTGTACCTGCATGCCAACCTTCAATGACTGATGTACCATGACACCCAGGTCTCGTTGCACCTGCCCTTTTTCTAATCTGCCGCCATTCAGATAATAGTCTGCCTTCATGTTTTTGACACCAAAGTGGATAACCTCACATTTATCCACATTATACTGCATCTGTCATGCACTTGCCCATTCACCGAAGCTGTCCAAGTCAACCTGCAGCCTCTTAGCATCCTCCTCATAACCCGTACCGCCACCCAGATGAGTGTCATCTGCAAACTTGGAGATATTACTCTCAATTCCTTCATCTAAATCATTGATGTATATTGTAAATAGCTGGGGTCCCAGCACTGAGCCCTGTGGCACCCCACTAGTCACTGCCTGCCATTCTGAAAAGGACCCGTTTATCCCGAATCTTTGCTTCCTGTCTGCCAACCAGTTCTCTATCCACGTCAGTATATTACCCCCAATACCATGTGCTTCAATTTTGCACACTGATCTCTTGTGTGGACCTTGTCAAAAGCCTTTTGAAAGTCCAAATACACCACATCCACTGCTTCTCCCTTGTCCACTCTACTAGTTACATCCTCAAAAAATTCTAGAAGATTTGTCAAGCATGATTTCCCTTTCATAAATCCATGCTGACTTGGACCGATCCTGTCACTGTTTTTCAAATGCGCTGCTATTTCATCTTTAATAATTGATTCCAACATTTTCCCCACCACTGATGTCAGGCTACCCGGTCGATAATTCCCCGTTTTCTCTCTCCCTTCTTTCTTAAAAAGTGATGTTACATTATCTACCCTCCAGTCCATTGGAACTGATCCAGAGTCGATAGATTGTTGGAAAATGATCACCAATGCATCTACTATTTCTAGGGCCACTTCCTTAAATGCTCTGGGATGCAGACTATCAGGCCCTGGGGATTTATCAGCCTTCAATCCCATCAATTTCCCTAACACAATTTTCCGACTAATAAGTGCAAAGTCCTTACACAATACCACAAATCCACATGAGGCACATTCTATGGGCAAGGTCACTCCATGACCTGAACCTTTATTCACTGGACCAAGAAGTGATGACCCAGCCTGGGACCTCCCTTTATATACCTGGATGACCAGGTGAGGAGTATCTCCCACAAGTTCACCCCCTGTGGTCAAGGTGTGCATTTCTTACGTATATACAGTATTGTAGTGTTGTTACATAAAGGTTACATACATGACCACCTCCCCCTCAACATCTTATTGGGATTATAGCTTAAGTCTCTCAGGTGGTCTGCGCTCTCTCGTGGAGCGCCGCAGTTGGGGCTCTGGCTGTTGAGCCTTGGTATGCGTGTCTGTCACCTGTGGTGATTCCGGCCTGTCCGGGCTGACCGCAAGGACTGTGCATGCTGCTGAATGTTCTTGTTGCTCGTTCACTGGTGGTGGTGTGAATATCATCTCATGATCTTCCTCAGGTTCTTCAGTGTCCGTGCTGAACCGTTTTTGTTTACTTGGTCCAGATGCTTGCGGCATATCTGCCCATTGTTAAGTTTAACCACTATGACCTTATTCCCCTCTTTGTCTGTTACAGTACCATCAAGCCATTTGGGTCCCAAAGCGTGATTGAGAACAAATACGGGGTCATCAATTTCTATACATCTCCCCCTTGAATTTCGGTCATGGTACTCATTTTGGGACTGGCACTTGTCCTCAACAATGTCGGACAGGACTGGATGAATAAGGGACAGCCGAGTTTTGAGTGTTTATTTCATGAGTAGCTCCGCAGGCGGAACCCCCGTGAGCGAGTGCGGTCGGGACCTATAGGCCAGCAGGAGGCGCGATAGGTGGCATTGAAGGGAGGGTTCTTGAATCCAGAGCATGCCTTGTTTTATGATTTGGACCGCATGTTCCGCCTGGCCATTGGAGGCTGGCTTGAACGGTGCTGTCCTGACATGGTTAATGCCATTACCCGACATGAACTCCCGCAATTCGTTGCTTGTGAAACATGGGCCATTATCACTAACAAGGATGTCCGGCAAGCCATGGGTCACAAAGACCGCGCGCAGATTCTCCACGGTGGGGGATGTCATGCACGAATTCAAAGTGATGCACTCGATCCATTTCGAGTACACATCAACCACAATGAGAAACATTTTTCCCATGAAGGGACCCGCGTAGTCTATGTGAATACAGGGCCACGGGCTGAGCGGGGCCTCCCTGGGGGCATTACCTAGCTGGGCACACGTCGTGCACCTGCGAACACAGTGTTCCAGGTCTGAATCAATTCCCAGTCACAACACATGTGACCGGGCAATGGCCTTCATCAGCACGATGCCAGGGTGCTCGCTGTGGAGTTCTCTGATTGAATGCTTCCTTGCCCCTCTGGGGCATGACTACCCGGCTGCCCCAGAGGAGGCAGTCGGCTTGGATGGAAAGCTCATCCATCCGTCTGTGAAACTGTCTGACCTCCTCAGGGCATGCACCGTGAGCGGGCGCCCAATCCCCAGTCAGGACACATTTCTTAATCAAGGATAGGAGGGGAGCTCTGTTTATCCAGATTTTGATCTGGCGCTGTGATGGGGGAGCCTGCGCTGTCAAAGGCATCGACAGCCATGACTATCTCAGCGCTTTGCTCTGCTGCCCCCTCAGTGGTGGCCAGTGGAAGCCTGCTGAGCACGTCAGCGCAGTTTTCGGTGCCCGGCCGGTGCCGGATGGTGCAGTCATACGCAGTGAGCATGAGAGCCCATCGCTGTATGCGAGCAGATGCATTGATATTGACAGCCTTGCTGTCTGACAGCAGGGATGTTAATGGCTTATTGTCCGTTTCTAATTCGAACCGCCTGCCAAAAAGGTACTGATGCATCTTTTTCACCCCATAGACATATGCGAGTGCTTCCTTCTCAACCATCCCATATCCCCATTCAGCTTGAGCGCGCGACCTGGAGGCATAAGCCACAGGTTGTCGTTGGCCCTCAGCGTTACCCTGCTGCAACACGCACCCAACCCCATAGGACGATGCATCACATGTCAGAACCAATTTCTTATGGGGGTCGTACAGGGTCAGCAACTCATTTGAACAAAGTAGGTTCCGCGCCCGATTGAAAGCCCGTTCCTGACAGTCCCCCCAAAACCAATCACAACCCTTACACAGGAGCACGTGTAGCTGCTCCAACAATGTGCTTAAGGTCGGCAGAATGTTCCCGAAATAGTTCAACAGTCCCAGGAATGAACGCAGCTCCAATGTGTTGAATCGCCTCCGTTTTGGATTCGGTTGGCTGAATCCCGTCTGCAGCAACCCTCCTGCCCAGAAACTCGATCTCGGGAGCGAAAAACAGACACTTCGACTTCTTGAGTCGCAGGCCTACCCGGTCCGGTCGGCGTAGCACCTCCTCCAGGTTGTGGAGGTGTTCCGCGGTGTCACGGCCGATGATGAGGAGGTCGTCCTGAAATATGATTGTTCCGGGAATGGATTTGAGCAGGCTTTCCATGTTTCTTTGAAAAATTGCGGCCACTGATCGAATGCCAAACAAACAGTCCCTTATGTGTGGTGATGGTGGTCAGTAGTTTAGATTCATCGGTCAGTTCTTGGGTCATGTAGGCTGAAGTGAGGTCCAACTTGGTGAACAGCTTGCCGCCTGTCAGCGTGGCAAAAAAGTCCTCCGCTCTCGGGAGCGGGTATTGGTCTTGTAGGGACACTCGGTTGCTAGTGGCCTTGTAGTCGCCACAGATCCTGACAGAGCCATCCGCTTTTAGGACGGGAACAATGGGGCTCGCCCAGTCGCTGAATTCAACGGGCGAGATGATGCCCTCTCTCAGCAACCGGTCCAACTCGCTCTCAATTTTCTCCCGCATCACATACGGCACAGCTCTGGCTTTGTGGTGCACTGGTCTGGCGTCCGGGGTGATGCGTATCACTACTTTGGTACCTTTGAACGTCCCGACGCCAGGTTGAAATAGTGACTCAAATTGCTGTAGGACCTGTGTGAGCATGAACTTCACTCCACAGATGATATGGCGTGCACATCCCCCCATTTCCAGTTCATCTCAGCTAACCTGCTCCTCCCCAACAGTGCGGGACCATTGCCCGGGACAATCCAGAGCGGCAGCCGGTTCACCGATCCATTGTGTGTGATCGATAACATTGCACTACCTAGCACTGGAATGATTTCTTTGGTGTACATCCATAATTGCGTCTCAATGCGTTCGAGTTTGAGTCTGCTGGCTTTGAGTGGCCACAGCTTTTCGAATTGTTGAACACTCATGAGTGATTGACTGGCCCCCGTGTCCAGCTCCATGCATATAGGGATGCCGTTTAATAGGACTTATCATCATCATAGGTGGCGTTTTGGTATATGAGCTGTGAATGTTTGCCACATGAACCCGCTGAACTTCAGCGTCCATTGATTTGCCCCAAGCATCATCCTGCCTCGTAGACCCCACATCTGGTTCATCCGCCTCGTATATTAGCCTGGTTACAGACTTTCTGCACATTCTAGCTAAATGGCCACTGAGGTTACAATTTCTGCAGACGAACTGTTGAAACCTGCAAGTCCTGGCAGCATGTCTGTCCCCACACCTCCAGCATGAACTGAGATTCCCATTGTTGTGAACAAAAGAGCTGTCCCTTTGACTGCTCTTGAACACCCTGTTAGTGGGTGTCAATGGCCCCATCCCGGGCCGCATTGTCCACTGAGGGGGGGGGGCGTAAATGTCCGTTCAGCCTGCCATTGTCTCTGTTGGAGACTTTACTCTTGGGTCTATGGCTGCCTGGGGTGTGTCGAACTAGGCCCTTGCCTGCCTGTGGGGCTCTGTGTCGCATTTATGATATTGACTCCCTGATCCATCGCCACGTTGGACCGATCCTGTCACTGCTTTCCAAATGCGCTGCAATTTCATCCTTAATAATTGATTCCAACATTTTCCCCACTACTGATGTCAAGCTAACCAGTCTATAATTACCTGCTTTCTCTCTCCCTTCCTTTTTAAAAAGTGGTGTTACATTAGCTACCCTCCAGTCCATAGGAACGGTCGAAAGACTGTTGGAAAATGATCACCAATCCATCCACTATTTCTAGGGCCACTTCCTTAAGTACTCTGGGATGCAGACTATCAGGCCCTGGGGATTTATCAGCCTTTAATCCCATCAATTTCCCGAACACAATTTCCCGACGAATAAGGATATCCTTCAGTTCCTCCTTCTCACGAGATCCTCGGTCCACTAGTACTTCCGGAAGGTTATTTGTGAAGACAGAACCAAAGTAAATGTTCAACTGGTCTGCCATTTCTTTGTTCCCCATTATAAATTCACCTGAATCTGACTGCAAGGACCCTATGTTTGTCTTCACTAATCTTTTTCTCTTCACATATCTATAAAAGATTTTGCAGTCAGTTTTTATGTACCCAGCAAGCTTCTTCTCGTACTCTATTTTCCCCCTCTTAATTAAACCCTTTGTCCTCCTCTGCTGAATTCTAAATTTCTCCCAGTCCTCATGTCTGCTGCTTTTTCTGGCCAATTTATAGGCCTCTTCCTTAGATTTAACACTATCCTTAATTTTCCTTGTTCGCCATGGTTGAGCCACCTTCCCCGTTTTATTTTTACTCCAGACATGGATGTACAATTGCTGGAGTTCATCCATGTGATCTTTAAATGTTTGCCATTGCCTATCCGCCGTCAACCCTTTAAGTATCATTTTCCAGTCTATTCTAGCGAATTCACGCCTCAAACCATCGAAGTTACCTTTCCTTAAGTTCAGGACCCTAGTTTCTGAATTAACTGTGTCACTCTCCATCCTAATAAAGATTTCTACCATCTTCTCATCACTCTTCCCCAAGGGGTCTCGCACAAGATTGCTAATTAGTCCTTTCTCATTACACATCACCCAGTCTAGGATGGCCAGCTCCCTGGTTGGTTCCTCGACATATTGTTCGAGAAAACCATCCCTAACACACTCCAGGAAATCCTCCTCCACCATATTGCTACCAGTTTGGTTAGCCCAATCAATATGTAGATTAAAGTCACCTATGATACATGCAATAAAGGTACAGCAGTTGTCATGTATTCAACTATCATTGTAACCCATGTATAAGCTGACCTATGCTGTACACCTTGAGAACATTGACCACAAGGGGCGAACTTGTGGCAGACACTCCTAACCTGGACTTTCAGGTATAAAAGGGGAAGCTCCACCCGACTTCATCACTTGAGGTCCTGGTGATAAAGGTAACTCGTCACAGAGTGACCTTCTCAAGTATGGGCCTCGTGTGCATTTATACTGTATAGTAAGGACATATCATTGGGGACGAGCAACTGGGATTTAAACCACGTGAGCATGGCCCCTAGCAGCACAGAAGAGGGTGGGGTACTGTGTTGATGATGATTGGGATGACTTTATTGAGAGACTACAGTAAAGTTTTGTCACTAAGGAATGGTTGGGACAGGATTCGGCCGACAAACGCAGGGCTCATCTCCTGACGGTTTGTGGATCCAGAACGTACTCCCTGATGAAAGAACCTTCTCCCGCCAGAGAAGCCAGTGGACAAGACGTTCGAAGAGCTCAGTAAGTTGATCGGGGAACACTTTAAACCGGCGAGCAGCATGCACATGGCGAGACATTGGTTTTACACGCACCGGCGGCGAGAAGGGCAAAGCGTTCCAGACTTGGTGACAGATCTCCGGCGACTGGCGAGCTGATGTAAGTTCCCAGTTGCATGCAGAGCGGAGATGCTGTGAGACTTTTTTTGTTGAGGGCATCGGGCACGCTGGGATTTTCAGGAAACTGATTGAGACCAAAGACTTCACCTTGGAAGCGGCGGCTCAGATAGCCCAGATATTTTTCTCAGGGGAGAAAGAGACCAGAATGATGTATGACAAAAATCTTGGCTCAAATTGGAGTCAACATTGTTAATGCGGCACACAGTTCTCTAGGTCGACAAGGGCAATCGGACATGCCCCAGCATGTAGTCGAACCCAAAGGGGGAATTCAACAGAGACAATGGCTAACTGAACGGTGATTCATGCCATCGCAATGGACAATGCGGCCAGTAATGGGGCCATCAACACCTGTTAATGGTATGCTTAAGGACAGTTACAGAGACAGTCAGAGACGATCGACTGGTAATGGACCTTTTGTTTCCAACAACGGGGCTTCTAGCTCATGCTGGAGGTGTGGAGGCAAACACCCAGCCAGAGCTTGCAGGTATCAGCAATATAACTGCAGAAACTGCAACGTCAGCGGTCACTTGCCGCATATGTGCAGGAAGCCTGCAGCCAGGTTGATGTACAAGGAGGAGGGGCCCGATGTAAGCCCTACGAGGCCAAATGAATACTGGGGAAAATCGCTGGAAGCTGAAGTTCAGCGAGTTCATGTGGAGCACACATACATTTCATATACCAGGACGCCACCGATAATGATGAAAGTGCTCCTCAATGGCATCCCAGTATCAATGGAGCTAGACATGGGGCCAGTCAGTCCCTGATGAGTATCAAACAGTTTGAAAGGTTATGGATGTCCAAGGCCAGGAGTCCAAAATTATTGCCGATTGACACACAGCTAGGGACATATACAAAGCAGATCATTCCGGTGCGAGGCAGCGCCACGGTAGTCATGACCCACAAGGATTCGGAGAACAGGTTGCCACTCTGGATTGTCCCGGGGATGGTCCCACATGACTGGGGAGGAGTTGGCTTGCTGTCATGAACTGGAAATGGGGCGATGTCAATGCAATTTCTTCTGCGGAGCGAGTATCATACTCACAGGTCCTGGACAAATTTGACTCATTATTTCAACCCAGCATTGGCACTTTCATGGGGACCAAGGTAGTGATTCACATAAACTGGGACGCCAGGCCAGTACACCACAAGGCCAGAGCGGTGCTGTACGTGATGCGGGAAAAGATAGAATGCGAATTGGACCGCCTGCTGAGGGAAGGCGTCATCTCGCCAGTCGAATTCAGTGACTGGGTGAGCCCGATCATGCTGGTGCTCAAGGCGGATGGGTCATAGAACATAGACATAGAAAATAGGTGCAGGAGTAGGCCATTCGGCCCTTCTAGCCTGCACCGCCATTCAATGAGTTCATGGCTGAACATGCAACTTCAGTACCCCATTCCTGCTTTCTTGCCATACCCCTTGATCTCCTTAGTAGTAAGGACTACATCTAACTCATTTTTGAATATATTTAGTGAATTGGCCTCAACAACTTTCTGTGGCAGAGAATTCCACAGGTTCACCACTCTCTGGGTGAAGAAGTTTCTCCTCATCTCGGTCCTAAATGGCTTACACCTTATCCTTAGTGTGATCCCTGGTTCTGGACTTCCCCAACATTGTGAACATTCTTCCTGCATCTAATCTAACCTGTCTAAACCCATCAGAACTTTAAACGTTTCTATAAGTTCCCCTCTCATTCCTCTGAACTCCAGTGAATACAAGCCCAGTTGATTCAGTCTTTCTTGATAGGTCAGTCCCGCCATCCCGGGAATCAGTCTGGTGAACCTTCGCTGCGCTCCCTCAATAACAAGAATGTCCTTCCTCAGGTTAGGAGACCAAAACTGTAAACAATACTCCAGGTGTAGCCTCACCAAGGCCCTGTACAACTGTAGTAACACCTCCCTGCCCCTGTACTCAAATCCCCTCGCTATGAAGGCCAACATGCCATTTGCTTTCTTAACCGCCTGCTGTACCTGCATTCCAACCTTCAATGACTGATGTACCATGACACCCAGGTCTCGTTGCACCTCCCCTTTTCCTAATCTGTCACCATTCAGATAATAGTCTGTCTCTCTGTTTTTACCACCAAAGTGGACAACCTCACATTTATCCACATTATACTTCATCTGCCATGCATTTGCCCACTCACCTAACCTATCCAAGTCACTCTGCAGCCTCATAGCATCCTCCTCGCAGCTCACACTGTCACCTAACTTAGTGTCATCTGCAAATTTGGAGATACTACATTTAATCCCCTCGTCTAAATCATTAATATACAGTGTAAACAGCTGGGGCCCCAGCACAGAACCTTGCGGTACCCCACTAGTCACTGCCTGCCATTCTGAAAAGTACCCATTTACTCCTACTCTTTGCTTCCTGTCTGATAACCATTTCTCAATCCATGTCAGCACACTCCCCCCAATCCCATGTGCTTTAACTTTGCACATTAATCTCTTGTGTGGAACCTTGTCGAAAGCCTTCTGAAAGTCCAAATATACCACATCAAATGGTTCTCCCTTGTCCACTCTACTGGAAACATCCTCAAAAAATTCCAGAAGATTTGTCAAGCATGATTTCCCTTTCACAAATCCATGCTGACTTGGACCTATCATGTCACCTCTTTCCAAATGCGCTGCTATGACATCCTTAATAATTGATTCGATCATCTTACCCACTACCGATGTCAGGCTGACCGGTCTATCATTCCCTGTTTTCTCTCTCCCTCCTTTTTTAAAAAGTGGGGTTACATTGGCTACCCTCCACTCGATAGGAACTGATCCAGAGTCAATGGAATGTTGGAAAATGACTGTCAATGCATCTGCTATTGCCAAGGCCACCTCCTTAAGTACTCTGGGATGCAGACCATCAGGCCCTGGGGATTTATCGGCCTTCAATCCCATCAATTTCCCCAACACAATTTCCCGACTAATAAGGATTTCCCTCAGTTCCTCCTCCTTACTAGACCCTCTGACCCTTCTTATATCCGGAATGTTATTAGTGTCCTCCTTAGTGAATACCGAACCAAAGTACTTGTTCAATTGGTCCGCCATTTCTTTGTTCCCTGTTATGACCGCCCCTGATTCTGACTGCAGGGGACCTACATTTGTCTTTACTAACCTTTTTCTCTTTAAATATCTAAAGAAACTTTTGCAATCCGTCTTAATGTTCCCTGCAAGCTTCTTCTCGTACTCCATTTTCCCTAATCAAACCCTTTGTCCTCCTCTGCTGAGTTCTAAATTTCTCCCAGTCTCCGGGTTCACTGCTATTTCTGGCCAATTTGTATGCCACTTCCTTGGCTTTAATACTATCCCTGATTTCCCTTGATAGCCACGGTTGAGCCACCTTCGCTTTTTTATTTTTATGCCAGACAGGAATGTACAATTGTTGTAGTTCATCCATGCGGTCTCTAAATGTCTGCCATTGCCCATCCACAGTCAACCCCTCAAGTATCATTCGCCAATCAATCCTAGCCAATTCACGCCTCATACCTTCAAAGTTACCCTTCTTTAAGTTCTGGACCATGGTCTCTGAATTAACTGTTTCATTCTCCATCCTAATGCAGAATTCCACCATATTATGGTCACTCTTCCCCAAGGGGCCTCGCACAACGAGATTGCTAATTAATCCTCTCTCATTACACAACACCCAGTCTAAGATGGCCTCCCCCCTAGTTGGTTCCTCGACATATTGGTCTAGAAAACCATCCCTTATGTACTCCAGGAAATCCTCTTCCACCGTATAGCTTCCAGTTTGGTTAGCCCAATCTATGTGCATATTAAAGTCACCCATTATAACTGCTGCACCCTTATTGCATGCACCCATAATTTCCTGTTTGATGCCCTCCCCAACATCACTACTGCTGTTTGGAGGTCTGTACACAACTCCCACTAACGGTTTTTGCCCTTTGGTGTTCTGCAGCTCTACCCATATAGATTCCACATCATTCAACCTAATGTCATTCCTAATTATTGTATTAATCTCCTCTTTAACCAACAATGCTACCCCACCTCCTTTTCCTTTTATTCTATCCTTCCTGAATGTTGAATACCCCTGGATGTTGAGTTCCCAGCCCTGATCATCCTGGAGCCACGTCTCCGTAATCCCAATCACATCATATTTGTTAACATCTATTTGCACAGTTAATTCATCCACCTTATTATGGATACTCCTTGCATTAAGACACAAAGCCTTCAGGCTTGTTTTTTTAACACCCTTTGTCCTTTTAGAATTTTGTTGTACAGTGGCCATTTTTGTTCTTTGTCTTGCATTTCTCTGCCCTCCACTTTTTCTCATCTCCTTTCTGTTTTTTGCTTTTATCTCCTTTTTGTTTCCCTCTGTCTCCCTCCATTGGTTCCCATCCCCCTGCCATATTAGTTTAACTCCTCCCCAACAGCACTAGCAAACACTCCCCCTCGGACATTGGTTCCGGTCCTGCCCAGGTGCAGACCGTCCGGTTTGTACTGGTCCCACCTCCCCCAGAACCGATTCCAATGCCCCAGGAATTTGAATCCCTCCCTGCTGCACCACTACTCAAGCCACGTATTCACCTGTGCTATCCTGCGATTCCTACTCTGACTAGCATGTGGTACTGGTAGCAATCCCGAGATTACTACTTTTGAGGTCCTACTTTTTAATTTAGCTCCTAGCTCCTTAAATTCGTTTCGTAGGACCTCATCCCTTTTTTTACCTATTGGTGGTACCAATGTGCACCACGACAACTGGCTGTTCTCCCTCCCTTTTTAGAATGTCCTGCACCCACTCTGAGACATCCTTGACCCTTGCACCAGGGAGGCAACATACTATCCTGGAGTCTCGGTTGTGGCCGCAGAAACGCCTATCTATTCCCCTTACAATTGAATCCCCTATCACTATCGCTCTCCCACTCTTTTTCCTTCCCTCCTGTACAACAGAGCCAGCCACGGTGCCATGAACTTGGCTGCTGCTGCCCTCCCCTGATGAGTCGTCCCCCTCAACAGTACTCAAAGCGGTGTATCTGTTTTGCAGGGGGATTACCACAGGGGACCCTTGCAATACCTTCTTTGCACTGCTCTTGCTGCTGGTCTTCCATTCCCTATCTGGCTGTGGACCCTTCTCTTGTGGTATGACCAACTCGCTACACGTGCTACTCACGTCATTCTCAGCATCGTGGGTGCTCCAGAGTGAATCCACCCTCAGCTCCAACTCCGCAACGCGGACAGTCAGGAGCTGGCGGTGGATACACTTCCTGCACACGTAGTCGTCAGGGACACTGGAGTCATTCCTGAGTTCCCACATAGTACAGGAGGAGCATAACACACGACCGAGCTCTTCTGCCATGACTTAACCTTTAGATAGGGTCGGTCAGGATATGTGGCAACTACAAGGCCACCATCAATTGGGTGTCACTCCAAGACCAGTACCCGCTACCGAGAGCGGAGGACCTCTTTGCAATGCTATCCGGTGGCAAACTTTTTTCAAAATTGGATCTGACCTCAGCTTAGATGACCCAGGAGCTGGCAAATGAGTCGAAGAAGCTGACCACCATCACGACACACAAGGGGTTGTTTGAGTATAACAGATGTCCGTTCGGGATTCCTTCGGCCGTCGCGATCTTTCAGCGAAATATGGAAAGCCTCCTCAAGTCGATTCCAAGGACAGTTGTTTTTCAAGACGACATCCTCATCATGGGTCGCGATACTGAAGAACACCTCCACAACCTGGAGGTGGTGCTACGCAGACTCAACCGGGTAGCGCTGCGACTGAAAAAGGTGAAGTGCGTCTTCTTAGCCCCAGAGGTGGTATTCCTGGGGAGGAGGGTAGCAGCAGACGGGATCGGACCTACTGCGTCCAAAACGGAAGCGATCCAGAGAACACCCAGACCCCGTAACACGACGGAGCTGTGTTCGTTCCTGGGGCTCCTGAACTATTTTGGTAACTTTCTTCCCAAATTGAGCATGCTGTTAGAGCCACTACACGTGGTCCTACGCAAAGGTTGCGTTTGGGTCTGGGCGGGGACAGCCAGGAAAGGGCTTTTGATAAAGCATAACAAATTGCGTGCTCTAACAAACTGTTAACATTATATGACGCATGTAAGAAACTGGTGTTAACGTGCGATGCGTTGTCCTATGGGGTCGGGTGTGTGTTGCAGCATGTGAATGCCAATGGTCAGTTACAGCCGGTTGCTTATGCCTACAGAAGTCTGTTCCAGGCAGAATGGGACTACAGGATGGTAGAAAAGGAAGCACTAGCATGTGTATATGCAGTCAAAAAAATGCACCAGTATCTGTTTGGCAGGAAATTTGAGCTGGAGACTGAGCACAAACCCCCAACGTCCCTTTTGGCCGACAACAAGGCCATAAATGCGAATGCATCGGCCCGCATACAGAGGTGGGCACTTACGTTAGCCGCCTATGACTACACAATTCAGCACAGACCGAGCACTGAAAACTGTGCCGATGCACTCAGCAGGCTCCTACTAGCCACCACTGAGGGGACAACTGAGCACAATGCTGAGATGGTCATGGCTGTTGAAGCTTTAGAAAGCGAAGGCTCACCTGTGACAGCCCGTCAGATTAAAGTCTGGACAAATAAAGACCCCACTACTGTCTTTAGTTAAGTAATGTGTCCTGAATGGGGACTGGGCAGCCACGTACAGGGCATGCCCTGAGGAATTTAAACCGTTTCATAGGCACAAGCATGAACACTCGATTCAGGCAGATTGCCTACTGTGGGGAAACCGAGTAGTCATGCCCCAGAAGGGCAGAGAGGTGTTTATCAGAGAACTTCACAATAAGCACCCGGGCATTGTCATGAAGGCAATTGCCAGGTCACACGTTTGGTGGCCAGGGATAGATGCAGACCTGGAACTTCGTGTTCGCAGGTGCAACACATGTGCTCAGCTGGGCAACGCACACAGGGAAGCCCCCCTTAGCACCTGTACTGGCCCGCCAAGCCATGGTCACGCATCCATGTGGACTACGCAGGTCCTTTCATGGGAAAAATGTTTTTGGTTGTAGTGGACGCCTACTCCAAATGGATTGAGTGTGCCATTTTAAATTCAAGCACATCCTCTGCCACAGTAGAAAGTCTACGGGCAATGTTCTCCGCCCATGGTCTACCAGATGTCTTGGTCAGCAACAATGGCCCCTGCTTCATAAGCACTGAATTCCAGGACTTCATGGCAGGCAATGGGATCAACCATGTCAGAACGGCACCGTTCAAGCCGGCCTCAAACGGCCAGGCGGAACGAGCACTGCAGATAATCAAACAGGGGATGCTCAGAATCCAAGGGAGTTCCCTAAAAAGCCGTTTATTATGCCTCCTGTTCGCCAATAGATCCCGACCACACTCGCTCACAGGGGTTCCCCCCGCAGAGCTGCTAATGAAAAGTACGCTCAAAACCAGGTTTTCCCTTATACATCCTACTATGAAAGAAATTTTTGAGAGCAGGCATCAGTCACAATGTGACTACCATGATAGGAATGCGAGGGCGCGATGTATTGATGTCAATGACCCTGTTTTTGTCCTTAATTATGCTGCAGGACCCAAATGGCTTGCAGGCACTGTGATTGCCAAAGAGGGGAATAGGGTTTTGGTGGTTAAACTTACCAATGGACAAATCTGCTGCAAACATGTGGATCAAACTAAAAGGAGGTTCAGCAACCCCATAGAAGAAGCAGAGGAAGAACACGACGTAGAGTTTACTCCACCACAGGTGACCGAACACCGGAACCAAGTGGAGGAGAGCCCAGTCACTGAGGACAGTCCGGACAGGCCTGAGGCACCAACAACCGGAGCCCCAACTCAGGCGCTCTACAAGGGAGCGTAAACCACCTGAGAGATTTAACCTGTGATCCCAATAAGACTTTGGGGGGGAGGTGATGTCATGTATTCAACTGTCATTGTAACCCATGTATAAGCTGACCTAAGTTGTACACCTTGAGAACATTGACCACAAGTGGCGAACTTGTGGGAGACACTTCTAACCTGGACTTTCAGGTATAAAAGGGGAAGCTCCACCTACCTTCATCACTTGAGGTCTTGGTAATAAAGGTAACTGGTCACAGAGTGACCTTCTCTCCAGTATGGGCCTCGTGTGCAGTGTAAGGACATATCAGCATGCATCCCTAATTTTTTGTTTGATGCAGTCCCCAACCTTACTACTACTGTTTGGTGGTCTGTACACAACTCCCACTAACGTTTTCTGCCCCTTGGTATTCCGCAGCTCCACCCATACCGATTCCACATCATCCAAGCTAATGTCCTTTCTTACTATTGCATTCATTTCCTCCTTAACAAGCAATGCCGCCCCGTCTCGTTTTCCTTTTTGTCTATCCTTCCTAACTGTTGAATACCCCTGGATGTTGAGTTCCCATCCATGGTCACCCTGGAGCCATGTCTCCGTGATGCCAATTACATCATACCCGTTAACCGCTATCTGCGCAGTTAATTCGTCCACCTTATTCCGAATACTCCTCGTATTGAGGCACACAGCCTTCAGGCTTGTCTTTCTAACACACTTTGCCTCTTTATAGTTTTGCTGCAATGTGGCCCTTTTTGCTTTTTGCCTTAGGTTTCTCTGCCCTCCACTTTTACTTTTCTTCTTTCTATCTTTTGCTTCTGCCTCCATTCTACTTCCCTATGTCTCCCTGCATAGGTTCCCATCCCCCTGCCATATTAGTTTAACTCCTACCCAACAGCACTAGCAAACACTCCCCCTAGCACATTGGTTCCGGTCCTGCCCAGGTGCGGACCGTTCGGTTTGTCCTGCTCACACCTCCCCCAGAACCGGTTCCAATGTCCCAGGAATTTGAATCCCTCCCTGCTGCACCACTCCTCAAACCACGTATTCATCTGAGCTATTCTGCGATTCCTACTCTGACTAGCACATGGTACTGGTAGCAATCCTGAGATTACTACTTTTGAGGGCCTACTTTTTAAATTTAGCTCCTAGCTCCCTAAATTCATCTTGTAGGACCTCATCCCTTTTTTTTAACCTATATCGTTGCTACCTATATGCACCATGATAACTGGCTGTTCACCCTCCCTTTTCAGAATGCCCTGCACCCGCTCTGAGACATCCTTGACCCTTGCACCAGGGAGGCAACATACCATCCTGGAGTCTCTGTTGCGGCCGCAGAAACGTCTATCTACTCCCCTTACAATTGAATCCCCTATCACTATAGCTCTCCCACTCTTTTTCCTGCCCTCCTGTGCAGCAGAGCCACCCATGGTGCCATGAACTTGGCTGCTGCTGCCCTTCCTTGATGAGTCATTCCCCTCAACAGTACTCAAAGCAGTGTATCTGTTTTGCAGGGGGATGACTGCAGGGGACCCCTGCACTACCTTTCTTGCACTGCTCTTCCTGTTGGTCACCCATTCCCTATCTTTTCTTTTGCCCCCATTTTACTTCCCTCTGTCTCCCTGCATAGGTTCCCACCCCCCTGCCATATTAATTTAACCCCTCCCCAACAGCACAAGCAAACACTCCCCCTAGAACATTGGTCTGCTGCTGGAACCATCTGGTTTGTACTGGTCTCACCTCCCGCAGAACCGGTTCCAATGTCCCAGGAATTTGAATCCCTCCCTCCTGCACCACTCCTCAAGCCACATATTCCTCTTAACTATCCTGCAATTCCTACTCTGACTAGCACGTGGCACTGATAGCAATCCTGAGATTACTACCTTTGAGGTCCAGCTTTTTAATTTAACTCCTAGCTCCATAAATTCAGCTTGTAGGACCTCATCCCCTTTTTTACCTATATTGTTGGTACCGATATGCGCCACGACAACTGGCCATTCACCCTCCCCCTCCAAAATGTCCTGCAGCTGCTCCGAGACATCTTTGACCCTTGCACCAGGGAGGCAACATACCATCCTGGAGTCTTGATTGCGGCCGCAGAAATGCCTATCTATTCCCCTTACAATCGAATCCCCTACCACTATAGCTCTCCCATTCTTCTTCTTCACCTCCTGTGCAGCAGAACCACCCACGGTGCCATGAACGTGAAAAATGTAGGGAGCAGAATCAACCTCTGTACATGGATTTCTTTGAGGTCAGAAAGGCCTTCGGCTTTGGCAACCGTGAGGGAATTTGGAGTGTCTTTCTCAAATTCAGCTGTCTTCAAAAATTCGTCACCATCTTCTCGATAACATGGAAGCCATGATTCTTACCAATGGATCTACCACAGTTCCAATACAAGTGCAGACCGGGGTCAAGCAAGGCTGTGTCATTGCACCAACACTTTTCTCAATCTTCCTCACTGCAATGCTTCATCTCACCCTTCACAAGCTCACCGCTGGAGTGGAGTTAATCTACAGGACAAGCGGGAAATTCGTCAACCTCTGATGCCTCCAGTCCAGATCCAAGGTTGCTCCAACCTGTCATTGAATTACAATATGCAGGTAGCACTTGCGTTTGTGCACAGAGTCCGAACTCCAAACCATTGTTGACACCTTCACTGAAGCATACGAGAGTCTGGGCCTCATAAAAAATCAGTAAGACAAAGGTCCTCTAACCTACCCCCACCACATAGTCCTGCTCCCCGGTTATCAATATCCACGATGAGAGCTTGGATAATGTGGACCACTTCCCAAACCTTGGGAGCCTACTATCAGCAAGAGCAGACATCGATGACGGAGTCCAACACCGCCTTCAGCGTGCCAGTGCAGCCTTCGGCCGTCTGAGGAAAAGAGTGATCGAAGACCAGGATCTTGTGTTATGTTCTTATGTACCATCAACGCTGCCTCCTCAAAATCTTGCAAATTAATTGGCCAGATAGGCACACCAACTTCAGCGTTTTCTCTCAGGCCAACATCCCCAGCATCGAGACATTGACCATGGTCGACCAGCTCCGGTGGGCGGGCCACATTGTCCACATGCCCCTTGCTAGACTCCAAGAACAAGCGCTCTACCCAGAGCTACGTCACAGCAAGCGAGTCCCAGGAGGGCAGAGAAAACGCTTCAAGGATATTCTCAAGGCCTGCTAGAAAATTGCAACATCCTCACCAACTCTTGGGAATCCCTGGCCCAAGACTGCTCAAAGTGGAGGAGAAGCATCAGAGAAGGCACCGAACACTTGAGGCTCTTCGCTGGTACCTCCCCAGAATCCAAGGAATATTAGTAAATTCATCCGCTATCTCTGCAGCCACTTATTTTAAGACCCTAGGATGCAAGCCATCAGGTCCAGGGGACTTGTCCACATTTAGTCCCATTATTTTGCCAAGTACTATTTGATTAGTGATAAGTTCCTCCCTACCTATAGCCCCTTGATTATTCACTATTGGGATGTGTGATGTATTTGCAGCCATACTCTGTACCATGCATTGTACCATGTAATTACATGTAATAGCCAACAGATGGGGAAAGCCCAGGAGACACACATTACTGCACCTCGTGCTGCCTCCCTATATAAAGCAGGCTCCCCCTGCAGTGCCGACTTTTAGAGTTTACATTAAACCTAAAGGTCAAAAGGTGATCAGCTCCAGCATGGGCCACGTGTGATTTAGTACAGTGATAAGCATACATATCAACTGGCAATGAGAATAGGATACTAACACGCAGCTATGGCCACCGTTGACTACATTGAGCGATATTGCGTCGGGGAAGACTGGGATGACTTCATTGACCGGCTGGATCAATGCTTTGTCGCGAAAGACTTGGAGGGAGCCGCAAATGAAGGGCCGTCCTTTTCACGGTCTGCAGATCACGGACATACGCACTGATCAAGGACTACTGGCCGCAATGAAACCCGCTGAGAAAAGATATGAAGAACTGTGCGAGCTTGTTCGAAATCACCTTAAGCCAAAACGCAGTGCGCTCGTAGAGAGGTAACTTTTCTACACCCACCGGCGCGGAGTAGGCCAAGACGTGGTAGCGTTCATCGCTGAGCTAAGGCGTCTTGCTGGGTCATGCAAATTCGGGACAGTTCTTGAAGAAATGTTGAGAGACTTCTTTGTTTTGGGAATCGGGCACGAAGGGATTTTCTGCAAATCGCTAGCGGAGGAAGACTTGGACCTAGCCAAAGCCATCCTAATTGCTCAGGCATACATGGCCAGAGAGGAAGAAACAAAGCTACTCTACTCACAACTTCGGAATCACCCGGGGCCAAACACCGTGAATAAGCTAAATTCGTCGGCAGACAGGAGAAGTGCCTCCAGCTGGGCTAATGCAACCTCTGCTCGACCTGAGATGACTCACTCACCACAACAATGGACTCATGTGAAGAGATCAGTACCTGTGAATGCAAGTCCATCAGCAAACTGTTGGCGCTGTGGAGGGGCTCATCGAGCAAACCAGTGTAGGTTCAAACAATACGTCTGCAATAATTGCTCAATGATGGGGCACTTCCAATGAATGTGTAAATGTACTACAACTCGATACGGAGGATGGGAGGTCAAGCGTAGATCCTGAGGATCGCGCAGAGATGAACAAGGAGGAAGAGGTGCATGGGATGCACGTGCTTGAAGTGCACATCTTTATCAACAAGAGTCCCCTGATTATGATGAACGTTAAACTGAACGGTATACCGGTACCCGATGGAACTGGACATGGGTGCAAGCCAATCGATCATGAGCCAGAAGGCCTTCGAGAAGTTATGGCAAACAAGGCACACAGGCCTAAGCTGAGCCCGATCGACGCAAAGCTGCACACCTACACTAAAGAGATTATCCCGGTCCTTGGAAGTGCAATGGTTCAGGTGCTGTATTATGGTTCTGTGCATAAGTTGCCACTATGGATTGTTCCCTGTAACAGGCCCATGCTGCTTGGCAGAAGCTGGTTATGAAAATGGAATTTAACTGGAAATGGGGCGATGTAAAAGCATTACCGTCGGTGGAGAAAGCCACATGTGCGCAGGTCTTAGACAAGTTTCTGTCACTGTTCCAGCCTGGCATCGGCAGCTTCACAGGGACCAAGGTGACAATTCACCTCAGCCCTGACGCAAGACCCATTCACCATAAGGCCAGAACGGTCCCTCACATGATGCGGGAGAAAGTAGAAGTCGAGCTAGATCGGCTTCAGCGCGAAGGCATCATATTGCCAGTGGAATTTAATGACTGGGCAAGTCCCATTGTCCCAGTTCTTAAAAGTGATGGGACAATTAGAATCTGTGGAGATTATAAAGTAACCATAAACCGAGTATAGTTACAGGACCAGTACCCGCTACCCAAGGTGGAGGATTTGTTCGTGACCCTGTTGGGCGGAAAGCTGTTTTCGAAATTGGACCTCACCTCGGCGTACATGACCCAGGAGCTGGTGGAATTGTCCAAGAAGCTGACGTGTATAAACACACACAAGGGGCTGTTCGTATACAAGTGGTGCCCCTTCAGGATCCGTTCAGTGGCTGCAATCTTCCAATGAAACACGGCGAGCCTGCTGAAATCTGTCCTGGGAACGGTCGTCTTCCAAGATGACATCTTGATCACCAGACACGACACCGATGAATATCTCCATAACCTGGAAGAGGTGCTACGTCGATTAAATCGAGTAGATCTAAGGTTGAAACAAACCAAATGTGTCTTCTTGGCACCAGAGGTGGCATTCCTGAGAAGGAGAATTGCAGCAGATGGCATCAGACTCTCAGACTCCAAGACTGAGGCGATCCAGAAGGCAACACGCCGGAACTGCGCTGGTTCCTGGGACTACTGAACTACTTTGGTAATTTTCTGCCTGGGCCGAGTACTTTGCTTGAACCATTACATGTGCTGCTCCATAAGGGTGATGACTGGGTCTGGGGTAAAAATCAAGAAACTGCCTTCGAGAAGGCCAGAAAGTTATTGTGCTCAAACAAACTACTGGCACTGTATTATTCCTGTAGGCATCTTGTTTTAGCGTGCGATGCATCATCCTACGGGATCGGGGATGTGCTTCAGCAAGCAAATGTGTCGGGTAAGCTCCAACCTGTAGCATATGTGTCCCGCAGCCTTTCCAAGGCCAAAAGGGGGTACAGCATGGTCGAAGAGGAGGCCCTAGCTTGTGTGTACGCGGTACAAAAGATGCACCAGTACCTATTTGGCTGGCGGTTCGAACTAGAAACCGACCACAAGCCATTCACGTCGTTATTCTGAGAGCAAAGACATTAATACTGACACCTCAGCTCGCATTCAGAGGTGGGCATTAACGCTGTCCGCTTACAACTATACAATCCGCCATAAACCAGGCACCGATAACTGCGCAGATGCGCTCAGCCGGTCCCGCTCGCCACCACCGAGGGTGAAGCGGAGCAGCTCACGGAAGATCATGGCTATGGAAGCCTTTGAGGGCGAAGGGTCACCCGTCACGGCGCACCAGATAAGAATCTGGACCAGCCAAGACCCACTGCTGTCCCAGGTGAAAAACTGTACCTTAAGTGGAAACTAGGCAACCACATAAGGAGAGATGGATGGTAATTAAGCTGTTTCACTGGCGCAAGGACGAGCTATCCGTCCAGGCCAACTGCATTTTGTGGGGAAATTGCGTAGTCCTACCCAAGAAGGGCAGAGATTTATTTGTCAAGGATCTCCATAGCACACACCCCGGCATCGTAATGACGAAAGCCATTGAGAGATCGCACGTGTGGTGGCCCGGCATCAAAGCAGACTTAGAGTCGTGTATACGTGCGCGCAACTCAACAACGCACCCAGGGAAACCCCCGAGCCTGTGGTCCTGGGTCCTCCAAAACGTGGTCTTGTATCCACATAGACTATGCGGGTTCCTTTCTAGGAAAAATGTTCCTAGTTGTAATTGATGCTTATTCGAAATGGATCGAACGTGTTATAATGTCGTCCAGCACATCCACCACAATAGAGAGCCTTCGGACAATGATCGTCACCCATGGCCAGCCCGACGTTCTTGTTAGTGACAATGGACTATGCTTTTCAAGTTCCAAATTTCGCGAATTTGTGTGCTATAACGGCATAAAACATGTCAGGTCGGCCCCGTTCAAACCAGCCTCCAATGGCCAAGCTGAACGGGCAGTACAGATCATAAAGCAGGGCATGCAGCGAGTGATAGAAGGCCCCTTGCAGACCCGTCTGTCTCGCGTGCTGCTTGCATATCGGACGAGGCCCCATTCACTCACAGGGGTTCCACCCACCGAACTCCTCATGAAGAGGATCCTCAAAACAAGATTGTCCTTCGTGCACCCGGTTTTAAGCGAGATTGTCGAAAACCAACGTCTTAAGCAATGTACGTATCATGACCGCAACTCTAACGCGTTGCATCAATGTCGATGACCCTGTTTTCATGCTGAACTTTGGTACGGCCCCAAGTGGCTCATCGGAACTGTCATAGCTAAAGAGGGGAGTAGGGTATTCGTGGTAAGACTCACTAATGGCCAAACCTGGTGGAAGCATATCGATCAAACCAAGTTGAGGTTCACCGATGATCCAGAACTGCTGGATAACTACAGTGACATCGATTTCCAACCACAAACAACAGAACCCGTCGCACCGGACAATCGTACCCGAGCTGCAGCACCACAAGGCAGCGACACTCCGGTCAGGCCTCCCACACCCAGCGTCCAACTCAGACGCTCAACTAGACACTCCGGTCAGGCTTGACGTTTAAACCTCATCGAAGACTTGGGGGTCAAAGTGTTGTGACGTATTTGCAGCCATACTCTGTACCCTGCATTGTACCATGTAATTACATGTAATAGCCAACAGATGGGGAAAGCCCGGGAGGCACACATTACTGCATCTCGTGCTGCCTCCCTATATAAAGCAGGCTCCCGCTGCAGTGCCGACTTTTGGAGTTTACATTAAACCGAAAGGTCACAAGGTGATCAGCTCCAGCATGGGCCACGTGTGATTTATTATAGCGATAAGCATACGTATCAGGATGTTTTTAAGTCTTCTACCGTGAAGACCGATACAAAATATTTGTTCAAAGTCTGCCATTTCCCTGTTTCCCATTATTAATGTCTCCGTCTCATCCTCTAAGGGACCTACATTTACTTTAGCCATTCTTTTCCTTTTTATATACCAGTAGAAACTCTGTTTTTTTGCATTTTAAGGAGAAATTGAAGGACTTCTCCCAAAACCGTTAGCAGAAACTACTTATGTTACTCCTGTTTAGGAATTGGCATGAAAGCAGCTAAATAAATTGGACGGTACACAAACTGAGCATGGATTAAACCAGAGCATGGGCATTGTGAAGCTAAGATAAATGCATAGAATATCAAGGCAACTGCAGAAAACTCAAGTTGTCCTGATGGGAAAATGCTCAACATGTCACATGTGGGTGCCTGGAATTTGTTAGAATTGACCTACAAAGCATCCTCGAAGCCTCTGCAGCCTTTGACATGGCCAAACAAACAATTCTCCTCCAAAGTTTCTTCATTGTCTAGCTCAGTGAGACTGACCTCACTTGTTTGTTATATTTAGAATAACTCCACAAGACTGTATATCTTAAGCTCAAACTGTTGTGACCTTGGTCTCTTTATTGTAACTCCAGACTGAGGAGGCAGCATGGTAGTTTGCCTTTTGTATCTGCTTGCCCAGGGTGTGCAGGTGACCCTTGGATCTCCCACAGGTGCGCCTCCTGATGGCAAGTCTTACACACTAGTAAAGTTTACATACATAACATAATTTCCCCCCAACCCCCTCGCCAAAGTCATAGATACAAGTTATTTACTAGTTGAGGTGACTGGGGGCTCTGCGTTCCTGGGTTGATTGCCTCAGTTGAAGTCTTGGCATGGATGAGTCAGTCGGATCATTGCTGCACTGCGGTGTGGCTGGTCTGATTGGACTGTCTGGCATGGTGGGTTCATCCCCATGGTTGACTGCGAGGTCAATTGATGATTGGGTGTGTGTGGGTGGATCAATGATGGTAATGTCCTCTTCAAACTGTTCTTGGTTGTCAGTGAATAGCAGTTTGGTCTGATCCAAGTGCTTTCTGCACGTTTGTCTATTCAAAAGTTTGACAACAAACACTATTCCCCTCCTTGGCTAACACAGTGCCAGCAACCAATTTGGGACCATGACCATAATTAAGAACAAACACAGGGTCATTGACCTCAATGTCACGTGATGTACCACGATCATCTGTTATGCTGGTGACGCCGGATTTCTACATGATCATTGAGATCCGGGTGGACTAAGGAGAGTCTGGTTTTGAGTGTTCTCTTCATTAGCAATTCTGCAGGGTGAACCCCGGTAAGCGAGTTGGGTTGCATGTGGTAGCTGAGCAGAATCCGAGATAACCGGGTCTGCAGGGAACCGTCCGTCACGCATTTCAAGCTCTGCTTGATGGTTTGGACTGCCCGTTCCACTTGACCATTGGATACGGGCTTAAACGGTGCAGACCTGACATGCTTGATGCCATTGCGGGTCATGAACTCGAATTCCAAGCTGGTGAAGCAAGGTCCATTGTCACTAACAAGGAGGTCGGGAAAACCCTGGGTGACGAACATGGCCCGGAGGCCTTCAATAGTGACAGTGGATGTACATGACGACATTATACATTCAATCTATTTAGAGTAAGCATCCACTGCTACTAAGAACATCTCTTCTAGAAAGGGGCCAGCGAAATCTACGTGGACCCTGGACCACGGTTTGGAGGGCCATGACCATAGACTCAGTGGGGCCTTCCTGGTTGCGTTGCTTAACTGTGAGCAAGTATTACATTGGTGTACGCGTGACTCCAATTCCGAGTCAATGCTGGACCACCAAACGTGCGACCTGGCGATAGCCTTCATCATGACTATGCCTGTGTGGGTACTGTGAAGGTCACGTATAAACGTTTCCCTGCCTTTTTTGGGCAAAATGACCCGATTCCCCCATATGTCCGGTGGAACGGCTTAATTTCGTCTTGCATTTCCCCTGGGACCGCCGACCAGCTCCCATTGAGGACGCAGCTTTTTACCAGTGATAGCACAGGGTCCTGGCTAGTCCAGGTCCTGATCTGATGAGCCGTGACGGGTGACCCCTTGCTCTCAAAAGCATCCATTACAGGAGCAAGTCTGTGGGTTGCGCCATTTCCACCCCGGTGGTGTGCAATGGTAGCCGACTGAGGGCATCCGCACAGTTCTCAGTGCCTGGTCTGTGGCGGATTAATAATCATACACAGATAACGTTAGTGCCCATCTTTGGATGCGGGACGAAGCATTGGTATTAATACCTTTGCTTTCTGAGAACAGCGAAATGAATGGCTTTTGGTCGGTTTCGAGCTCGAACCGGAGCCCGAATAGGTATTGTTGCATTTTCTTAACCCCGTAAAGCAAGCTAATGCTTCTTTCTTAACCATACTGTAGGCTCTTTCAGCCTCAGATAAGCTTCTGGATGCGTATGCAACTGGTTGCAGTTTGCCTGACCCATTGGCTTGCTGTAACACACAACCGATCCCGAAGATGTATCACAAGCTAGTACTAAACGTTTACATGGGTCATACAATACAAGTAACTTGTTGGAACATAGCAGGTTTCTGGCCTTGGTAAAGGCTGTCTCTTGAGATTTACCCCAACCCAGTCATCATCCTTGCATAGCAATAAATGCAATGGTTCCAGCAAAGTGCTCAACCCCGGTAGAAAGTTACCAAAATAGTTGAGGAGTCCCAGGAACGAACGCAGCTCCATCACATTCTGTGGTCTGGGTGCATTCTTGATGGCCTCCATCTTGGAGTCTGTGGGTCTGATGCCGTTCACTGCAACCTTTCTCCCCAGAAATTTTACCTCTGGCGCCAGGAAAACACACTTGGAGCGTTTCAGCCTGAGTCCCACTCTGTCCAGTCGCTTTAGAACCTCTTCCAGGTTGTGCAAGTGTTCAGTGGTGTTGCGACCAGTGATCAGGCTGTCGTCTTGGAACACCACGATGCGTGGAACTGATTTCAGCAGACTCTCCATGTTCCTCTGGAAGATGGCCACCGCCGAGCGAATCCCAAAGGGCAATCTGTGGTATATGAACAGTCCTCTGTGCGTGTTGATGCATGTCAATTTTTTCCAAAGGTTCAGCCAGCTCCTGTGTCATGTAAGCAGAGGTTAGATCCAGCTTGGTGAATGACTTCCCCCCTGCTAGTGTTGCAAACAGGTCATCTGCTTTGGGTAGTGGGTACTGGTCCTGTAACGAGACTCGGTTGATCGTTACTTTGTCGTCCCCGCAGATTCCGACCGTCCCATCGCTCTTCAACATATGCACAATTGGACTGGCCCACTCGTTGAACTCAATTGGCGATATGATCCCCTTTTGTTGAAGTCTGTCCAGCTTGATCTCGACTGTCTCTCACATCATGTATGGAACCACTCGGGCTTTGTGATGAATGGGTCGTGTATCAGAGACTAGATGGATCTGCACTTTGGCGCCTGTGAAATTGCCGGTGCCTGGCTCGAATAACTTGTTTAGTAGTTGGTCGCACGAAGCATCATCCTCCGAAGACAGTGCTTTGATGTCGTCCCAGTTCCATTGGATCTTTCCTAGGAAGCTTCTGCCTGGTACAATCAAGTGGTAAATCATGCACAGCTCCATCGTATGATACCTTCACTGCTGCACTGCCATTGACTGGTATGAGCTCTTTGGTGTGGATCGGGCTTAGTTTTGGCCTTTGTGCCTTGCTGCCCCACAATTTCTCAAAAGCCTTCTGGCTCATAATTGACTGACTCGCCCCCGTGTCCAATTCCATGGAAAATGCCATTTAATTGGACTTTTAACATTATCAGAGGGCTTTTGGTGGTGAAGGTGTGTACCACATACACTTCCTCTTCAGCCTCGGGTTGAGTTGCCTCCCTTTCTCGTTCAGCGTGATCCATGCCGGATCGGTCATCTGCTGATTCTGCCACATGGTGAGTCGCAGTACATCTGCACATTCGCTGGAGGTGCCCCATTGTTCCACAGCCCTTTCACATGTAGTGCTTGAATTGACATTGATGGGCTCTGTGACTATCCCCGCAGCGCCATCATGGTGCTAATGGATTCACATTCACGCCCTACGGCAGGCTCTGAATCATCCTAGGTCTGGCCTCTGTGGGTGTGCAGGCCCTGCCATATACAGTTCTGCCTGCTGAAGGCGTTATTTTATGCACAGTACTTGCCGGTGAGTTCCGATGCTACAATAATAGCTGTTTAGTGTTATCGTTCGTGGACATAAAAGCCTGGGCTATCGTGATGGCCTTGCTCAGATCTAGGGATTCGGCAGACAACAGTTTGCGAAGAATGACCTCGTGGCCAATTCCAAGCACGAAAATGTCCCACAATACTTCCCCCAAACATTCAGCAAATATGCACGGACCCGCAAGGCGTCTTTAGGTTGGTAGCATAGCTCGCCACGTCCTGGCCCTTGGAGCGGTAGTGCGTATAAAAGCGATAACTGGCCATCAATATGCTCTCCTTCGGCTTGAGTTGTTCCCGAACCAGTGTGCACAGCTCTTATGTCTTCTCTATTGGTTTCGTCAGTGCTCGTAGATTTTTGATGAGACCATATATATCGTGAACCCGCAAACGGTGAGGAAAATTGCCCTGCGCTTGACCGCGGTTTCTTCCTTTTCCAGCTCGTTGGCCACGAAGTACTGGTCAAAATACTAAATGAAGGCTTCCCTCAACAAATCTCTGAAGGATACCAACGGCAGCCATAACTGCGTGAAAGTTCATGATCTGTTACTCGTTGCCAATTGTTATGTTTAGAATAACTGCACAAGACTGTATATCTTAAGCTCAAACTGTTGTGACCTTGGTCTCTTTATTGTAACTCCAGAGTGAGGAGGCAGCATGGTAGTCTGCCTTTTATACCTGCTTGCCCCGGGTGTGCAGGTGACCCTTGGGTCTCCCACAGGTGCACCCCCTGGTGGCAAGTCTTGCACGTTGGTAGTGTTTACATATATAATTTCAGTCTGGCCTATCCAACTGTAGCCAAAGTATGAATCAATGGCTTCATTTACCATCCCACATCACCATCATGGGAGTCCTCTAAGGATCCACCCTCAGCCCATTCCTCTCATCTACATGCTACCCCCTTGGAAACATCATGCTCAAACGTGGGGGTCAGCTTCTAACATGCATTGATTGCACCCAGCTCTACCATCTCTCTCAACCCCGACATAGACTCCGCACTGTCAGAGTGAGAAGGCCAAAGCCATTTTCTTTGGCTTTCAGCATAAACTCTGTACTCTTGCCAGTGATTCTATACCTCTCCCCGAAAACCTTGAAGTCCTGTGACTCCAAGCTGAGCATCCGACCTCCATAACTACCTCAGCCCATCTGCTGCTGAACCCTTCATCCATGCTTTTGTCACCCCCAGACTTGATTACTCGAACGCTGTACCTCCTGCTCTTTCATCCTTCACCATTGGTAAACTTCGGGGGATCAAGGGTTATGGCGAGAAAGCAGGAAGGGGGTACTGAAGTTTCATGTTCAGCCATGAACTCATTGAATGGCGGTGCAGGCTAGAAGGGCTGAATGGCCTGCTCCTGCACCTATTTTCTATGTTTCTATGTTTCTATGTTTCAGATCATCTGAAACTCTGTTGCCCGTTTTCCATCCCGCATCAAGTCTCACTTAACCATCACCTTTGTTCTCGCTGCCAGTCACCCAAACCCACAAATTTATAATTCTCTTCCCTGTGTTTAGATCCCTCGATGAACTTACCCCTCCTTTTCTCAGTAACCTCCTCCAGCCCAACAACCCTCCTTCCATTCGAAATCACTATTCCTCCGGTGGCTTGTACATCCCCTCCTTATATCCAAAAGCTGCCATAAGTCGTTGTTGTTCTCAGCTCAGAGATGTCATAAGTAGATCGCGCACAATTCATCATGACTATAATCAACCGATTACATTTGAAACATTGGGACATAAATTACGGCCTCTCTGGGTGCGTACAATGTGCGCATGCACCTCAAGAGGCCTTGCATATGCCGGTTCTTGGCACGTGAAGCGCATGCGCAGAGAACTGGCATTTGGGATCACAGATCACATACATTCCTGGGAGAAGGACATTCGCAGGTGGAGATTTGGGCTATTTTCCCAACTCCTGCCCATCGAATGTCCTTCAAACACCTGGTAAAAGCAGGCTTATAGCCTATTTTTACCAGCATAAAAGTTTCAAAACATAGAAAAGTTACATTTGATCACTAATTTTTTTATACTAAATACCCTAGCCATTAAGGTAAGTTTATTTTTAACCCTATTAAAACATTAACAAATATATATATTTTTTCTAAAACATGTAATTACATTGAATTTTGAGGTGTTTTTTTTGATTTATTGTTGAGTGTTTCGGGGGGTATTCTCTGATAGTAATGAGAGCTCATACAAATGGCACTCCCATTATTATCAATGAGAATACTCCGTGTTCGTTGGTGGTCCAGGCCCACGTGATCCCAGATTGCGCTTACGCTCTTGGGATGCGATAACTCATATGCTGTACTGTGCATCTAAGCCTCGGACCGCAAGTATACATTCCTCCAAGACAACCAGGCACTTTCGGAAGAAATATTTTGGTCAGAGGAGTCCGCCCGCAGAAGCAATTTTAGGGCCATTGTTTAGATAACCAGAAAGCAAAACTTAATTTTTTTAAATTTCAGATCAAATACATGTTTACGTCTAGGAGGTATAAAATTAGACGAAGTGTCATGTATCTAGACATGTTTACTGCTTGAACTATTACATATGATGTGCCACCAAAGGGCTCTACTATGGGAAACTTGTACACCAGCTGTATGGTGACTAAGGTGTGCCACCAGAGGGCACTGCAGTGGGAGACTTGTAGGTTACCTGTACAGATATGCCAGGCCTAATATAAAATGCAGGCAACCATGTGTGATCCCCACTGTGGAGTTATATTAAATGGACTAAGGTCACTATAGTTCAAGTACAATACATTGCCTCGTGGAGTCATTATCAGAGCATCTAAAGACATAACAATTGGTGACGAGATTACAGACCTTCACGCGAAAATGGCTAACCTTGGTACGTTGCAGCAGTTCGCCAATGGTAATGATTGGGACGCCTTTGCGGAGAGGTTTAACCATTTATTAACAGCAAACGACCTGGCAGGCGACAATCTGGCCACACTGGCTGATAAGCGCAGAGCTATCCTGCTAACCAGTTGTGGGCCCACCATCTATGGCCTCATCAGGCACTTGCTGGCACCAGCGAAGACAACGACTAAGACGTACGAGGAGCTTGTAATGCTGATCCGAGAACTCAAGCCCAAAGACAGCATCCTCACAGCCAGACATCGGTTTTATACCCACCGACGGCCCGAAGGCCAGGATATTGCAAAATATGCTGCAGATCTCAGGAGGCTGGCGGCACCGTGTGATTTCGGTGAACACCTCACCGAAGCACTGTGGGATATCTTTGTGATTGGAATCGGCCATGAGGGCATTTTTCACAGGCTACTATCTGCGGATACCACAGTCACACTGCAGAAGGCCATCTCCGTGAGCCAGGCATTCATGACCTCGACCTGCAGCTCTAGGCAGATGACTCATCCTCAGGACTCAAACTCAACAATTACTGTACACAGATTGGGGCCTTTTAGAGGCTGGACAGTAGAACGTGAATCTCCTCAGGGGAGAGAGAACAGGCCCCCGAGTCACTTAACTCTGAGTCCGCCGAGGGGAGTTAATTGAGTAGCACCATGCTGGCATTGCGGAGTGTTCACCGAAATCACACGGTGCCGCAAGGCTCACTAGTGCTGCTTTAAGGACTGTGTGTGTAAAGGCTGCAGCACAAAGGGCCACCTCCAGTGAACGTGTAAAAGAAATATGACTCACTGTGTTGAAGAATAGTGTACAGCTGGCCATGAATCCAGCGCGGATTATGAAGAAGTGGTCAGAGAGGCAGCTCAGCCCCACGATGAGGTTTATGGTATGTTTATCTGCACCACAGAATGTTTCCCGTTGAGGATGGAAGTCGAGATAAACGGCTTTCCAGTCTTCATGGAAGTGGACACGGGGACAAACCAGTCAGTAATGAATGAAGAAGCCTTTGAGGGGCTATGGGACAATCAAGCTGAATGACCCAAGTTGGTCCCGGTTCAGGCAAAGCTGCGCACCTACACCAATGAACTTATCCCAGTCGTTGGTAGTGCGGATGTAAAGGTACTCCATGATGGTGCAGTGCACAAGTTACCACTGGATTGTTACAGGTGATGGATCAAAGCTACTCGGAAGAAGGTGGATGAAGAAGATCCATTGGAGCTGGGAAAATTTCACTCCTCCAGCGATCGCCGTCCCCCGCTCTCAGAGGCAAAGCAAACTCCCATCTGAGGTTGGATCCGGCACCAGAGAGCAGACCAGCACAGCAGACCAGCACAGCACCTGAGGCACAGATCGCTCAGCACAACTGCGTGGAGATGATCCAACTGAGACACCCAAATGCACCTTCCAGCTCCAATGGCAGGACTCCGGAGGAAGAAAATCGGATCCAAAGGCGACTTCCCAGCTTCGGTGGCAGAACCCGGGGAAAAGAGGATCACAGCAGTCGACATCGTGGATGGAAGAAAGGTGGTGCCCAAACCACGAGGTGAAGCGCTGAAGAAAAAGATGGCGGTGGCCAGACCAGGAGGTGCAGCGCTGATGGAGCAACACGTGGCACCAAGCGACGAAGAGGGATTGGGGTAAAGAAAGCAAGGATCTCTTAAAGGAGGCCAGCAACCCACCACACTTAAAGGGACAGTTCCACATTCTCATGTAATAGCAACTGTGAGTTAAATATAAAGCTTATAATTGATGCAAAGTTTTATACATGTAATAAGCAAAGAAAAGTTGTGTGATTGCGATCGGAGCTACAGTTTATCTACAATGAGTTATGAAACGTTGTGCGATGTAGGATTTTAACTGCATGCAGCCAATGCAGCGGGCAAACACCCATCAGGAGCACAAAGGTCCAGCGAGCTACCCAATGCTATAAGCCTGCATCCCTGGGACCGGAGTGATGCACCACGGAGTGTGGCGACAAGCAGCTAATATGTACAAGCTGCAGAGCAAGCGATCTCAGGAGGGCAACGGCACCGGTATTGATATCCTGCCCCGATCGGCTTCAGCTCTCAGGCACCTGATGGCACCAATTGTCATGAGCCTGAAAGAGAAAACCACACTAAGGCGCAGCCCCCAGACCCTATCGCCACCAAGGCTACACCTGGGAATGAAGGGTTACCCGCAACGGTTCTCCCAAATGGGACCGGGACCAGCCAGGATCTCAATCCAAATAACGCCCAGGCAAGCGAGTCAGCAGTCCCTTGCACACTGCCAGACGACTGCTCCTCAGGGAGCAGCAGTGACCTAAGGTGCAAGGAAAGGACAGGGAGGTCACAGGCATCTGTGGACTCGCCCAACGCTAGGAGCAACGGCAAAGGCCCCGAGTGTAGGCAACTTGAGCCAACCGGGTTCCCACTCCCTGCACTGGGCATTGTGCCACCACCAGACTACCTGGACACCATCCAGCAGTTCTGGAACTAGCTTGTCCTCACGCACCGGTGCTGAAACCAGTACTGATTCCAAGTATGTATCAAGAATTTACCTCATCAGTCAAATGTACTTGCCTCAACTGTACCACAAATATAATGATGCAAATGAAAATTATTTTTTGGGGCTTGAATGTATATAGGGTAACTTTGAAGGTATGAGGCGTGAATGGGCTAGGATAGATTGGCGAATGATACTTAAGGGGTTGGCAGGGGATGGGCAATGGCAGACATTTAGAGACCGCATGGATGAACTACAACAATTGTACATCCCTGTCTGGCGTAAAAATAAAAAAGGGACGGTGGCTCAACCGTGGCTATCAAGGGAAATCAGGGATAGTATTAAAGCCAAGGAAGTGGCATACAAATTGGCCAGAAATAGCAGCGAACCCGGGGACTGGGAGAAATTTAGAATTCAGCAGAGGGGGACAAAGGGTTTGATTAGGGCAGGGAAAATAGAGTACGAGAGGAAGCTTGTAGGGAACATTAAGACGGACTGCAAAAGCTTCTATATGTAAAGAGAAAAAGGTTAGTAAAGACAAACATAGGTCCCCTGCAGTAAGAATCAGGGGAAGTCATAACGGGGAACAAAGAAATGGCAGACCAATTGAACAAGTACTTTGGTTCGGTATTCACCAAGGAGGACACAAACAACCTTCCGGATATAAAAGGGGTCAGAGGGTCTAGTAAGCAGGAGGAAATGAGGGAAATCCTTATTAGTCGGGAAATTGTGTTGGGGAAATTGATGGGATTGAAGGCCAATAAATCCCCAGGACCTGATGGACTGCATCCCAGAGTACTTAAGGAGGTGGCCTTGGAAATAGCGGATGCATTGACAGTCATTTTCCAACATTCCATGGACTCTGGATCAGTTCCTATCGAGTGGAGGGTAGCCAATGTAACCCCACTTTTTAAGAAAGAAGGGAGAGAGAAAACAGGGAAATATAGACCGGTCAGCCTGACATCGGGCAATATGATGGAATCAATTATTAAGGATATCATAGCAGCGCATTTGGAAAGAGGTGACATGATAGGTCCAAGTCAGCATGGATTTGTGAAAGGGAAATTATGCTTGACAAATCTTCTGGAATTTTTTGAGGATGTTTCCAGGAGAGTGGACAAGGGAGGACCAGTTGATGTGGTGTATTTGGATTTTCAGAAGGCTTTCGACAAGGTCCCACACAAGAGATTAATGTGCAAAGTTAAAGCACGTGGGATTGGGGGTAGTGTGCTGACGTAGATTGAGAACTGGTTGGCAGACAGGAAGCAAAGAGTCGGAGTAAATGGGTAATTTTCAGAATGGCAGGCAGTGACTAGTGGGGTACCGCAAGGTTCTGTGCTGGAGCCACAGCTGTTTACATTGTACATTAATGATTTAGACGAGGGGATTAAATGTAGCATCTCCAAATTTGCGGATGACACTAAGTTGGGTGGCAGTGTGAGTTGCGAGGAGGATGCTATGAGGCTGCAGAGTGACTTGGATAGGTTAAGTGAGTGGGCAAATGCACGCCAGATGAAGTATAATGTGGATAAATGTGAGGTTATCCACTTTGGTGGTAAAAACAGAGAGTCAGACTATTATCTGAATGGTGACAGATTAGGAAAAGGGGAGGTGCAATGAGACCTGGGTGTCATGGTACATCAGTCATTGAAGGTTGGCATGCAGGTACAGCTGGTGGTTAAGAAAGCAAATGGCATGTTGGCCTTCATAGTGAGGCGATTTGAGTATAAGAGCAGGGAGGTGTTACTACAGTTGTACAGGGCCTTGGTGAGACCACACCTGGAGTATTGTGTACAGTTTTGGTCTCCTAACTTGAGGAAGGACATTCTTGCTATTGAGGGAATGCAGCGAAGGTTCACCAGATTAATTCCCAGGATGGCGGGACTGACATATCAAGAAAGACTGGATCAACTGGGCTTGTATTCACTGGAGTTCATTAGAATGAGAGGGGATCTCATAGAAACGTTTAAAATTCTGACGGGTTTAGACAGGTTAGATGCAGGAAGAATGTTCCCAATGTTGGGGAAGTCCAGAACCAGGAGTAACAGTCTAAGGTTAAGGGGTAAGCCATTTAGGACCGAGATGAGGAGAAACTTCTTCACCCAGAGACTGGTGAACCTGTGGAATTCGCTACCACAGAAAGTTGTTGAGGCCAATTCACTAAATATATTCAAAAGAGTTAGATGTAGTCCTTACTACTAGGGGGATCAAGGGGTATGGCGAGAAAGCAGGAATGGGGTACTGAAGTTGCATGTTCAGCCAAGAACTCACTGAATGGCGGTGCAGGCTCAAAGGGCCGAATGGCCTACTCCTGCACCTATTTTCTATGTTTCTATGTTTCTAAATGTAATGAGCCATCAGCATAATCCAAATAAGCGGGGGGGGGGGGGGGGGGCGGGGGAGGAAGAGAATGGCGTGTTCATGGACTCAATCAGAAACCACCAGCACCTCTACTTCTAATGAAACACCACCTACTCACCCAAGATGGAAACAACCCTCCAAGGGTCAACCAGAGAGAGCTAAGCTCAGAGCACAATCAATGCATGAAGGTGATTTGCACTAAGGACTTGGGGGAGAGTGATGTCATATATCTAGATATAGTTACTGCTTGTACTATTACATATGGTGTGCCACCAGAGGGCACTGCATTGTGAGACTTGTAGGTTACCTGTACAGGTGTGTCAGGCATCGTATGAAAGGCAGGCCACCATGTGATCCTCACTCTGGAGTTATATTAAATGGACTAAGGTCACTACAGTTGAAGTACAATACATTGCCTCGTGGAGTCATTATCAGAGCATCTAAAAGACATAATACTAAGTCATTTCTATTTCATGATAAACCTTACCCCCACCTCAGGTAACATTTTATTGTACAAGGGGAAAAATTACAAAGCAATTTTGATTCAAGGTCCTCAATGGTATTCAAACTAATTAAGCTGATCATATGACATTAATCTGAACAGTACTCCAAATGTAGCCTGAAAATGTGAGAAGCCATTCCAGTCAGTGCAAATCATCTGATTGTACAGCTGTGATTTAGGAACACAATTATTTGGGCCAAAAAGTGGTCAATATTTTCATTGCACATCAAGGCCCTGAAATTACACATTCATCCAAAATTGTTTCTGCTATTTTAAGCAGATGCACTAACCTATTGAATGGGTTAATGTCAGCACTGAAATAGCAAACTAAGCAATTTTTGTTGACCACATTAAAATGTTTGTATCCTATGATGTCATTTCAAGACATTACCTCTACACTTTGGACTGTGTCTGAACCATTTCTAGAATATTTCTGGAACAAAAAAAAGAATGTAATTATAAAGATCTCAGGAATGTCAAATTCAAGTAGATGTTTGTTTTAATGCGGTCATCCCTGTTTCCTATGTTTCCCAGGTTTATTTTACATCCATTGAACCCAAAGCTATTATACCTCTCTAAATGCCTGTCAGACATAGCCTGGAGAACAAAAAACTCCTTCAGCGTAATGTCAGCAAAATCAAACCATCCTCTTGGCTCCCAATGTGTCTCTGGCCTTTACTCCATCAACATTTGCAGCTACCACCTCAGTTTAGATGTGGAATCTGCTGACCCTTTGCTAACTTCCTGCCCCATACCCACTTCCAGCTCAGTAATATCTCTCAGCTTCTTGCACCTCATCTATTTCTTTATCACCTCACAGCTCAATTTCTCTAATGCCCTCCCAGCTAGCTTCCCTGTTTCCACAAAATTCCACTTGCTCAGAATGTTGCAGCCTGGTTACAAAACATCGCAAGTCATTCACTCACATCACCACTCTGCTTAGCTTCACTGGCTCTCCGTGCCCCAGTGAATTGACTTCACTTCACTTTAATTTCAAATTCCCCCCCCATGGTTAGACCCATCGTACTTCAATGATCTCCAGCTACATATGCTTGTGTACACCTGCCACGCCTCCAGTACCAGTGACCCCTTGTTCCCTGTGCTCCACAATCAGTGGCTGCTCTTCAGCCACTAAGCCGTTATCATCTGTAACACATTTCGCAAATCCTTTTGCTTTGCCATTTCCCTCCCATGTTTTCAAAAGCCTTCTTATAGACCCTCTGCTTCAACTGGAACTGTTCTCCCTTTCATCTCACCTGAATTTTTCTTTTACATTTCTCTTTCTCCTGCCTACTCAGTGCCCAATGTTGAGGTGTTGGTCTCTAAGAGAGCAGTACTATATATAAACTGTTGTTGACAGCCTGCAGCTGATTTTTACTGGAAATAGGTTCAGGTCAAACAAATTTAAAAATCAAAATTAATTAAGATTCAATTACAGTGTTTGATTATTATAGAATTCTGATTGTCTGAATGTTGCTATTCAAATGCAACTGGCAATCATTCTGACTAAGAATAGACTCACAAGAAGCTCTGATTGGACCCTTCAACCATTAATGACGATGAAGATAACCCTACAACAATTTAGCACCAAGAGGGGGTGTGGCAACAATGATTTTTAAGAGCTCCAAAAGAACTTGAAAGAATAAAGTGAACTGAAATGCATCAAATTTTAATTGGGCCAAAAAGTGGTCAATATTTTCATTGCACATCAAGGCCCTGAAATTACACATTCATCCAAAATTGTTTCTGCTATTTTAAGTAGATGCACTAACCTATTGAATGGGTTAATGTCAACACTGAAATATCTAAAGGAAATATCTAAAGGTTAATTTGTTTAAGTTTGTCGATTTTAGTGCCCCACCCTTTAACCAGGGGGCACTTGATTTAACAATTTATTGTTTTGCAGGTACAACTCAAAAAAAAAGAAAGAATAAATTGATGAGTATATTGTAGATGGTAGTAATGGGAATAGTATAATAAGGAACTAGGGAAAGCAGGCATTTGAGGCAATGCATGTGAGAAAAGGAAAGATTTCCAGTGCTGGAAACACAACTGGTCAGACATTGGGGGCAATTTTCACCACCATTGGGCAGCATTTTTTTGGCACCTGGCAATTTTTTTGTTGTAATCGGTATTTTGAAATTTTAGACAAAGTTTTGACGCTGGCGCCGACTGTCCGTGCCAGATTTTGGGGCGGCAGGTATTTTGCCGCTGGTCTGCGTTTAAAAGGGAGCCCGTGCTGTCTCTAGCCATTTATGCCATTTTCCCCAACAACGATTTTTTTCAAAGTGACCTTATGTACCATTCGAAAAAAACCTAACTTAACTTAAGGAAATCGGCGATCAGGCCCACTGCAATCCCGGGCCAAATGGCCTCCCCACTCCCAGCCCACTGCAAAATGTAACTTCACTCCTCGCAGGGCGATGGGAATTAGTAGGGTTGGAGCTGGTGCCTGGAGAAATTGTTCGAGTTTCAATTCAAATACCTGGATTGAAATAAAAACATGTGCGTGTGTGTGTAGGGAGGTTCCACAAAAGCTCTCGTTTCTTCTATAATTCTCCCCATTATGTGTTGCTGCATCGATTTTGTGTTAGCAGAATGGGAAATGGGTGATTCTATGGTGCTGAACCCGTGTTCAGTTTATGTAGGGTTATTCTACGAAATTGCCCCTCACATCATGGCATCAGACTTAAACCTACAAAATAAAACATTCTTATTCAGTAACTCCTAGTTAACAAAAATGAAATCCTGGCCTCCCTGGTCATTTTTCGGACAGTTATTCCGGTGAAAGCACTAATGAGCTTTGATTGTCTTTATCAGCAAGTCAGTGCGTGGCTAAGGCCATGCTTCTTTCCCACACTGTTACACACTACATGCTTTTTTTTAGCTGCAATATCATAATGAGGGATTACAAATACTAGCTGAATTCACTTCTAAAAAAAAAAATCCTCGTCTAACTCCCTGAAGGGAGGGAATTGTTCTGGTCGCTGCATATTATATTCCAGTGTATTTGTGTCCTTTTTTTCCAGCGCATGCGCAGATATTTTTCGACGCACACTACAAGCTCTGCTCCAAGAATTGTCCTCGGGTAGCGCGGCACTAGAATTAATTTTTGCTTTGTGAGGGCTGGGGGTGCTCAAACAGGGGGAAAAAACGTACGTTATCGTACCTGGGCGCCAAAAATCATGAAGGTGGAAAATAGGGGCCAGTATCCTTTAGAACTGAAGGTTGAAAGGTGAACAAGCATTTTACTAGACTCAATTTTTTTTTTAAAGAAGGAAGGAAAAAATACAAGCAAATAACAGAAGCTGCAATAATAAAAGGAGAAGCTAATGGCTGAATGGAACATTAACAGAAGATTAGATGATATAAGGAATGCACTTAGACAGACATTAAAGAAACAATAGGTTAAGCAAATTGCTAATACTGTAAGAGGTCCACCCTTGAAAAAATAGAAGTCTTTAAAAGTAGGTCAGGCATTAAAACTGGAATGTTTGAAAACAGAGGATCTTTCTAACTCTTTTGATTGCACCTTTGAGGTTGCCCAGTATCATCAACCCAAATCAATTTTTTAATCTAACAAAAGCATCCTTTATTTAGAGGGGTGCAACTAATAAACACCCAAACCATAAAGAAATACAATAAGAAACTTAGCAAATAAAATCATACTGGGGTTGAAATTGGGATCGGAGACTTCCCACAGGCAATTGCCTCCGACCTGAAACATTTCTATGAAAGTACCTGGTGGTCCGGGAGGAGCGTGGGATTCCAGTGAGGAGGTCTTCTCTTCCCGCGCTGCTAAGCGTGCTCCATCCACGAGGTTCCCCGCAGAAGGTGCAGTCACGTGTGACTGCTCAACCAATCAGGTACAGTATTCCACAGCTTTCTCATTAATAGCAATGAGAATTCCGTATCTATTCGTTCTCATTGCTATTAATGAGCAAAAAAACAAATGCACTAAACATGTGCAATAAAAAATACAAAAACACACCTCACATAATTAAAATTAAAGATAATAAATATCATAGAAAAAAAAATTCAGGGTTTTTTTAAAGTTTTTTTAATATGGTTAAAAGTAAATGTAATGTAGTGGGCAGGGTTTTTAAAAAAATAATATGTGTTTTTTAAATTAAATTTAATTACATTTTTGTATGTTTTTAAACTCTTACGCCTGTAAAAGTAGCTATACACCTGCTTTTATCAGGCGCAAGAATTTTGAGGATATTTGCTGGGCAAGATATGGGTAAATCCTGCAATCTTTCCCTTGCAAATGCCTTCGCACCCGATATGCACTGGATCTGTCAAGCTCCAGCTTGATCGGAAAAGCCGGTTTTCAGGGCATGCACATTGTGCGCTGAAAACCGTCTTTTGCGATGCCTTCCCAGGTCCGTAGACACTCCATACGGACCCAGGGAGGCTGGGATTTCAGCACCAATATTTTCTGTACTGACTCGATAGATTTTTGGACTCTAGTCGAATCAAGGGATATGGGGATCGGGTGGGAAAGTGGATTTGAGGTCGAAGATCAGCTATGATGTTATTGAATGGCGGAGCAACCTCAAGGGCCGTTTGGCCTACTCCTGCTCTTAATTCTTATGTTCTTATGACTATGCCCCCCAGTCCCTTTGGTGCCCATTGGTCTCGGAAAGGTTCAAGCATACCAACAGACACCGTGTGCTTCTTCTCCATGGCTGCGGGGGAACTCTCTAAGTTACGACATGAGTCTGTATTCCCTGTCAAATCTGTGATCGATTAATTTTCCTGCATTCCCTGATGACTTTAGAACATAAGAACTTAAGAAATAGGTACAGGAGTAGGCCATTTGACCCCTCGAGCCCGCTCCGCCATTTAATAAGATCACGGCTGATCTGATCATGGACTCAGCTCTACTTCCCTGCCTGCTCCCCATAACCCTTCACTCCATCATCACTCAAAAATCTGTTTATCTCCACGTAAATATATTCAATGACCCAGCCTTCACAGTTCTCTGGGGCAGAGAATTCCACAGTTTTACTGTTGTGTATCTGTAAAGCATGCACTCCCACCAGGAATTGTCATATTCAACACCCTGTGTACAGATGAGCTGGGTTCATGTAAATCTGGTGCTCTAGTCAGTCTTAACAGCAGTTTTGGATAATGTTCTTTGTGTTAATGCCTTTTTCTTGCCAAACTTGTCGGTGATTTTTTTTAAATTTTGATTTGGGGAAACGTTTTCGGTAACTTTTTTTTAACCCCCCCCGCCCCCCGGATGGATATTTACTGAGTATCCGCCACCAGGGAGCTCAGCCCCTGAAGTCCAAGGGATCACAGCATCCCAAGGGAGCACTGTATATAAGTCAGCCCCTAAGGCCTGTTCCTCACTCTGGAGTGTCTTATTAAAGACTGAGGTCACTGTTACTTTAACCTCCCTGTATGCAGCCTCAACTGTGTTAGGAACACAACAACTGGCGACGAGAATACGAATCCAACGCAAAGATGCAGCAAACTGTGGGCATCTTGGAGAAGTTCTCGGAGGGTGAGGACTGGGAAGCCTATGTCAAACGGCAAGACCAGTACTTTGTAGCCAATGAGCTGGACGGAGAAGGAAGCGCTGCAAAAAGGAGAGCGGTCCTCCTCACACTCTGCGGGGCACCGACCTACAGCCTCATGAAGAATCTTCTGGCTCCAGTGAAACCCACAGATAAGTCGTATGAGGAACTGTGTACACTGGTTCGGGAGCATCTTAACCCGAGGGAGAGCGTGCTGATGGCAAGGTATGGGTTCTACATGTGCCAGCGATCTGAAGGTCAGGAAGTGGTGAGCTATGTCGCCGAGCTAAGGCGACTTGCAGGACAATGTGAGTTTGATGGCTACCTGGAGCAAATGCTCAAAGATTTTTTGTACTGGGCATTGGCCACGAGACTATCCTACAAAAACTTTTGACTGTAGAGACACCGACCCTCAGTAAGGCTATTGTGATAGCACAGGCGTTTATGTCCACCAGTGATAACACCAAACAAATCACGCAGCACACAACTGCTAGCAATGTTCTTAAATTAACTGGAACCATGTTTGCGAGCAGAAATGTACAGGGCAGAACCCACGAGTCTGCAACTGCCAGCAGGCCTCAGGTGACCCAGATGATTCAGAGTCCCCACCAAAGGATGAATGCAAGGCAATTCACACCTTGTTGGCGTTGTGGAGGCTTCCATTCAGCCTATTCATGCCGCTTCAAAGGGTATGTTTGCAACAATGGGGCACCTCCAATGAGCTTGCAAACGAGCTGCAAGCTCTGCAAAACCTGCTAACCACCACGTGGCAGAGGAAGATCGGTCCATGGTGGATCAAAGCAATTTCGAGCTTCAGAGAGAGGAGGCAGATGCTGAAGTACACAGGGTACACACATTTTCGACGAAATGTCCATCTATATTGCTAAACGTAAAATTGAATGGCTTACCCATAGCCATGGAACTGGACACTGGTGCTAGCCAATCCATCATGAGTAAAAAGATGTTTGAGAGACTGTGGTGCAACAAGGCATTCAGACCAGCCCTGAGTCCCATCCACACAAAACTGAGAATGTACACCAAAGAGCTTATCACTGTCCTGGGCAGCGCCATGGTCAAGGTCACATACGAGGGCACGGTGCATGAACTGCCACTCTGGATTGTCCCAGGCGATGGCCCCACACTACTTGGAAGGAGCTGGCTGGGCAAAATCCGCTGGAACTGGGATGACATCCGAGCACTATCACATGTCGATGATACCTCATGTACCCAGGTTCTTGACAAATTTCCTCCCCTTTTTGAGCCAGGCATTGGAAACTTTTCCGGGGCAAAGGTGCGGATCCACTTGGTCCCAGAGGCATGACCCATTCACAACAAAGCACGAGCGGTACCTCACATGATGAGGGCGAGAGTGGAAATTGAGCTGGACAGGCTGCAACGCGAGGGCATCATCTCCCCAGTGGACTTCAGCGAGTGGGCCAGCCCGATTGTTCCAGTACTCAAAAGTGATGACACGGTCAGGATTTACGGCGATTATAAAGTAACTATTAATCGTTTCTCGCTACAGGACCAATACCCGCTACCTAAGGCAGATGACCTATTTGCGATGCTGGCAGGAAGCAAGACGTTTACCAAGCTCGACCTGACTTCAGCCTCCATGACGCAGAAGCTGGAGGAGTCTTCAAAGAGCCTCATCTGCATCAACACGCACAAGGGACTCTTCATTTACAACAGATGCCCGTTTGGAATTCGGTCTGCTGCCAAGGAACATGGAGAGCCTACTCAAGTCATTACCACATGTGGTGGTCTTTCAGGACAACATATTGGTCATGGGTCGGGACACCGCCGAGCACCTACAAAACTTGGAGGAGGTCCTCCAGCGACTGGATCGCGTAGGGCTGCGGCTGAAGATGTCGAAATGCATCTTCATGGCAACAGAAGTGGAGTTTTTTGGGGAGAAAGATCGCGGTGGATGGCATTCGGCCCACAGACGCCAAGACAGAGGCTATCAGGAATGCGCCCAGGCCACAGAACGTCACGGAGCTGCGGTCGTTCCTGGGACTCCTCAACTATTTTGGTAACTTCCTACCGGGGTTAAGCACCCTCTTAAAGCCCCTACATGTGTTATTGCGCAAAGGTGAGAACTGGGTATGGGGAAAAAACCAAGTAATTGCTTTTGAGAAAGCCAGAAACATTTTATGATCCAACAAGCTGCTTGTATTGTATAACCCGTGTAAAAGACTTGTGCTAGCATGTGACGCGTCGTCGTACGGAGTCGGGTGTGTATTACAACAAACTAACATTGCAGGGAAGTTGCAACCTGTCGCCTATGCTTCCAGGAGCTTGTCTAAGGCCGAGAGCGCCGACAGCATGATTGAGAAAGAGGCATTATCGTGTGTGTTCGGGGTAAACAAAATGTATCAGTACCTGTTTGGCCTCAAATTTGAGCTGGAAACCGATCACAAGCCCCTCACATCCCTGTTCGCTGAAAGCAAGGGGTAAATACTAATGCCTCAGCCTGCGTACAAAGGTGGGCACTCACGCTATCAGCGTATAACTATACCATCCGCCAGAGGCCAGGCACCGAGAACTGTGTGGATGCTCTCAGTCGGCTACCATTGCCCACCACGGGGGTGGAAATGGCGCAGCCTGCAAACTTGTTGATGGTGGCGCAGCCCGCAGACTTGTTGATGGTCATGGAAGCGTTTGAAAATGATAAATCACCTGTCACGGCCCGCCAGATTAGGACTTCAACCAGCCAGGATCCTCTGCTGTCCCTAGTTAAAAACTGTGTACTGCATGGGAGCTGGGCCAGCATCCCCGTTGAAATGCAAGAACTAATCAAGCCATTCCAGCGGCGAAAGGACGAGCTGTCCATTCAGGCAGACTGCCTGTTGTGAGGTAACCACATAGTGCTACCAAAAAAGGGCAGGGAGACGTTCATCTCGGATCTCCACAGCACACACCTGGGTATAGTAATGATGAAAGCAATAGCCAGATCCCACGTGTGGTGGCCCGGTATCGACTCTGACTTAGAGTCCTGTGTATGGCAATGCAGCGTATGTGCTCAGTTGAGCAACACACCCAGAGAGGCACCACTAAGTTTGTGGTCCTGGCCATCTAGACCATGGTCGAGGATCCATGTCAACTATGCGGGCCCGTTTCTCGGTAAAATGTTCCTGGTGGTGTTGGATGCTTTTTAAAAATGGATTGAATGTGAAATAATGTCGGGAAGCACCGCCACCATCACCATTGAAAGCCTGAGGGCCATGTTTGCCACCCATGGCCTGCCTGACATACTGGTCAGTGACAACGAGTCATGTTTTACCAGTGCCGAATTTAAAGAATTCATGACCCGCAATGGGATCAAACATGTCACCTCGGCCCCGTTTAAATCAGCCTCCAATGGCAGGCAGAGCGGGCAGTACAAACAATCAAACAGAGCCTTAAACTAGTCACAGAAGGCTCACTCCAAACCCGCCTGTCCCGAGTACTGCTCAGCTACCGCACGAGATCCTACTCGCTCACAGGGGTGCCCCCGGCTGAGCTACTCATGAAAAGGACACTTAAAACCAGACTCTCGCTGGTTCACCCCAACCTGCATGATCAGGTAGAGAGCAAGCGGCAGCAACAAAATGTAAACGATGGTCGCACCACTGTGTCACGGGAAATTGATCTCAATGACCCTGTGTATGTGCTAAACTATGGACATGGTCCCAAGTGGATCGCGGACACGGTGATAGCTAAAGAAGGGAGTAGGGTGTTTGTAGTCAAACTAGACAATGGACAAATTTGCAGAAAGCACCTGGACCAAACGAGGCTGCGGTTCACAGACTGCCCTGAACAACCCACAGCAGACACCACCTTTTTCGAGCCCACAACACACACCCAAAGGATCAACGACACCACGCCAGACCAGGAAATCGAACCTATCACTCCCAACAGCCCAACAAGGCCAGGCTCTCCTAGCAACCCTGCAGGGCCAACAACACGCCAGCCCAGCGAAGGCACAGCCAACACACCAGAACAGACATTTGTACCGAGGTGGTCCACCAGTGAAAGAAAGGCTCCCAACCACCTCACCTTGTAAATAGTTTTCACTTTGACTTTGGCGGGGAGTGATGTTGTGTATCTGCAAAGCATGCACTTCCATGTTCCGCCACCAGGGAGCTCATCCCCTGAAGCCCCAAGGGATCCCAGCATCCTTTGGGAACACTGTATATAAGCCGGCCTCTAAGGCCTGTTCCTCACTCTGGAGTGTCTTATCAAAGACTGAGGTCACTGTTACTTTAACCTCTCTGTGTGCAGCCTCATCTGTGTTAGGAACACAATATTTACAACCCTCTGAGAGAAGAAATTTCTCCTCATCTCAGATTTAAATGGGCGGCCCCTTATTCTGAGCCTATGAACTTTAGTTTAGTTTCCCCTATGAGTGGAAATATCCTCTCTGCATCCATCTTGTCGAGCCCCCTCATTATCATACATGTTTCGATAAGATCACCTCTCATTCTTCTGAACTTCAATGAGCATAGGCCCAACCTACTCAATCTATCTTCATAAGTCAACCCCCTTATTTCCAGAATCAAACTAGTGAACCTTTTCTGAACAGCCTCCAATGTAAGTATATCCTTCCTTAAATACGGAGACCAATATTGCATTCTGACTGAAACCTTTAAGAACATAAGAACATAAGAAATAGGAACAGGAGTAGGCCATACGGCCCCTCGAGCCTGCTCCACCATTTAATATGATCATGGCTGATCCGATAATGGACTCAGGTCCACTTCCCTACCCGCTCCCCATAACCCCTCATTCCCTTATCGGCTAAGAAACTGTCTATTTCTGTCTTAAATTTATTCAATGACCCAGCTTCCACAGCTCTCTGAAGTAGTGAATTCCATAGATTTACAACCCTCTGAGAGAAGAAATTTCTCCTCATCTCAGTTTTAAATGGGCGGCTCCTTATTCTAAGATTACGCCCTCTAGTTCTAGTCTCCCCATCAGTGGAAGCATCCTCTCTGCATCCACCTTGTCAAGCCCCCTCATAATCTTATACGTTTCGACAAGATCACCTCTCATTCTTCTGAATTCCAATGAGTAGAGGCCCAACCTACTCAACCTTTCCTCATAAGTCAACCCCCTCATCCCCAGAATCAACCTAGTGAACCTTCTCTGAACTGCCTCCAAAGCAAGTATATCCTTTCGTAAATATGGCAACCAAAACCGCATGCAGTATTCCAGGTGTGGCCTCGCCCATACCCTGTTTAACTGTAGCAAGACTTCCCTGCTTTTATACTCCATCCCCTTTGCAATAAAGGCCAAGATTCCATTGGCCTTTCTGATCAGTTGCTGTACCTGCATAGTAACCTTTTGTGTTTCATGCATATGTACCCCAGGTCCCACTGTACTGCAGCACTTAGGAATCTTTCTCCATTTAAATAATTACTTTGCTATTTGATTTTTTTTCTGCAAAAGTGCATGACCTCACACGTTCCAACATTATACTCCATCTGCCAAATTTTTGCCCACTCACTTAGCCTGTCTATGTCCTTTTGCAGATTTTTTGTGTCGTCCTCACACATTGCTTTTCCTCCTATCTTTGTATCGTCAGCAAACTTGGCTACGTTACACTCGGTCCCTTCTTCCACGTCGTTAATATAGATTGTAAATAGTTGGGGTCTGATCCCTGTTGCACCCAACTAGTTACTGGTCGCCAACCCGAGAATAAACCATATATCCCGACTCTCTGTTTTCTATTCATTAGCCAGTCCTCTATCCATGCTAATATATTACCCCCAACCCCGTGAACTTTTATCTTGTGCAGTAACCCTTTATGTGGCACCTTGTCAAATGCCTTCTAGAAGTCCAAATACACCGCATCCACTTTCTAGCATATGGATCTTTAAACGTTATCTGGTGATTAGATATCAAATCTTATCCATGGGGAATAAACGGAAACTATAAATCTTAGCTTTGCTTACTGTGAACAATTCAGCAGAAGAAAAATAGAAACAGACATCAAGTAGGGAAGTCAAAGCCACACAAGCTATAGCTGAAATACTGAGAGGATGTTCCCAAATGTGAGTTCAGTGTCAAGAAAAACTAAATATGACAGCAACTGATATTGCTTTAGATCCTGCAGTGACATTTAATTTTTTTTCAGGGTCGAGAACCAGAAGACACAGTTTCAAGGTGATTGGCAAAAGAACTAAAAGCGACATGGGGAAAAGCTTTATTACACAGAGAGTGGTTAGGATCTTGAATGCACTGCCTGAAAGGGTGGTGAAGTCAGACTTAATCCCTGCTTTCAAAATGGAGTTGGATAAGTACCTGAAAGAATTACAAAGGGCGGGGAATTGGGACTAGCTGAGGTGCTCTTGCAGAGAGCCGGCACAGACTTAATGGACTGAATGGCCTCCTTCTGTGCTGTAACTATTCTGTGATTCTAAAGGCTAGACTTTCCTCGTTTTTTGCATGCTTAACGCCCACTTAACTTTCATTTTACCACTGAAATGACGTATGACGCCCATATATCGTCCATTTTAGCACAAAATGGAAACTGACGGGCCTTATCGGTGAGCGTTACTTTCCCCATGTGCGTAACGCCAGGAAAAAATAATATCGCCTGCCCACTTTTTTTGGGCGGAATCATCAGAATGGGCAAAATCAACGTCCATAATATCACCCAGCGTTACTTTCCGCACGGAATTAACGCCGAGATTCAATAATACCGACCACCCATTATTTTTTGTCGTAAAGAGTACAATTGGAGAACCTAACGCCCAGAAGATCGGCCACTGTCACTTTCACCACCTCGCACACATATTGCCCACAATATCGTTCACCCAAAAAACTGCCCAGAAAAAGTGGAACTGTTCTGAACTAAAGCCAGCGGTGTGGCTGCCATTTTTTAAATCGCAGGTCGCTTCATTCAAAAGGCTGCTTCAACTTTGGGGGAGTTTGGATTGACTCTGGAGTTCTTCTCAGGTGAAGTGACCATCTCAACAGACATATTTTCAGACTCTGGGCTATTGGGGGGTTTACTGTAGGGGTATTTTAGTGAGGAAATTATTGCTTCTAATCAATCACTATTATATTTTCATTGCAATGGGGCCAGCCATTTCTCAGCCTGCATCGATTAATATGCAGATGCTGCAGAGTGCAGATGGCTCAATGTGTGATGCACATCATTATGTCCCCAATTTAAGACATGCAAGAATGAGGAGGAGGGCCAGACCATACACACCCCGCACGTACAGGGAAAAGAGGTCTTACCTCGACGTGTCTGACCACACCTGCCTTCGGAGACTGCGCTTCTACAAGGTGGTGATCAATGAAATATGTGAGCGCATCAGACCACAAATGCAGCCTGCCATCAGGACATCAGTGTCAGTCGTGGTCAAGGTCAAGGTCACCGCGGCACTGTCTTTCTACGCGTCCTGTTCCTTTCGGGCCTCCGCGGTCGAGATTTGCCCTCTGTCTCACTGTGCAACCCATCGCTGCATTAGACAGGTCACGGAGGCCTTATATGCGAGAAGGGTGGACTTTATCAGCTTCCCCATGACCAAGGAGGCTCAGACTAATAGAGCTGGAGCATTCTACCGCATTGCTAAGTTCCCCAGGGTGCAGGGAGCTATACAGTGCACTCACATTGCCATGCGGCCACCTCCCCAGGACCTGGAGCGTTTTTGTAACAGAAAATGATTTCACTCCCTGAAGGTCCAACTAGTTGTCGACCACAATCAGATCATCATGGCAGTGAATGCCAAATGTCTGGACACCTTCGATGAGGCTCACATCCTGCATGAAAGCACGAAAGCACTGTCTCTGAGTCAGCCACAAGGGCAATGCTGGATGCTTGGTGGTAGCCTAGCCACCTAGCCCCTGCGTGACACCTACACCGAGGCCAAGAAGTGATACAACCAAAGCCACAGAGACACACGCAATGTGGTCCAGAAAACAATAACTGTGCTTAAGCAACACTTCAGATGTCTGGACCGCTCAGGAGGGGAGCACCATCCTGGGGACAAATGGGGTGCCCTGTGGCGAGGTGCTTGGGGCCGATACCACCAGAATGGAGGCGGGATTGACTGGAGGACCACTAGATGGCCTTGGGATTGAATGGCTTCTGGAGTGTGGTGATGCAGGTTCCTCGAAGTCGGTGCTCTCATCCGTGGAGAACAGGCCCAGTGGATTGACAGGCGAGAATCGGAGCTCCTCAGCACCAGATGCAGGATCATCCGGAGAGTCGGGCCCCACCTTCTGACCTCTGTGGTCTTGCCTGGGGATGTGCTGCTGGCTGAGCTGCAAAACACAAATGAGGTTATTAGAGGAGAAGGGGGTGCTAGGGTCACAAGGTGAGTCCAGCGCTACACACAGCATATGCACGACAAAAGCACCACCGCTATCAAAATCATCACTGACATCACATTTCATGACCATCAACACATTTGCATTGCAATGATTTTCATGATGCCAGCATTATTTCTAGGTCAATTTTAGAAATCATCTATCATATATGATTGTTCGGATATGAGTGGGTGTGGCATCTGTTGACTTTACATCACGCAATAGTGTAAGCTTTACTCAAGTGGCATCACTTCAGGGTTTGCAGATGCATCCGTGGATGTCCGGGGGTGCTTCCCCACGAGTGCGAGCACCCGCTCCTCCATCTCAGTGATGTCGCTGGGGACTGGTGGCCCCCCACCTGTTCACTTCTGCATGGACCTCATCGTCAATAGCTTCTTCTGTAAAAGGTGACAGGATGACATGGCATGAGATCATTGCATGATATCAATGCTAGGTACTGTCACAGAAACTGATACAACACATAACCGACAGATGTAATCATGATTATTATGATAATTATCATTCTTTACCTAAAGACGTGCAGCGTGACTGCAGGCTTTGAGAAAAACATTCCCGGTAAAATTGGAAGACCTCATATTTGCTAATATTTACTCATGACTGATACAAATAAAATTATATAAATGAATATGTACATGTAAATAAATGCAATACTTACTCTTGCGGATCCCACAAGGTTGTTCCATAATTTGCGGCATTGTTTGCCCTCACCCACCTCGTTGGTCGCCAACGAGACCACTTCTGCTATCTCGGTCCATATCCTCTGGTAGGCCTTTGTGGTGGGCTTCCCACGTCCTCCCTTGGTCAAATCACCCCAGCGTAACTCGACCTCCTGCAGTAGGGAGACATTTTCCTCGCCCGAGAACCTCCTCATTCTTTTGCGCCCTCCAACGTGCTCCTCTCCCACCTCACTGCTCTCTCCAGCATCAGTCTCCACAACGTGCTGTGATGCTTCCTTTTCTCCCTCCATTATAGGCCAAATTTGGGCAAATATGTGGCTGGTAACAGATAATTTTTGTTTCCCTATTTGCTGAAAAGCTCTAAAGTCTCCATCGTTTCTCCCAAAGCAGCCACACCACAGTCACACACGCCTTCAGTCCCTCTCAGCTCCCTCTCTCTCTGTCTCCTCTTCAGCACATATCATGATGACTCTTGACCTCCTGAAACATGGGAATCGAGCGTTGCCATGTCATTGTTAAAGCGGCGACACTTTATGGCAGAAGGTCAGCGAGATTTAACGCTACCACCCATTTCATATCGCTCGCGGTAACGCCCAATTACAAAAATGGAGATTAGGTGCTTTGAAAACGGGCGAGAAGCCGGCGATCTGAAATCCCATTTTTACCGCCCATGCCTGAAATAATGTCCATTTTTGGCGATAAGCACAAAAGTGTAAAATCTAGTCCTATAAGCCTGAGGAATGGTTAAGATGGAAAAAAAGTTTGGAACACTATTATATTTCTTTAGACGAGCAGATAGTACTGAAGTTAAACAAGTAAACACATTTGCTGCATGGGTGATGAAGCTATGGACATTTCCACATGACTTATGCTTAAGTTTGTTCATTCATTTATATATAATGTGATGAATTGTGTTTTGAAAATCATTTACCATAACTATTTTTGGTAAAAACTGCACAGAACGAATTAGATTATATTGCAATGTTGAGAAGATTCCAATCAAAAGTCAGCTGTGTCAGCTGTGGCTCAATGGGTAGCACACCTACCTCTGAATCAGAAGGTTATGAGTTTAAGTCCCACTCCAGGATCTTGAGCACAAAAAAATCTAGGTTGGCACTCGAGTGCAATGCTGAGGGAGGTGCCATCTTTCAGATGAGATGTTAAACCAAGGCGCCGTCTGCTCTCTCAAGTATAAAACCCATGGTCCTATTTTGAAGAAGAGCAGGGGAGTTAGCCCCAGTGTCCTGGCCAATATTTATCCCTCATTCAACATAACGAAAAAACAGCTGCTGTTTCTGGGAGCTTGCTTGTGCACAAATTGGCTTCTGCATTTCCTACATTACAACAGTGATTACACTTCAAAAGTACTGCATTGGCTGTAAAGCGCTTTGAGACATCTGGTGCCCGTGAAAGGCGCTACATAAATGCAAGTCTTTGTTTTCTTAAAAGTAAAGTGTTCTTGAAGTTTCTGGATATAGAAACATAGAAAATAGGTGCAGGAGTAGGCCATTCGGCCCTTCGAGCCTGCACCACCATTCAACAAGATCATGGCTGATCATTCACCTCAGTACCCCTTTCCCACTTTCTCTCCATACCCCTTGATCCCTTTAGCCGTAAAGGTCATATCTAACTCCCTCTTGAATATATCCAATGAACTGGCATCAACAATTCTCTGGGGTAGGGAATTCCACAAATTAATAGCTCTCTGAGTGAAGAACTTTCTCCTCATCTCAGTCCTAAATGGCTTACCCCTTATCCTTAGACTATGTCCCCTGGTTCTGGACTTCCCCAACATCGGGAAGATTCTTCCTGCATCTAACCTGTCCAGTCGCGTCAGAATTTTATATGTTTCTATGAGATCCCCTCTCATCCTTCTAAACTCCAGTGAATACAGGCCCAGTCGATCCAGTCTCTCCTCATATGTCAGTCCTGCCATCCCGGGAATCAGTCTGGTGAACCTTCGCTGCTCTCCCTCAACAGCAAGAACATCCTTCCTCAGATTATGAGACCAAAACTGAACACAATATTCCAGGTGAGGCCTCACCAAGGCCCAGTAAAACTGCAGTAAGACCTCCCTGCTCCTATACTCAAATCCCCGAGCTATGAAGGCCAACATACAATTTGCCGCCTTCACCGCCTGCTGTACCTGCATGCCAACTTTCAATGACTGACGTACCATGACACCCAGGTCTCGTTGCACCTTCCCTTTTCCTAATCTGGCGCCATTCAGATAATATTCTGCCTTCATGTTTTTGCCATCAAAGTGGATAACCTCACATTTAACCACATTATACTGCATCTACCATGCATTTGCCCACTCAGCTAGAAACATAGAAACATAGAAAATAGGTGCAAGAGTAGGCTATTCAGCCCTTTGAGCATGCACCACCATTCAATAAGATCATGTCTGATCATTCACCTCAGTACCCCATTCCTGCTTTCTCTCCATATCTCTTGATCCCTTTAGCCGTAAGGGCCATATCTAACACCCTCTTGAATATATCCAATGAACTGGCATCAACAACTCTCTGCGGTAGGGAATTCCACAGGTTAACAACTCTCTGAGTGAAGAAGTTTCTCCTCATCTCAGTTCTAAATGGCTTGCCCCTTATCCTTAGACTATGTCCCCTGGTTCTGGATGTCCCCAACATCGGGAACATTCTTCCTGCATCCAGTCCCATTAGAATTTTACATGTTTCTATGAGATCCCCTCTCACCCTTCTAAACTCCAGTGAATACAGGCCCAGTCGATCCAGTCTCTCCTCATATGTCAGTCCTGCTATCCCAGGAATCAGTCTAGTGAACCTTCGCTGCACTCCCTCAATAGCAAGAACATCCTTCCTCAGATTAGGAGACCAAAACTGAACACAATATTCCAGGTGAGGCCTCACCAAGGCCCTGTACAACTGCAGTAAGACCTCCCTGCTCCTATACTCAAATCCCCTAACTATGAAGGCCAACATTTGTCTTCTTCACTGCCTGCTGTATCTGCATGTCAGCTTTCAATGACTGATGTACCATGACACCCAGGTCTCGTTGTAACTCCCCTTTTCCTAATCTGCCACCATTCTGATAATATTCTGCCTTCGTGTTTTTGCCACCAAATTGGATAACCTCACATTTATCCACATTATACTGCATCTGCCACGAGTTTTCCCACTCACCTAACCTGTCCAAGTCCCCCTGCAGCCTTTTAGCATCCTCCTCATAGCTCACACCGCCACCCAGCGTAGTATTATCTGCAAACTTGGAGATATTCCACTCAATTCCCTCATCCAAATCATTAATATATTTTTAAATAACTGGGGTTCGAGCACTGAGCCCTGTGACACCCCACTAGTCACTGCCTGCCATTCTTAAAAGGACCCATTTATCCCCACTCTCTGCTTCCTGTCTGCCAACCAGTTCTCTATCCACATCAGTACATTAACCCCAATATCATGTGCTTTAATTTTGCACACCAATCTCTTGTGTGGGACCTTGTCAAAAGCCTTTTGAATGTCCAAATACACCACATCCACTGGTTCTCCCTTGTCCACTCTACCAGTTACATCCTCAAAATATTCTAGAAGATTTGTCAAGCAGAATTTCCCTTTCATAAATCCATGCTGACTTGGACCGATCCTGTCACTGCTTTCTAAATGCGTTGCTATTTCATCTTTAATAATTGATTCCAACATTTTCCCCACTGCTGATGTCAGGCTAACCAGTCTATAATTCCTCGTTTTCTCTCTCCCTCCTTTCTTAAAAAGTGGTGTTACATTAGCTACCCTCCAGTCCATAGGAACTGATCCAGAGTCGATAGACTGTTGGAAAATGATCACCAATGCATCCACTATTTCTAGGGTTACTTCCTTAAGTACTCTGGGATGCAGACTATCAGGCCCCGGGGATTTATCGTCCTTCAATCCTATCAATTTCCCTAACACAATTTCCCACCTAATAAGGATTTCCTTCAGTTTCTCCTTCTTACTAGACCTTCGGTCCCCTAGTATTTCGGGAAGACTATTTGTGTCTTCCTTCGTGAAGACAGAACCAAAATATTTGTTTAACTGGTCTGCCATTTCTTTGTTCCCCATTATAAATCCACCTGAATCTGATTGCAAGGGAGCTATGTTTATCTTCACTAATCTTTTTCTCTTCACATAGCTATAGAAACTTTTGCAGTCAGTTTTTATCTTCTCAGCAAGCTTCCTCTCATACTCTATTTTCCCCATCCTAGTTAAATCTTTGTGCTCCTCTGCTGAATTTTAAAATTCTCCCAGTCCTCAGGTTTGCTACTTTTTCTGGCCAATTTATATGCCTCTTCCTTGGATTTATCACTATCCTTCATTTCCTTTGTTAGCCACGGTTGAGCCACCTTCCCCATTTTATTTTTACTCCGGACAGGGATGTACAATTGTTGAAGTTCATCCATGTCATCTTTAAATGTTTGCCATTGCCTATCCACTTTCAACCCTTTAAGTATCACTCGCCAGTTTATTCTAGCCAATTCACATCTCATGCCATCGAATATACTTTTCCACAAGTTCAGGACCCTAGTCTCTGAATTAACTGTGTCACTCTCCATCTTAATAAAGAATTCTACCATACTATGGTCACTCTTCTCCAAGGGGCCTGATCGAATATTTTCTCAGTCTGCATCCCAGAGTACTTAAGGAAGTAGCCTTAGAAATAGTGGATGCATTGGTGATCATTTTCCAACAGTCTATCAACTCTGGATCAGTTCCTATGGACTGGAGTTTAGCTAATGTAACACTAGTTTTTAAGAAAAGAGGGAGAGAGAAAATGGATAATTATAGACTGGTTAGCCTGATATCAGTCGTGGGGAAAATGTTGGATCAAAGGATGTGATCGAAAAGCTTCCAGTTCGCTGTAGCTGGAAACAAAAATGTGACATTATGTGATGTGACAGTATGTTTGATCCAGATGCTATATTATTCTATGTGATCTACTAAGTTGCATCTGTGGGGATATTTGCCTTAATGCTGGAAATTCCTGTCCTAGATTATAGGGTCAACTTCTTGTGTAGAATGTTCAGCCTGGCAGAGTAACAGATAGAATTAAAGGATGTTTTAAAGCTCTACTTACCATTTCTTTCTTTAAAGTTATTCTGCTTATAATTTTAAGGAACTCTAAGACTGGTCATCTCTAACCTGATTGAGTTCCATTTGAACTCCGATCCTAGAAGTGCAAGAATAGTGTTTTAACCTTGTGCATTAGCAAGTGCCGTATTAATCCACTATCACTTGTATAAGGACTGGGTAGGAAATATAACAGTATTTTCTTACATGAATTGCCACAACACAAATGGAAGATGACCAAGGTCCCAACCACTCTGAAATGTTCTAGTTCATAATCAGAAGCCATTTGTTACCATTTATATAAAAGCAGTGGTTAAAAAAAAGTTACAGGGACGATTTAAAATCCCACAGATGGTGCCTTAAAAAGAAAACTGAACATTTATGTTCCAATCCTTTCAAGAGATTACTGTGGTGAATGAAAGAAATCAGATTAAAGTATGACTGTGCATAAGGTCGATATTCTGCTTTATCTCTAATGACATTCATTGCTCAGGAGAGAATTGGTGCTCTTAATAACCATATGTGTCTGCCATTTCAATTCTGAACAGGCTGTAAAAAAAGAGATGAAGAGAGAAACGTAATTCAAAAGAGCATTCTTCTAAAATATTCCTGAGCTATTACCATTTCACTGAATATGCTACAAGGAATAAAAGTGAAACATTTCATTTCATTGGGGGAATTGAATACTGATAACAAATTAATGCAGCACTGTTTCTGAATGGGTTGCAGGCATCTGTTATTGATTTGAACCTGCTCATCTGCTTGTTTTTGCTAAATCTTTCTTCTGTGGCTTGTAATACAGATTTGATATTTTAAACGCTATCTGTGAAGTATATTTTCTATGATGTGCTGAAGAGTTGTGCCTTAGGAAGAGTAATTAGTTTGAAAACTAAATTAGGACACTCTCACTCATTTTGGTAAATATATATGTATATATGTTGCATTAAATTAAATGTCTCTATGCTTAGTGCTGGAGCGAGAGATATCTGGTGCAAGGTACTTAAAAAATTCATGAGTAGAACAGTGACTAAGAACTGATCAGACTGGAGGTGGCTGATTGTAGAAGCTGAAGTCCCTCTGTGTAGGACGTTAGTCTAAAGATCATTTTTATCAAGTTGACAGATTCAGTATCAAGTGTGATATGAGTAGGCGACAAAAAAACTTAACCTTTGTCGCTAAGAGCGAGGGGTTAAATCCATATGGTACAACCATTGAGTGGGCCACAGTTAAGATCTTAGCCAAATTATGTGCTGAAACTCCAAGCTTTGTTACAGTAAAAATGCTCTAAGTATTTTACTTCTCCCCTCCACTTCCACCAAAGAATGCACCTCACTTACTTTTTTGCTTTTGCTGGCCTGGTAGGTTGGTCCCATTGTTTGCTCCCTGCTGCTCTTTGGGTACCATCTCTCTCCTGGCTGCTGCTTGCTTGCTGCTCATCGACCAATCAGGAATCAGTCTTTTCTAATCCCCCAGGCTTGGGAAAGCATTCCTTGTGCACAAGTGCTCAAAAACTCCTAAAGGAACCATGGTTTCTATCGAAGTAACTCACTGTCTCAGGAAATATCTCTCAAATCAGTTCCATAGTACGCAATCCCATTTCATCCACACTCTTTGTTCAATTCAAATAAAAAGTGACCTATAATAATTTCATATCAAAGTTTTGTCACCGAACAAGAAATGATGACTCTCAGAACCTGACCTTTTTCTCCAACATCTTAAAAGTTCAAGAAATATTGGGAAAAAATGCAAAAACTGTGAATATCTTCAGATAATAGGGGTTGGATTTTCTTTTAATTGGCAGATTAGTGACAGATTAAGGGACGCGTTTATTTGTAACACTTAAAGCTCTGATTGGGTCCCCTTGATCATGAGACCTGATTGCTGATTGATCCCCTTGAAGGATAAGACACTCCCAGCAGGTTCCCTGGAATGTGTAATTAGAACCGCCCTGTATACGCAATCAAAGACTTTGCACAGTGTAATTCAAGGCATTCTGACTGCTGACTCCAGACAGAACTGAGCTCACTTGGAACAGACAGGATTCACTCTCACGGGTTAAGACCTTCTCCCACCGCCTCCCCCCCCTCCCCCCCAAAAAAGCTCCAGCCTCCATCCCCCACTTCCCAAGTGCCTGACCTTTCCCCATTGTCCAAGTGCCTACTCCCCCACCACCCGAGTTCCTGTCCATCTCCCCCTGCCCGTGTTCCTGTCCATCTCCCACTGCCCATGTTCCTGTCCCTCTCCTCCTGCCCGTGTTCCTGTCCATCTCCCCCTGCCCATGTTCCTGTCCCTCTTCCCCTGCCCATGTTCCTGTCCCTCTTTCCCTGCCCGTGTTCCTGTCGATCTCCCCCTGCCCGTGATCCTCTCGATCTCCCCCTGCCCGTGTTCCTGTCGATCTCCCCCTGCCCGTGTTCCTGTCGATCTCCCCCTGCCCGTGTTCCTGTCGATCTCCCTCTGCCCGTGTTCCTGTCCCTCTCCCCCTGCCCGTGTTCCTGTCCCTCTCCCCCTGCCCGTGTTCCTGTCCCTCTCCCCCTGCCCGTGTTCCTGTCGATCTCCCCCTGCCCGTGTTCCTGTCGATCTCCCCCTGCCCGTGTTCCTGTCGATCTCCCTCTGCCCGTGTTCCTGTCCCTCTCCCCCTACCCGTGTTCCTAAACTTCTCCCCCTGCCCGTGTTCCTGTCCCTCTCCCCCTGCCCATGTTCCTGTCGATCTCCCCCTGCCCGTGTTCCTGTCCATCTCCTCCTGCCCGTGTTCCTGTCCCTCTCCCCCTGCCCGTGTTCCTGTCCATCTCCCCCCGCCCGTGTTCCTGTCCATCTCCCCCTGCCCGTGTTCCTGTCCCTCTCCCCCTGCCCGTGTTCCTGTCGATCTCCCCCTGCCCGTGTTCCTGTCCCTCTCCCCCTGCCCGTGTTTCTAATCTTCTCCCCCTGCCCGTGTTCCTGTCCCTCTCCCCCTGCCCATGTTCCTGTCGATCTCCCCCTGCCCGTGTTCCTGTCCCTCTCCCCCTGCCCGTGTTCCTGTCCCTCTCCCCCTGCCCATGTTCCTGTCCCTCTCCCCCTGCCCGTGTTCCTGTCCCTCTCCCCCTGCCCATGTTCCTGTCCCTCTCCCCCTGCCCGTGTTCCTGTCCATCTCCCCCTGCCCGTGTTCCTGTCCCTCTCCCCCTGCCTGTGTTCCTGTCCATCTCCCCCTGCCCGTGTTCCTGTCCATCTCCCCCTGCCCGTGTTCCTGTCCCTCTCCCCCTGCCCGTGTTCCTGTCCATCTCCCCCTGCCCGTGTTCCTGTCCATCTCCCCCTGCCCGTGTTCCTGTCCATCTCCCCCTGCCCGTGTTCCTGTCATCTCCCCCTGCCCGTGTTCCTGTCCCTCTCCCCCTGCCCGTGTTCCTGGCGATCTCCCCCTGCCCGTGTTCCTGTCCCTCTCCCCCTGCCCGTGTTTCTAATCTTCTCCCCCTGCCCGTGTTCCTGTCCCTCTCCCCCTGCCCGTGTTCCTGTCCCTCTCCCCCTGCCCGTGTTCCTGTCCCTCTCCCCCTGCCCGTGGTCCTGTCCCTCTCCCCCTGCCCGTGTTCCTGTCCCTCTCCCCCTGCTCGTGTTCCTTTCCCTCTCCCCCTGCCCGTGTTCCTGTCCCTCTCCCCCTGCCCGTGTTCCTGTCCCTCTCCCCCTGCCCGTGTTCCTGTCCCTCTCCCCCTGCCCGTGTTCCTGTCCTACTCCCCCTGCCCCACGGATTCATAACTTTCTCCCCTCAATAAGTTCCTGAACATCGACTGCGCCCTCCCCCCATCGATGAAGCATTGTGTTTGGGTCACGGATTGTTAGCAGGTTTACTGGGTATGAAGTTAATAGTGACAGTGTCGTGACTTCCGGATTTTGTCCAGACCAATGATGTCACTTGTCACATGCACCAAGCTTTCCGAGAAATCAACCAGATGTCGGGGAGGAGAGGGAGAGCGTGCTGCGGGTGTAAAGGGGGTGGTGTTGGAAGAACATAATCCGTCTTACCATGTGGATCACGTTCTCACTCTCAATGCCCTCCCCCTCTATCACGTACTTCCCCCACCCCCACTGTGCTCTCTGTGCTCTTTACCACCCACCACCCCCACACCAGGTTTCTGACCTCCTCTCCCTGAGTTCCCTCTCTCTCTCTCTCTCTGCCTCCTCCCAATCTCTCTCTCTCTTTCTACTACTCTCTCGATGTCCACTCTCTCTCTCCACTCTCTCTCTCTCTCTCTCTCTCTCTCTGCCCCCACTCGCTCTCAGTCCCCAGTTTCTCTCTCCCCACTCTCTCTCTCACTCTGCCCCCACTCGCTCTCAGTCCCCAGTCTCTTTCTCCCCCTCGCTCTCTCTCTCCTTTTCACTCCCCCCTCTCTCTCTTACTCTCCCCACTCTCTCTTTCTTTCTCACTCTCTGCCCCAGTCTCTCTCACTCTCTCGCCCAGTCTCTCTCTATTCCTCAGTCTCCCTCTCTCCCCAATCTCTCTCTTCCCCACTCTTCCCCTCTGACTCCCTCTCTCTCCCTCTCTCACAACTATTTTGGTTGTATCTGTAAATCGAATGTAAGTCAGGTGCCCCCTGCCCTCTCTCTCACAGTCTCTCTCTCTCTCTGACTCTCTCTCTCTCTGCCCCTGTCTCTCTCTCTCTCTTTCCCATGCTCTCTCTCTATCTCTGCCCCAGTCTCTCTCTCTCCCCAGTCTCTCTCTTTCTCTGACTCCCTCTCTCTCCCCTACTCTCTCTCTCCCTCTGCCCCAGTCTCTCTCTCTCCCGCTGTCTCTCTCTCTCTGCCCCAGTCTCTCATTCTATTTGCTCCAGTCTCTCTCTCTCTCTCTCTTCCCCAATCTCTCTCTCTGTGCCCAGTGTCTCCCCCATCTCCGATTACCTCTCTCTCTCAGAAGCCGCAAAAATGTTTGTGTTGATAATCTCAGTGATATTCTGGGCAAAAGTCCTGGAGGCTCCTTTAGTATAGTCATTGATTTAGCTGCTCCAGGCTCGAGCGACTGCTTTAGGCACAGCAACATGGTTCGATTCAACTTCCGGCTCCCTCGTCTATCATACTGTGCGTGTGCGACTGGATCGAGCCCGCATGTGCAAAAAGGGACGGAGTCCACTGCGCACATGCGCAGAAGCACACAAAAAAGTTTGTGCAGATAATCACTCCGCAGATTAAGACTACTACTTTGCCCCAAGAACCACTAACAGTGCTGGAAAAGGTTTAATCACCTCACATGAGTAGTCAAGGCACTGTTGCCAATACACGTTGTGTACCACAGAGAAAGTATCCATGCCACTCACATGGGGGTCATTTTAACTTTGAACGATAGTGTAAAGCAGATGATAGTGCATTGGCAGCCCATTTGAAATCCCTCCTCATTTTTATTTCCATGAGGGATTAGTTCAGAACTATTTTATTTAAGACCTGGCACAAACACGATGGGCCAAATAACCTCCTTCTGTGCTGTAAACCTCAATGGTTCCTCTGTTGGCTTTTGAAAATATACTTTTCAAGAGCAAGTTACTAATGCTGCAGAGATAATATTTGACATTGGATCGAAAGACATACTGGTTCCATTCAGACCACATCATGTCTTGTGGCAATTAGAGTCTGATCCAGTTGAATTCCTGGAGAAAGCTACAATTTCAGTTTTAGTTCATTTTTCAATATGAGAGTATACCTTATAATGGATAAATTATTAAGGTTGCTGAAACATCAAGATTTTCAAGTTTAGAGTAACTACTGATGCATTCATCATTATTGTAGGACACTGTCAGAAAGAAAAGAGGAGGCTTGATATTCTTCACATTCTGTGGTTTTATTTCATGGCTCGACCAACCATGAATCCTGATATACCTATGGAACAATTAAAAGTATGTCAGTGAAAATTAACTCATGGTAGGCATTCCAAAGTTAAAAATTAAAATATCTGATGTTTGTAGCTGCACAGGGCTGGATTTTGCGCGGGGTCAGTGGGCATGATCAGTGGCCAGTCAGGTGGCAAAGAGGTTTCATTCCCCAGCAGGTTGGGACCCAGCTGTGAACCCACTGCCACACGTCTTTTTACAAATGTTTGATCTGCCAGCGCTGAGCAGACTCGACTGCAGCGACGGGGAGTCAATTAAAATGATTAGTGCTTGTTTGCAGCCACTTATCAATGCTTTTTCCCCAGCTTTTTGGATTTGATAGGTCGCTCACCTATTTCCCACTGTGCCTAGATCTAGTCTGTGAAGGTGAGGCAGGAGGCCAGTGGCCAATGAATCAGCTGATGAGTTGGCAGCTTCAAATGTCAAGTCAAAGCTCACAGCTGATTGAGAAATGGTCCCTTACCCACAAGTTTCTCTAAACTGCATTTTCACTACAGATTCAGGATGCTGCAAATCTTTACACAAATCTATATCCAGTCTGACCTCATTACCTCTCCCACCATTAACAGATCGCTTCTGTCATCTCTAATTCACCTGCCATCTATTCCATCAGCATGGGTGAACAAAAGTGTGGTCCATTATCAGAAACAATTTCTTCTGGGAGGCCAAATGAAGAAAATGGCCCTGAAATTCCGGTTCATTCTTCCCACGGGCATTCGACTCAATTTTGGAGAAAAGATGCGCACTTACCTTTTGCTGCTGCACCGACCTGAGATCCCGGTCCTGAGACCTCCTCCCCCTGCGCATCGGAGTGCATGCATGTCTGAACGGACCTGGGGTCACATGGCTCTGGGCAGCCAATCCAAGTAAAGTAAATCTGGGAAAATTCCTCGCCAACCCATCCAGGCAATCAATACTAGTCTAGGAGATCACTCTGACCATAATTGATTCCCTGAAATACTTACCATCGTATTAGCGCCAGCCAACAAAAGTTTATCCAGTTTAATCCCACTTACCAGTTCTAGGTCCATAACCCTGCAGGTTACGGCACTTCAAGTGCCAATCCAAGCACCTTTTAAATGTGGTGAGGGTTTCTGCCTCTACTACCTTTCCAGGCAGTGAGTTCCAGATCCCCACAACCCTCTGTATGAAGAAGCTTCCCCTCAAATCCCCTCTAAATCTTTCACCAACTACCTTAAACTTATGCCCCTCGTAATTGACCTCTCCACCAAGGGAAATAGGGCCTTGCTATCCACTATATCTAGGCCCTTCAACATTTTATACACCTCAATGAGGTCTCCCCTCAGCCTCCTCTGTTCCTAGGAGAACAAACCCAGCCTATCCAATCTGTCCTCATAGCTCAGATTCTCCATTCCAGGCAGCATCCTCGTAAATCTGCTCTGCACCCTCTCCAGTGCAATCACATCCTTTCTGTAATGTGGTTACCAGAACTGCATGCAGTACTCCAGCTGTGGCCTAATCAGTGTTTTATATAGTTCAAGCATTACCCCCCTGCTCTTGTATTCTATGCCTCGGCTATTAAGGCAACTATTTGGTTTGCCTTCTTAACCACCTTATCCACCTGGCCTGCTACTTTCAGGAATATGTGGACATGCACTCCAAGGTCCTTTTGTTCATCTACACTTCTAAGTGGCCTATCATTCAATATGTATACTCTTTTCTTATTAGTCCTCTCCAAGTGCATTACCTCACACTTCTCCAAATTAAATTCCATTTGCCACTGTTCTGCCCATCTGACCAGAAAAATGATTTCCTCCTGCAGTCTTATGACTTACTTCTTCATTATCAACCACACTGCAAATTTTAGTTTCATCTACAAACTTCTTAATCGTACCCCCTATATTCAAGTCTACATCAATGATTTATACCACAAAAAGCAAGGGACCCAGTACTGAGCCTTGCGGAATCCCACTGGAAACATCCTTCCAGTCACAAAAACATCCATCAACCATTACCCTTTGCTTCCTACCTCGAAGCCAATTTTGGATCCAACTTGTCACTTTGCCCTGAACCCCATGGGCTTTTACCTTTGTGACCAGTCTGCCATGTGGAACCTTATCAAAAGCTTTGCTAAAGGCCATATACACTACATTGTATGCACTACCCTCATCGAACCTCCAGGTTACCTCCTCGAAAAATTCCATCAGGTTAGTCAAACACGATCTTCCCTTAACAAATTCGTGCTGACTGTCCCTGATTAATCCTTGCCTTTCTAAATGTAGATTTATCCTGTCCTTCAGGAATTTTTCCAATAATTTTCCCACCACTGAGGTTAAGCTGACCGGCCTGTAATTACTCGGCCTATCCCTTTCTCCCTTCTTAAACAAGGGTACCACATTAAGCAGTCCTCCGGCACCATGCCTGAATCCAAAGAGGACTGGAAAATGATGGTCAAGGCCTCTGCTATTTCCTCTTTTGCTTCACTCAACAGCCTGGGATGCATTTCATTGGGCCTGGGGACTTGTCCACTTTCAAAGCTGCTAAACCCCTTCATACCTCCTCTCTCTGTGTTTATTTCAACCAGAATTTCACACTCCTCCTTGATAGCAGGATCTGAATTGCCCCTTTCCTTTGTGAAAACAGACACAAAGTATTCATTAAGAACCATACCCACATCTTCCGCCGCCACACACAGATTACCCTCATGGTCTCTAATAGGCCCTACACTTTCTTTAGTTATCCTCTTGCTTTTAATATATTTATAGAACATCTTTGGTTTTTCCTTGATTTTACTTGCCAGGAATTTTTCATGCTCTCTCTTAGCATTCCTAATATCCTTTTTAATTTCACCTCTGAACTTTTTATATTTCTCTAGAGATTTTACAGTAATTAGCCGTCGGTATATGACATAAGCTTCCCTTTTATTCTTTATCCTCCCTTGTAAGTCCTTAGACATCCGGGGGCTCAAGAATTGTTATTCCCACCCTTTTTCTTTAAGGGCACATGTTTGGCCTGGACCTTCCGGATCTCATCCTTGAATGCCTCCCACTGTTCTGACACTGATTTGCCTTCAAGTAACTGTTTCTAGTCCACTTCTCAACTTAGCAAAGTTAGCTTTTCCCCAATTTGGGACTTATATTCCTGGTCTATCCATAGCTACCTTGAATCTGACTGAATTATGGTCACTGGCACCCAAGTGCTCTCCCACTGATACCCCTTCCACCTGTCCAGCTTTATTCCCTAAAACTAAATGCGGGACCGCCCCATCTCATGTTGGGTTTGTTACATACTGACTAAAAAAGTCCTCTTGAATGCATTTTAGGAATTCCACACCCTCTATACCATTCACACTATATTTGTCCCAATCAATATTAGGATAGTTAAAATCCTCTACTATTATTGCCCTATGGTTTTTGGACTTCACAGCAATGTGCCTACATATTTGCTCCTCTATCTCCCTCCCACTGTTTGGGGGTCTATAATACACGCCCAGCAGTGTGATCACCCCTTTTTTGTTCTTCAGTTCAAAGCATATGGCATCTTTTGATGATCCCTCTAACATATCATCCCTCCTCACCGCTGTAATAATTCATTCAATCAATACCGTGACCCCCCCTTTTTACCCCCTCTCTGTCCTGTCTAAAAATCCTGTAACCGGGAATATTGAGCTGTCAAACCTGCACATCATTCAGCTATGTCTCTGTAATGGCTGTAATGTCATACTCCCAAGTGTCTCCCTGTGCTCTCAGCTCATCCGCCTTATTTGTTATAATCCTTGCATTGAAGTGTATACCATTTAGCACAGGAAGACCTCCTTGATTACTACTTGCTACCCCTTGTTTCCTCTGTCTTACAGAATCACTTTCTACATTCTTGCTTTCCAATTTCAGCTTTACTTCTTTCCCTATTGAATTTGTTCTCGGGTTCCCATCCCCCTGCCAAGCAAGTTTAAACTCTCCCCAACAGTACTAGCAAAACTCCCCACGAGGATATTGGTCCCGGTATAAGTAGGAGTTCTCATTATGATTGGGAAACACCCCCCTAACAACAAAACACCAATAAAAAATACAAACAAATCATCACATATTTAACAGTAATTTAAATTAAAGTTAATAAATATCTTAGAAAAATATATATTTTTCCAATTTTTAAAAAAGTTTTTAAATTATGCTTTAAAATAAACTTACCTTAGTGTGCAGGGTTTTTAACATTAAAATGTGCTTTTAAAATTTTATTTTTATGTTTTTGTATGTTTTAAAACTCTTACGCTGGTGCCTGCTTTTACCAGGCTCAAGAATTTTAAGGACATTTGCAGGGCAAGAGATGGGCAAATACCACATTCCTGCCCATGCAAATGTCCTGGCTGCCAAGATGCGTGCGATCTGTCAAGCAGAACTTGACAGATCAGAAAAGCCGTTTTTTGGCGCATGTGAATTGCCCGCTGAAAACTGGCTTTTGCGATGCCTGCCCTGGTCCGTACACACTCAGTTCGGACCTGGGGAGGCTGGGATTTCAGGGCCATTAATCTTCACAACATGTCTAATATTTTACTTGTTGTTATTTTCTGCATTGGAAACACCTCTCTCCATTTCGAATGGCTATCAATCACAATGAACAATTGCTGTCCTTCTAGCTCAACAAAATCGATATGTAACCTTTGCCACATCCTGGGAGGCCATTTCCATGGCTGTAACGGTACTGATAGTGGTTTCTTGCTTACCGATTGACATTTTGTACATTGACTAACGATGTACTCTATGAGCTAGAAGCTCCACTTTTGCGCTTATCGCCCAAAAATGGGCATTACTTCTGACATGGGCATTAAAAATGGGTTTTCAGATCGCCGCCTCATCGCCCATTCTCAAAACACCGAGCTTACATTTTTGAAAATGGGCGTTACCGTGAGCAATAGCAAATGGGCGTCAGCATTAAATTTTTTTGACCTTCTGCCGGAAAGTGTGGCCATCCATAGCAACGGCATGGCAAGGCTCGATTCCCACAATTCTGGAGGTCAATATGACATGCGCAGAGGAGGAGACAGAAAGAGAGGGAGCTCAGAGGGACTGAAGGTGTGGCTGGGTGTGGTGTGGCTGCTTTGGGAGGGAGGAGGGAGACTTTAGAGCTTCATAGCAAGTCGGCAAACAAAAATTAGCAGTTACCAGCCACATATTGGACTGAATTTGGCCTATAATGGAGAGAGAGGAGGATGCATCACAGCATGCTGTGGAGACTGACGCTGGAGAGAGCAGGGAGGTGGAAGAGAAGCATATTGGAGGCCGCAAAAGAGCCAGGAGGTTCTCGGACGAGGCAAATGCCTCCCTCCTGCAGGAGGTCGGGTTACACTGGGATGATTTGACACAGGGAGGGCCTAAAGGCCGATCAGAGAATATGGACCGAGATAGCAGAGATGGTCTCATTGGCGACCAACGAGGTGCGTGAGGGCAACCAATGCCGCAAACGATGGAACGACCTTGTGGGATCCGCAAGAGTAAGTATTACATTGATTTACATGTACTTATGTATTTATATAATTTGATTTGTAACAGTCATGAGTGACTATCATCAGATGTGAGGTCTTGCACTTTTAGCGGGAATGTTTTACTCAAAGCCTGCGGTCACGGTGTACGTCTTAAGGTAAAAAATGAAAATAATCATAATAATCATGATTACATTTGTCAGTTATGTATAGTATCAGTCTCTGTGACAGTAGCTAGCAATGATATCACATAATGATCTCATGACATGTCGTCCTGTCACCTTTTACAGAAGAAGCTATCGACGATAAAGTCCATGCAGAGGCGAACGGGTGGGGGGCCACCAGTTCCCAGCGACATCACAGACATGGAGGAGTGAGTGCTCACACTCGTGGGGAAGCACTTCCAGAGAGCCATGCACGCATCTGCAGATCCCGAAGTGATGCCACATGAGTGCCTTAGAAACATTGGATGCATTGGTGATCATTTTCCAATAGTCTATCAACTCTGGATTGGTTCCTATGGACCGGTGGGTAGCTAATGTAACACCACTTTTTAAAAAAGGAGGGAGAGAGAAAATGGGTAATTATAGACCGGTTAGCCTGACATTGGTACTGGGGAAAATGTTGGAATCAATTATTAAAGAAGAAATAGCAGCACATTTGGAAAGCAGTGATGGGATCGGTCCAAGTCAGCATGGATTTATGAAAGAGAAATCCTGCTTGACAAATCTTCTAGAATATTTTGAGGATGTAACTGGTAGAGTGGACAAGGGAGAACCAGTGGATGTTGTGTATTTGGACTTTCAAAAAGCTTTTGACAAGGTCCCACACAAGAGATTGGTGTGCAAAATCAAATAGGGGTAGTGTACTGACGTGGATAGAGAACCGGTTGGCAGACAGGAAGCAGAGAGTCAGGATAAATGGGTCCTTTTCAGAATGGCAGGCAGTGACTAGTGGGGTGCCGCAGGGCTCAGTGCTGGGACCCCAGCTATTTACAATATACATTAATGATTTGGATGAGGGAATTGAGTGTAATTATCTCCAAGTTTGCAGATGACACTAAGCTGGGTGGCAGTGTGAGCTGTGAAGAGGATGCTAAAAGGCTGCAGGGTGATTGGACAGATTATGTGAATGGACAAACGCATGGCAGATGCAGTATAATGTGGATAAATGCGAGATTATCCAATTTGGTGGTAAAAACACGAAGGCAGAATATTCTCTGAATGGCAGCAGATTAGGAAAAGGGGAGGTGCAACGAGACCTGGGTGTCATGGTGCATCAATCATTGAAAGTTGGCATGCAGGTACAGCAGGTGGTGAAGAAGGCAAATGGTATGTTGGCCTTCACAGCTAGGGGATTTGAGTATAGGAGCAGGGAGGTCTTACTGCAGTTGGACAGGGCCTTAGTGAGGCCTCACCTGGAATATCGTAATCTGAGGAAGTACGTTCTTGCTATTAAGGGAGTGCAGCGAAGGTTCACCAGACTGATTCCCGGGATGGCAGGACTGACATATGAGGAGAGACTGGATCAACTGGGCCTGCATTCACTGGAGTTTAGAAGGATGAGAGGGGAACTCATCGAAACATATAAAATTCTGACAGGACTGAACAGGTTAGATGCAGGAAGAATGTTCCCGATGTTGCGGAAGTCCAGAACCAGGGGACATAATCTAAGGATAAGGGGTAAGCCATTTAGGACTGAGATGAGAGGAAACTTCTTCACTCAGAGACTTGTTAACCTGTGAAATTCCCTACCGCAGAGAGTTGTTGATGCCAGTTCATTGGATATATTCAAGAGGGAGTTAGATATGGCTCTTATGGCTAAAGGGATCAAGGAGTATGGAGAGAAAGCGGGAAAGGGGTACTGAGATGAATGATCATCCATGATCTCATTGAATGGTGGTGCAGGCTCGAAGGGCCGAATGGCCTACTCCTGCACCTATTTTCTATGTTTCTGTTTCTATGTAAAGGTTACACCATTGCAGCATGTAAAGTCTATCGATGCCACACCCACTCATATTTGAACAATCATATATGAGACATGATTTTTAAAAGTATCATAGAAATAATGATGGCCTAATGAAATTCATTGCAATGCACAATGTGTTGATGGTCAAGAAATGTGATGTCTGTGATGATTTTGATAGCGATGGTGCTTTTGTTGTTCATATGCTGTGTGTAGCGCTGGACTCACCTTCTGATCCTAGCACCTGCTTCTCCACTAATAACCTCATTTGTGTGTTGCAGCTCAGCCAGCAGCGCGGCCCCAGGCAAGACCACAGAGGCCAGAAGATGGGGGCGCGGGGCCTGACTCTCCGGACGATCCTACTACATCTGGTGCTGAAGAGCTCCGATTCTCGCCCGTCAATCCGCTGGGTCTGTTCTCCACGGATGAGAACTACATCGCCTCGCTACAGAAGCCATTCCACCCCAAGGCCATCCCCGCCTCGACTCTGGAGGTACCGGCCCCAAGCACCTCTCCACAGGGCACCCCATTTGTCCCCAGGACGGCGCCGACCCTGCGGAGGCCTTGTGGATGCGGTAGGTCTGTTCCACGAGCGCGACATAACAGCGGAGAGATGGTACAGTTGTCCAGGAGAACTGTAGACATTGGTGGCCAGCTCATCGAAGCATTGGGGGGCATATCCCGACAGCTGGCCACCAGGACTGAGTACATTCCGCGCATGGCAGAGTCCCTGGATGTGATAGCCAGGAACACTGCTGCCACAGGCCTCCCAGTGGTCCCAGAGCACAGCACTCCACCCCTAGGTTCAGCACCACCACTGCAAAGGACAGATGAGATCAAGGACCAAGATTCTGCTTCTGCATCATAGAATGTTGCCCCTCGGCACCCCCTGCTCCCGTACCCGTCCAACCAAAGTATCTGCCTTCATCCCCCCCAATGAGGCACCACCTGAGGAGCTCCTCGGCCAGGCAGCATGGAGCAAGGAGAGGAAGGGCTAGAGGTGGGGAGAAGGAGAGGGGGGAAGGAAAGTGAGGTGCATGTGCGCAGGTGAAGGCTGTGTTATATCTCCATCTGGGTCTGTGCAATTTGTTGTAATGTATGGGGGCTGGGGACCACCCTCCTACTTTGCCTTTGTATTCTGTGTTGGTGGATATGTTGAACATGTAATTTATGTCAATGGTGGAAAAAGTGGGGTGTGGGCGGGGAATTTTTTTGGAGTAACTTGATTTTTCTGGCGTAACTTAAAATTCCCCATTTTCCCCAAACAATTTGCACCAGTGTAACTGAGTTAGTTATGATTTTTTTCGTTTTGTTTTTTTTCTCAAAAGAGGGTGTTACAAGCCACCTACGCCAGTTCTGCCGATTTAGGCAACTTTGGCCAGCTAATAGTTATTCCAAATCTACTTCGGCCAGCAAATGTGGCCAATTCAGAAAACCCTTACAGAGAGTTAAAGAAATCGGTGAAAAGGTAGGTACATCGGAGGCCATTCGGCCTGGGATGAGGCGGGAAGCAGAGAGGACCTCCATCTAAACCACCAAGCCTTACAAACTACCAAACCTTGCAAACAAAACATAATAAGAATTCAATAAGAAATAAAAAATTGAAGTAAGTCCTACCTTCATCTTCAAACTCGGCCCGGGAAGACAGCGGGCCAGTGAGGGAGGCCACTCGACCAGGACTAGGGGCGGGCAGGAGAACTGATAGAAATCATCGGCAGGCAGGAGCACTATCAGTTCCCTTGCCCGCCTCTCGACCTGGCCGCGTGGCCTCCCGGTGCGGTCGATCTCTTAGAAAACTGTACCGGGACGTCTGCACATGCGCAGTGGAGTTCGCTGGCGATGTCCCACATGCACAGTAGCTGCTCGCCCTCAGCCTCTCCGTTTGCTTGCTGCAGCCTCTGCCACTCGGCCTGGGCTAGGGACAGGATGACGATGCACCCGGAGGCCACTTGGCCTGGACTAGGGGCAGGGGCGATTCAACTGGCCAGCATCGGGGCCCACAGAGCGGCTGCAGCAAGCAAATCACCAGAGAGGCTGCAGCAAGCAAACAGACAGGCTGGGGGCGAGGAGCTACTGCGCATGCGCAGACATTGCCAGCGGACTCCACTGCACATGTGCAGACGTCCCGGCACAGTTTTTGGTGCAGAACGCTGGCTCTACCCCCAATGCTGCGAGACTACAGGGACAGCGGCCAAAGTGGCAAGAAAATTTTTCGGCGCACTTCGGAATGAAGAAAAGCCGCGCAACTCCGGTAAGTGCACCGAAAGACGGGCTGGGCCAAAATGGAGGCCAATGTTCTCAGTCTCTAGCCTTTTAAGTTCTTGCTCAATTTTCTCCTTGAGTGCATATGGTACGGGGCGTGGTTTGCAGTAAACTGGTCTAGCGTCCTTCTATACCCTGACATTCGCCTTGAAGCCTTGGATCGAACTGCCTATTTTGCAGAACACCTTCCGATACATCTTGATGACAACTGTCATGTATGTAACCAGCATACTACTATAACCCTTATACAATTGTAACCCTCAGGTAACCACCATATACTGTACATACTTAGTAGAAATGCACACCTTGACCACAGGGGGTGTACTTGTGGGAGACACTCCTTACCTGGAGATTCAGGTACATAAGGGGAGGTCCCTCGCAGGGCCAGCACTCCTTGTTCCAGGTAATAAAGATGAAGGTCACAGAGTGACTGTGTCTGCAGTACGTGCCTCGTGTGATTATATTTAAGAGTTAAGGACTCAACACCTGGCGATGGGAAACGGGAATCACTGAACCCAGAGGATGGCCACCGGTAGCTCAGAGGAATGTTACTGTGCGGGTGAAGACTGGGACGATTTCGTGGTGAGACTTCAGCAGACCTTTGTCATGAAGGACTGGCTGGGAGAGGATGCGGCTGACAAGCGGAGGACGCATCTACTAACAAGCTGCAGGACTAAAACGTATGTGCTGATGAAGGACTTGCTCGCACCCCACAAACCGGCTGACAAGTCTTTTGAAGAGCTCAGCCAGCTGATCAGCAAACACTTAAAACTGGCGAGCAGCATACACATGGCCCGGCACCGGTTCTACACACACCGACGTCGGGAAGGGCAAAACATCTCGGACTTCGTGGCAGACTTGCGGCGCTTAGCCATCCTCTGTAAGTTCTCAGATGCCTACAGGAGGGAGATGTTAAGGGATTTTTTCATTGAGGGCATTAGCCATGCCAGGATCTTCAGTAAGATCATAGAGACCAAGGACTTAACTCTAGAAGGGGCAGCATTGATAGCTCAAACTGTCATAGCCGGGGAAGAAGAGACCAAGCTAATTTACGCGAGTAGTCCTGGGTCCAACGAGCAACGGACCAAGGAATTAACGTGATAAATGCGGCTCAAGATCTCGCAGTCAGGCAAAGGTATTTTGAAACTGCAGCAGTCAGACAAAGGCATTTTGTAACTGCCCAAGCTGAAACCGACTCTAAGGTGGGCCCCCGACAGGGACAATGGAGAGGGGAGCGGCAATTCACGCCATCAAGGGGACCATTAACACCCACCATCAGAGTGTTTAGAAACAACCAAGGGAACAATCAGAGAGGAATGCCTGCTAACAGTCCTTTTGTGAACAACGATCTCAGCCAATGCTGGAGATGCAGGGGCAGACATTATGCAAAAAGCTGCAAATTTCAGCAGTTCGTCTGTTGGAATTGTAATGCCAGAGGACATTTGGCTAGGGTTTGCAAACAGCCGGTAGTGAGGCTAATCTATGAAACAGAGAAATCAGGCGAGGGGCTTGCAGTGCAGGACAATGCCTGGGGTAAAGCCATGGATGCTGAAGTTCAGCGGGTTCATGTGGCTGACGTCCACAACTCATACACCAAAACGCCACCCATGATGATGAAAGTTTTATTGAGCACATGGAGCTGGACATGGGAGCTAGCCAGTCCCTCATGAGTGCACAACAATTTGAGAAACTATGGTCACACAGAGCTAGCAGGCCCAAACTGGAGCGAATTAATATGCAGCTACGGACGTACACCCAAGAGATCATTCCAGTGCTAGGCAGTGCAAATGTGGTGGTAACACACAATGGGTCACAGAACCGGCTGCCACTCTGGATTGTTCCGAGAAATGGCCCCGCGCTTTTGGGAAGGAGCTGGCTAGCTGAGATGAACTGGAAATGGGGGGATGTGCACGCCATTTCATCTGTGGAGCAAAGCTCATGCTCACAGGTACTACAAAAATTCAGGTCACTGTTTCAACCCGGTGTCGGAGCGTTCAAGGGCACAAAAGTAGTTATACGCATCACCCCGGACGCCAGCACAGTGCACCACAAAGCCAGAGCGGTGCCGTACGTGATGCGTGAGAAAATAGAGAGTGAACTGGACAGGCGGCTCAGAGAGGGCATAATTTCGCCCGTTGAATTCAGTGACTGGGCAAGTCCCATTGTTCCTGTCCTTAAAGCGGACAGCTCGGTTAGGATCTGCGGTGATTATAAAGCCACCATCAACCGGGTGTCCCTGCAGGACCAATACCCACTCCCGAGGGCGGAGGACCTTTTTGCCACATTGGCAGGTGGCAAGCTGTTCACTAAATTGGACCTCACTTCGGCCTACATGACTCAGGAACTGGCTGAAGAATCCAAGCTTCTGACCACCATCACGACGCACAAGGGTTTATTCATCTACAACAGGTGTCCTTTTAGCATCCGGAGGGTTGCTGCAGATGGGATTCGGCCCACCGAATCCAAAATGGAGGCGATCCGTCGTGCGCCCCGGCCCGGCAACACATCGGAGTTGCGATTGTTCCTGGGACTTTTGAACTATTTCGGGAACTTCCTACCGAACTTAAGCACATTGTTGGAGCCATTACATGTGCTCCTGCGTAAGAGTTGTGAATGGTTTTGGGGAGACTGTCAAGAATGGGCTTTCAACAGGGCGCGGAAGCTGCTTTGTTCGAACAAACTGTTAACGTTGTATGACCCCTGTAAAAAACTAGTTTTAACATGTGATGCATCATCATACGGGGTTGGGTGTGTGTTGCAGCAGGGTAATGGAGACGGACAACTCCATTAGCTTATCCCTCCAGGTCACTCTCCCAGACAGAGCGTGGGTACTGCATGGTCGAAAAGGAAGCACTTGCTTGCGTTTATGGTGTGAAAAAAATGCACCAATACCTTTTCGGCAGACCGTTTGAGTTAGAAACGGACCACAAGCCGTTAACTTCTCTGTTGTCCGACAGCAAGGCGGTCAATGCAAATGCGTCAGCTTGCATACAGCGATGGGCTCTCACGCTGGCTGTGTATGACTACACCATACGGCACCGGCCAGGCACCGAAAACTGCGCTGACGCACTCAGCAGGCTCCCACTGGCCACCACCGAGGGGGCGACGGAGCAAAGCGCTGTGATGGTCATGGCCGTTGAGGCTTTTGACACCGCAGTCTCCCCTATCACAGCCCACCAGATCAAACTCTGGACCAACAGTGATCCCCTCCTATCCATGATAAAGAAATGTGTCCTGACGGGGGATTGGGCGTCCACGCACGGGGCGTGCCCCGAGGAGGTCAGACCGTTTCAGAGACGGATGGATGAGCTCTCCATCCAAACTGACTACCTGCTATGGGGCAACCGAGTGGTCATGCCCCAGAAGGGGAGGGAAGCATTCATCAGGGAACTCCACAGCGAGCACCCTGGCATCGTGTTAATGAAGGTCATTGCCCGGTCACATATATGGTGGCCAGGGATTGACTCAGACCTGGAACACTGGGTTCGCAGGTGCACGATGTGTGCCCAGCTGGGCAACGCCCCCAGGGAGCCCCACTGAGCTTGTGGCCCTGGCCCACCAAGCCTTGGTCACGCATTCACGTGGACTATGCGGTCCCGTTCATGGGAATAATGTTCTTGATAATTGTCGATGCATACTCGAAATGGATCGAGTGCATCATATTAAAATCGTGCACGATATCCATCACCGTGGCGAGCTTGCGCACGGTTTTCACGACCCACGGCTTACCAGACATTCTGGTCAGCGACAATGGCCCGTGTTTCACCAGCCATGAATTCCAGGAGTTTACGTCGGGTAATGGCAGTAAACACGTCCGGACGGCGCCATTCAAGGCGGCTTCCAATGGCCAGGCGGAACGTTGGGTCCAAGTCATAAAGCAAGGCATGCTCTGAGCCCAAGGACCCTCTCTGCAGTACCGCCTCTCGCGCCTCCTGTTGGCCTATAGGTCCCGGCCGCACTCGCTCACGGGAGTTCCGCAGCGGAACTCCTCATGAAACGTACGCTCAAAACGAGGCTGTCCCTCATCCACCCAACCCTGGCAGACATTGTTGAGGGCAACATAGAAACATAGAAAATAGGTGCAGGAGTAGGCCATTCAGCCCTTCTAGACTGCACCGCCATTCAATGAATTCATGGCTGAACATGCAACTTCAGTACCCCCTTCCTGCTTTCTCACCATACCCCTTGATCCCCCCAGTAGTAAGGACTTCATCTAACTCCCTTTTGAATATACTTCGTGAATTGGCCTCAACTACTTTCTGTGGTAGAGAATTCCACAGGTTCACCACTCTCTGGGTGAAGAAGTTTCTCCTCATCTCGGTCCTAAATGGCTTACCCCTTATCCTTAGACTGTGACCCCTGGTTCTGGACTTCCCCAACATTGGGAACATTCTTCCTGCATCTAACCTGTCTAAACCCGTCAGAATTTTAAACGTTTCTATGAGGTTCCCTCTCATTCTTCTGAACTCCAGTGAATAGAAGCCCAGTTGATCCAGTCTTTCTTGATAGGTCAGTCCCAACATCCTGGGAATCAGTCTGGTGAATCTTCGCTGCACTCCCTCAATAGCAAGAATGTCCTTCCTCAAGTTAGGAGACCAAAACTGTACACAATACTTCAGGTGTGGCCTCACCAAGGCCCTGTACAACTGTAGCAACACCTCCCTGCCCCTGTACTCAAATCCCCTCGCTATGAAGGCCAACATGCCATTTGCTTTCTTAACCGCCTGCTGTACCTGCATGCCAACCTTCAATGACTGATGTACCATGACATCCAGGTCTCATTGCACCTCCCCTTTTCCTAATCTGTCACCATTCAGATAATAGTCTGTCTCTCTGTTTTTACCACCAAAGTGGATAACCTCACATTTATCCACATTATACTTCATCTGCCGTGCATTTGCCCACTCACCTAACCTATCCAAGTCACTCTGCAGCCTCATAGCATCCTCCTCGCAGCTCATACTGCCACCCAACTTAGTGTCATCCGCAAATTTGGAGATACTACATTTATTCCCCTCGTCTAAATCATTAATGTACAATGTAAACAAGCTGGGGCCCCAGCACAGAACCTTGTGGCACCCCACTAGTCACTGCCTGCCATTCTGAAAAGTACCCATTTACTCCTTTGCTTCCTGTCTGACAACCAGTTCTCAATCCACGTCAGCACACTACCCCCAATCCTATGTGCTTTAACTTTGCACATTAATCTCTTGTGTGGGACCTTGTCGAAAGCCTTCTGAAAGTCCAAATATACCACATCAACTGGTTCTCCCTTGTCCACTTTACTGGAAACATCCTCAAAAAATTCCAGAAGATTTGTCAAGCATGATTTCCCTTTCACAAATCCATGCTGACTTGGACCTATCATGTCACCTCTTTCCAAATGCGCTGCTATGACATCCTTAATAATTGATTCCATCATTTTATCCACTACTGAGGTCAGACTGACCGGTCTATAATTCCCTGTTTTCTCTCTCCCTCCTTTTTTAAAAAGTGGGGTTACATTGGCTACCCTCCACTTGATAGGAACTGATCCAGGGTCAATGGAATGTTGGAAAATGACTGTCAATGCATTCGCTATTTCCAAGGCCACCTCCTTAAGTACTCTGGGATGCAGTCCATCAGGACCTGGGGATTTATCGGCCTTCAATCCCATCAATTTCCCCAACACAATTTCCCGACTAATAAAGATTTCCCTCAGTTTCTCCTCCTTACGAGACCCTCTGACCCCTTTTATATCCGGAAGGTTGTTTGTGACCTCCTTCGTGAATACCGAACCAAAGTACTTGTTCAATTGGTCTGCCATTTCTTTGTTCCCCGTTATGACTTCCCCTGATTCTGACTGCAGGGGACCTACGTTTGTCTTTACTAACCTTTTTCTCTTTACATATCTATAGAAACTTTTGCAGTCCGCCTTAATGCTCCCTGCAAGCTTCTTCTCGTACTCCATTTTCCCTGCCCTAATGAAACCCTTTGTCCTCCTCTGCTGAGTTCTAAATTTCTCCCAGATCCCGGGTTCACTGCTATTTCTGGCCAATTTGTATGCCACTTCCTTGGCTTTAAAACTATCCCTGATTTCCCTTGATAGCCACGGTTGAGCCACCTTCCCTTTTTTATTTTTACGCCAGACAGGAATGTACAATTGTTGTAGTTCATCCATGCGGTTTCTAAATGTCTGCCATTGCCCATCCACAGTCACCCCTTAAGTATCATTCGCCAATCTATCCTAGCCAATTCACGCCTCATACCTTCAAAGTTACCCTTCTTTAAGTTCTGGACCATGGTCTCTGAATTAACTGTTTCATTCTCCATCCTAATGCAGAATTCCACCATATTATGGTCACTCTTCCCCAAGGGGCCTCGCACAATGAGATTGCTAATTAATCCTCTCTCATTACACAACACCCAGTCTAAGATGGCCTCCCCCCCCTAGTTGGTTCCTCAACATATATTGGTCTAGAAAACCATCCCTTAAGCACTCCAGGAAATCCTCCTCCACCGTATTGCTTCCAGGTTTGGCTAGCCCAATCTATGTGCATATTAAAGTCACCCATTATAACTGCTGCACCTTTATTGCATGCACCCCTAATTTCCTGTTTGATGCCCTCCCCAACATCACTACTACTGTTTGGAGGTCTGTACACAACTCCCACTAATGTTTTTTGCCCTTTGGTGTTCTGCAGCTCTACCCATATAGATTCCACATCATCCAAGCTAATGTCTTTCCTAACTATTGCATTAATCTCCTCTTTAACCAGCAATGCTACCCCACCTCCTTTTCCTTTTATTCTATCCTTCCTGAATGTTCAATACTCCTGAATGTTGAGTTCCCAGCCCTGATCATCCTGGAGCCACGTCTCCGTAATCCCAATCACATCATATTTGTTAACATCTATTTGCACAGTTAATTCATCCACCTTATTGCGGATACTCCTTGCATTAAGACACAAAGCCTTCAGGTTTGTTTTTTTAACACCCTTTGTCCTTTTAGAATTTTGCTGTACAGTGGTCCTTTTTGTTCTTTGCCTTGGGTTTCTCTGCCCTCCACTTTTCCTCATCTCCTTTCTGTCTTTTGCTTTTGCCTCCTTTTTGTTTCCCTCTGTCTCCCTGCATTGGTTCCCATCCCCCTGCCATATTAGTTTAACTCCTCCCCAACAGCACTAGCAAACACTCCCCCTAAGACATTGGTTCCGGTCCTGCCCAGGTGCAGACCGTCCGGTTTGTACTGGTCCCACCTCCCCCAGAACCGGTCCCAATGCCCCAGGAATTTGAATCCCTCCCTGCTGCACCACTGCTCAAGCCATGTATTCATCTGCGCTATCCTACGATTCCTACTCTGACTAGCACGTGGCACTGGTAGCAATCCTGAGATTACTACTTTTGAGGTCCTACTTTTTAATTTAGCTCCTAGCTCCTTAAATTCGTTTCGTGGGACCTCATCCCTTTATTTACCTATGTGGTTGGTACCAATGTGCACCACGACAACTGGCTGTTCTCCCTCCCCTTTTAGAATGTCCTGCACCCGCTCCGAGACATCCTTGACCCTTGCACCAGGGAGGCAACATACCATCCTGGAGTCTCGGTTGCGGCCGCAGAATCGCCTATCTATTACCCTCACAATTGAATCGCCTATCACTATCGCTCTCCCACTCTTTTCCCTGCCCTCCTGTGCAACAGAGCCAGCAAGCGCCAGTCCCAAACCGAGTGCCATGATCGTAACTCAAGGGAGAGGTGTATAGAAATGGATTATCCAGTATTTGTACTTAACCATGCATTGGGACCCAAGTGGCTGGAGGGCACCGTAATTGGTAAAGAGGGAAACAGGGTCACAGTGGTCAGACTCAATAATGGGCAGCTATGCTGAATTCACTTGGACCAAGTAAAGAAAAGGTTCAGCATAGACACAAATGAACATGAAGAAGAGCATGAAATGTCAACCACACCATTGCCAGTGGACGAGCAACAAGGACAATCACCAGCATGCACAGTCCCTGCAGCCAGCCCGGACAGGCCAGAATCACCTCAGGTGACAGAAACGCATGCCAAGGCTCAGCCACCAAAGCCTCAACTGCGGCGCTCCACGAGAGAGCGTCGACCACCTGATAGACTTAACCTTTGAGTCAAAAAGACGTGAAGGGGGAGGTGATGTCATGTATGTAACCAGCATACTACTATAACCCTTATACAACCTTCATGTAACCACTACATACTGTACATACTTACTAGAAATGCATACCTTGACCACAGGGGGTGTACTTGTGGGAGACACTCCTTACCTGGAGATTCAGGTATATAAGGGGAGGTCCCTCGCAGGGCCAGCACTCCTTGGTCCAGGTAATAAAGGTGAAGGTCACAGAGTGACTGTGTCTGCAGTACGTGCCTCCTGTGATTATGTTTAAGAGTTAAGGACTGAACAACAACATCCTTCATTACAAATCTGGTTTCAACACGGAAAACTTCATTCCAATCCAGCTTTAGTGATCCCAACCAATTTCTTCCTAGTAAGGCAGGCTTGTCTCATAAGAACATAAGAACATAAGAATTAGGAACAGGAGTAGGCCATCTAGCCCTTCGAGCCTGCTCCACCACTCAAAAAGATCATGGCTGATCTGGCCGTGAACTCAGCTCCACTTACCCGCCCGCTCCCCATAACCCTTAATTCCCTTATTGGTTAAAAATCTATCTATCTGTGATTTGAATACATTCAATGAGCTAGCCTCAACTGCTTCCTTGGGCAGAGAATTCCACAGATTCACAACCCTCTGGGAGAAGAAATTCCTTCTCAGCTCGGTTTTAAATTGGCTCCCCCGTATTTTGAGGCTGTGCCCCCTAGTTCTAGTCTCCCCGACCAGTGCAAACAACCTCTCTGCCTCTATCTTGTCTATCCCTTTCATTATTTTAAATGTTTCTATAAGATCACCCCTCATCCTTCTGAACTCCAACGAGTAAAGACCCAGTCTACTCAATCTATCATCATAAGGTAACCCCCTCATCTCCGGAATCAGCCTAGTGAATCGTCTCTGTACCCCCTCCAAGGCTAGTATATCCTTCCTTAAGTAAGGTGACCAAAACTGCACGCAGTACTCCAGGTGCGGCCTCACCAATACCCTGTACAGTTGCAGCAGGACCTCCCTGCTTTTGTACTCCATCCCTCTCGCAATGAAGGCCAACATTCCATTCGCCTTCCTGATTACCTGCTGCACCTGCAAACTAACTTTTTGGGATTCATGCACAAGGACCCCCAGATCCCTCTGCACCGTAGTATGTTGTAATTTCTCCCCATTCAAATAATATTCCCTTTTACTGTTTTTTTTCCCCAAGGTGGATGACCTCACATTTTCCAACATTGTATTCCATCTGACAAACCTTAGCCCATTCGCTTAACCTATCTAAATCCCTTTGCAGCCTCTCTGTGTCCTCTACACAACCCACTTTCCCACTAATCTTTGTGTCATCTGCAAATTTTGTTACACTACACTCTGTCCCCTCTTCCAGGTCATCTATGTATATTGTAAACAGTTGTGGTCCCAGCACCGATCCCTGTGGCACACCACTAACCACCGATTTCCAACCCGAAAAGGACCCATTTATCCCGACTCTCTGCTTTCTGTTAGCCAGTCAATTCTCCTGCCACCACTAAGATAGGCAAGTTCTGAAATTGATCCGACCACAAGAATGTTCTCTCCTGAGGAGCCTCGCAACTCTATCTTGGATTTCTCCGATGGGAAATCATGCAATTTGTTGAGATATAGTGATTATGTTACTACACTCACGGATGCACCAGTGTTGATTTCCATGGGTATCTTGGTTCATGCAACATTTACTTGGATAATGATACTTTTTGAATTGCTGTTAGATACCCTCATGCTCCTGATAATGTGTATCTCTTAAACCTGTTGTTTTCCTTCCATGCTATGTAGTCTCTGGGGATTTCTTCCTATAGCCTTGAAAGTTGGTTTGCTCGTCAGTCGGCATTCCTTCGCAAGATGCCCAGTTTTCCTGCAGAAGAAACACTATGCCTTCAAATATGGACTACTTTGAGCTATGTGTTGTCCAAGGCACCGATAGCGTGACTTCAATGCTCGTTTACCATTGCCAGTTGCTGAGACCTTGGGGCCCAACTGTCTTTTACTTTTAACATGCAGGCAATTCACCTCAGTTGTCTGACAACTGGAAATGGTGCGAAATTCTTGGTAATATTGGGCGGCCATGTCCATTAACATAGCTGTCTGACAAGCCAAATCAAATGTCAAGTTAGGAGTTGTCAATAACTTTCTTCGGATTGCATCATTTTTCATCCCAAAAACAAAGCGGTTACGCAATACTCGTTCCTGAAAGTTTCTGAAATGACAGTGAATAGATGGAAACATGGAAAATAGGTGCAGGAGGAGGCCATTCGGCCTTTCGAGCCTGCACCACCATTCAATAAGATCATGGCTGATCATTCCTTCAGTCGCCTTTCCTGCTTTCTCTCCATACCCCTTGATCCCCTTAACCGTAAGGGCCATATCTAACTCCCTCTTGAATATATCCAATGAACTGGCATCAACAACTCTCTGCGGTAGGGAATTCCACAGGTCAACAACTCTCTGAGTGAAGAAGTTTATCCTCATCTCAGTCCTAAATGGCCTACACCTTATCCTAAGACTATGTCCCCTGGTTCTGGACTTCCCCAACATCGAGAACATTCTTCCCGCATCTAACCTGTCCAGTCATGTCAGAATCTTATATGTTTCTATGAGAACCCCTCTCATCCTTCTAAATGCCAGTGAATAAAGGCCCAGTTCATCCAGTCTCTCCTCATACGACAGCCCAGCTATCCCTGGAATCAGTCTGGTGAACCTTCGCTGCACTCCCTCAATAGCAAGAACGTCCTTCCTCAGACTAGGAGACCAAAACTGAACACAATATTCCAGGTGAGGCCTCACTAAGGCCCTGTACAACTGCTGTAAGACCTCCCTGCTCCTATATTCAAATCCCCTCGCTATGAAGGCCAACATACCATTTGCCTTCTTTATCGCCTACTGTACCTGCATGCCCACTTTCAGTGACTGATGAACCACGACACCCAGGTCTTGTTGCACCTCCCCTTTTTCTAGTCTGCCGCCATTCAGATAATATTCTGCCTTCGTGCTTTTGCCCCCAAAATGGATAACCTCACATTTATCCACATCATACTGCATGGCCATGCATTTGCCCACTTACCTAATCTGTCCAAGTAACCCTGCAGCCTCTTAGCATCCTCCTCACAGCTCACACCGCCACCCAGTTTAGTGTCATCCGCAAACTTGGAGATATTATACTCTAGTCCTTCATCCAAATCGTTAATGTATATTGTAAAGAGCTGGGGTCCCAGCACTGAGCCTTGCGGCACTCCACTAGTCACTGCCTGCCATTCTGAAAAGGACCCGTTTATCCCAACTCTCTGCTTCCTGTCTGCCAACCAGTTCTCTTTCCACATCAGTACATTACCTCCAATACCATGCGCTTTGATTTTGTACACCAATCTCTTGTGCGGGACCTTGTCAAAAGCCTTTTGAAAGTCAAATACACCACATCCACTGGTTCTCCCTTGTCCGCTCTACTAGTAACATCCTCAAAAAATTTCGGAAGATTCGTTAAGCATGATTTCCCTTTCATACATCCATGCTGACTCGGTCCGATCCCGTCATTGCTTTCCAAATGGGCTGCTATTTCATCCTTAATGATTGATTCCAACTTTTTCCCCACTACTGATGTCAGGTTAACCGGTCTATAATTACCCGCTTTATCTCTCCCTCCTTTTTAAAAAAGTGGCGTTACATTAGCTGCCCTCCAGTCCATAGGAACTGATCCAGAGTCGATAGATTGTTGGAAAATGATCACCAATGCATCCACTATTTCTAGGGCCACTTCCTTAAGTACTCTGGAATACAGGCTATCAGGACCCGGGGATTTATCGGCCTTTAATCCCATCAATTTCCCAAACACAATTTCCCGCCTAATGAGGATATCTTTCAGTTCTCATTCTCACTAGAGCCACTGCCCTCGTACATTCAGAAGGTTATTTGTATCTTCCTTTGTGAAGACAGAACCAAAGTATTGTTTCAATTGGTCTGCCATTTCTTTGTTCCCCATTATAAATTCACTGGAATCCGACTGCAAAGGACCTAAGTTTGTCTTTACTAATCTTTTTTGAGGATGTTTCCAGTAGAGTGAACAAGGGAGAACCAGTTGATGTGGTGTATTTGGACTTTCAGAAGGCTTTCGACAAGGTCCCACACAAGAGATTAATGTGCAAAGTTAAAGCACATTGGATTGGGGGTAGTGTGCTGACATGGATTTAGAACTGGTTGGCAGACAGGAAGCAAAGAGTAGGAATAAATGGGTATTTTTCCGAATGGCAGGCAGTGACTAGTGGGGTACCTCAAGGTTCTGTGCTGGGGTCCCAGCTGCTTACATTGTACATTAATGATTTAGACGAGGGGATTAAATGTAGTATCTCCAAATTTGCGGATGACACTAAGATGGGTGGCAGTTTGAGCTGCGAGGAGGATGTTGTGAGGCTGCAGAGTGACTTGGATAGGTTAGGTGAGTGGGCAAATGCATGGCAGATGAAGTATAATGCGGATAAATGTGAGGTTATCCACTTTGGTGGTAAAAACAGAGAGACAGACTATTATCTGAATGGTGACAGATTAGGAAAAGGGGAGGTGCAAAGAGACCTGGGTGTCATGGTACATCAGTCATTGAAGGTTGGCATACAGGTACAACAGGCGATTCAGAAAGCAAATGGCATGTTGGCCTTCATAGCGAGGGGATTTGAGTACAGGGGCATGGAGGTGTTACTACAGTTGTACAGGGCCTTGGTGAGGCTACACCTGGAGTATTGTGTACAGTTTTGGTCTCCTAACTTGAGGAAGGACATTCTTGCTATTGAGGGAGTGCAGCGAAGGTTCACCAGACTGATTCCCGGGATGGCGGGACTGACATATCAAGAAAGACTGGATCAACTGGGCTTGTATTCACTGGAGTTCAGAAGAATGAGAGGGGATCTCATAGAAACATTTAAAATTCTGACGGGTTTAGACAGGTTAGATGCAGGAAGAATGTTCCCAATGTTGGGGAAGTCCAGAACCAGGGGTCACAGTCGAAAGATAAGGGGTAAGCCATTTTGACCAAGATGAGGAGAAACTTCTTCACTCAGAGTGTGGTGAACCTGTGGAATTCTCGACCACAGAAAGTTGTTGAAGCCAATTCACTAAATATATTCAAAAAGGAGTTAGATGTAGTCCTTACTACTAGGGGGATCAAGGGGTATGGCGAGAAAGCAGGAATGGGTACTGAAGTTGCATGTTCAGCCATGAACTCATTGAATGGTGGTGCAGGCTCGAAGGGCCGAATGGCCTACTCCTGCACCTATTTTCTATGTTTCTCTGTTTCTCTGTTTTTCTCTTCACCTATTTATAGAAGCTTTTGCAGTCAGTTTTTATGTTCCCTGCAAGCTTCCTCTCGTACTCTATTTTCCCCTTCTTAATTAAACTCTTAGTTCTCCTCTGTTGAATTCTAAATTTCTTCCAGTCCTCAGGTTTGTTGCTTTTTCTAGCCGATTTATATGCCTCTTCCTTGGTTTTAACACGATCCTTAATTTCCCTTGTTAGCCATGGTTGAGCCACCTTCCCAGTTTTATTTTTACTCCAGACAGGGATGTACAATTGCTGAAGTTCATCCATGTGATCTTTAAATATTTGACATTGCTTATCCACCGTCAACACTTTAAGTATCCTCTGCCAGTCTATTCTAGCCAATTCACACTTCATACCGTCGAAGTTACCTTTCCTTAAGTTCAGGACCCTAGTTTCCGAATTAACTTTGTCACTCTCCACCTTAATAAGGAATTCTACCATATTATGGTCACTTTTCCCCAAAGGGCCTCGCACAACAAGATTTCTAATTAGTCCCTTCTCATTACACATCACCCAGTCTAGGATGGCCAGCTCCCTGGTTGGTTCCTCGACATATTGGTCTAGAAAACTATCCCTGAAACACTCCAGGAAATCCTCCTCCACCACATTGCTACCAGTTAGGTTAGCCCAATCTATATGTAGATTAAAGTCACCCATGATTACTGCTGTACCTTTATTGCACACATCCCTTATTTCTTGTTTGATGTTGTCCCCAACCTCACTACTACTATTTGGTGGTCTATACACAACTCCCACTAGCGTTTTCTGCCCTTTGAAATTCTGCAGCTCCACCTATACCAATTCCACATCATCCAGGCTAATGTCCTTCCTTACAATTGCATTGATTTCCTCTTTAACCAGCAATGCCACCCCAAAGCCTTTTCCTTTCTGTCTAGCCTTCCTAAATGCTGAATACCGTTGGATGTTGAGTTCCCAGCCTTGGTCACCCTGGAGCCATGTCTCCGTGGTGCCAATCACATCATATCCGTTAACTGCTATCTGCGCAGTTAATTCATCCACCTTATCCCGAATACTCCTCGCGTTGAGGCACAGAGCCTTCAGGCTTGTCTTTTTAACACACTTTGCCCCTTTTGAATCTTGCTGTAATGTGGCCCTTTTTGCTTTTTGCCTTGGGCTTCTCTGCTGTCCACTTTTACTATTCTCCTTTCTATCTTTTGCTTCTGCCCCTCTTCTATTTCCCTCTGTCTCCCTGCCTAGGTTCCCATCCCCCTGCCATATTAGTTTAACTCCTCCGCAACAGCACTAACAAACACTCCCCCGAGGACATTGGTTCCAATCCTGCCCAGGTGCAGACCGTCCAGTTTGAGAGCTGATGCGTTGGCATTGATGGCCTTGCTGTCTGACAACAGGGATGTTAATGGCTTGTGGTCCATCTCTAATTCAAACTTCCTACCAAAGAGGTACTGATGCATTTTTTTTTACACCATAGACACATGCAAGCGCTTCTTTTTCAACCATCCCATATCCCCGTTCTGCTTGAGAGAGCGACCTGGAGGCATAAGCCACAGGTTGTAGTTGACCCTCAGCATTGCCCTGCTGCAACACGCACCCAACCCCATAGGATGATGCATCACATGTCAGAACCAATTTTTTTACAGGGGTCATGCAGGGTCAACAACTTGTTTGAACAAAGGATGTTTCGCGCCTGATCAAAAGCCCGTTCCTGACAGTCCCCCCAAAACCAATCGCAACCCTTACGCAGGAGCACGTGTAGCGGCTCCAACAACGTGCTCAAGTTCGGCAGAAAGTTCCCAAAATAGGTCAACAGTCCCAGGAATGAACGCAACTTCGATGTGTTGCAGGGCCTGGGTGCTCGTCGAATCGCCTCTGTTTTGGATGCGGTGGGCCGAATCCCATCTGCAGCAACCCTCCTGCCCAGAAACTCAACCTCATGAGCTAAGAACACACATTTAGACTTCTTGAGTCGCAGGCCTACCCGGTCCAGTCGGTGTAGCACCTCCTCCAGGTTGTGGAGGTGTTCCTCGGTGTTTCGATTCATGATGAGGATGTCGTCCTGGAATACGATCATTCCAGGAATGGATTTAAGCAGGCTTTCCATGTTTCGTTGAAAAATTGCGGCCACTGATCGAATGCCAAACGGGCACCTGTTATAAACAAACAGTCCCTTGTGCGTGGTGATGGTGGTCAGTAGTTTAGATTCGTCGGCCAGTTCCTGGGTCATATAGGCTGAAGTGAGGTCCAACTTGACGAACAGCTTGCCACCTGCCAGCGTGGCGAAGAGGTCCTCCACTCTCGGGAACGGGTATTGATCTTGTAGGGACACCCGATTGATGGTGGCCTTGTAGTCACCACAGATCATGACAGAGCCATCCTCTTTTAGGACAGGAATGATGGGGCTCGCCCAGTCGCTGAATTCAACAGGCGAGATGATGCCCTCTCTCAACAGCCAGTCCAATTCGCTCTCGATCTTTTCCCGCATCACATACAGAACCGCTCTGGCTTTGTGATGCACTGGCCTGGCGTCCGGGGTGATGTGTATCACTACCTTAGTGCCTTTGAAAGTCCCGTCGCCTGGTTGGAATAGTGAATCGAATTGTTGTAGGACTTGTGAACACGAACATCGCTCCACAGATGACATTGCGTGAACATCCCCCCATTTCCAGTTCATCTCGGCTAACCAGCTCCTCCCAAACAGTGCGGGACCATTGCCTGGGACAATCCAGAGCGGCAGCCGATTCACTATCCCATTGTTGCCTAGCACCGGAATGATTTCTTTGGTGTAAGTCCATAATTGTGTCTCGATACTTGCTAATTTGGGTCTACTGGCTTTAAATGGCCATAGCTTCTCAAATTGCTGAACTCCCATGAGTGACTGGCTGGCCCTAGTGTCCAGCTCCATGCATACAGGGATGCTGTTTAATAAAACACTCATCATCATTGGCGGCATTCTGGTGTATGAACTGTTAATATTCGCCACATGGACCCGCTGAACCTCGGCGTCCATCGATTTGTCCCAAATGTCATCCTGCCTCAAAGAACCCTCTTCTGGTCCATCCGCCTCGTATATTAGTCTGGTTGCAGGCTTCCTGCATATTCGAGCTAAATGGCCACTGGGATTGCAGTTCCTGCAGACAAACTGTTGAAATCTGCAAGATCTAGCTGAGTGTTTTCCCCCACACCTCTAACATGAGTTAAAGTTTCCATTGTTGGGAACAAAGGGACTATGGCCAGGCATTCCATGCTGACTTAATTAGCTTCTTTAATGCTACAATGTACTCACTGATACTTTCGTCAATAAATTGATCTCGTATTCTGAAACTATAACTTTCAGCAATTTCCAGGGGCTCAGGACTTTAGTGCTGTTCTAACTTAGTTAGATTCTGCTTAAGTGATGTGTCCTTTGGCTTGACAGGCACAAGCATATTTTTCAGGGTTTCATACATCTTGGGCCCTGCTTCAGTTAAGAAAATAGCCCGTTTTCTTTCCAACACCACGGTGTTCATCATCGGGGACTTCAATTATACTATTCTCTGTGAAAAACATTTCTAGCCGCTCCACATACACTCCAAAAGTCTCATGGTCACATTAAAACTCACCCAAGCGCCCCTATTATTCCCATAGGCATGGATATCTGGACTGTTAATCAAAACAAAGAAGCCCTCAAAGTCTTTCTGTCAGTTAGCTGAATCATCTACCAACAAAAATTTCAGCTAGGTTATACAGAAATTCCATCCTTCGTCGCCAATATGATATCTTGTGTACAATCTCATAAACACACAGGCTCTAAGATGGCTAATGACTTCAGTAACCTGTCAGGTGACCTGTTCCTCTTTATTTTTGCAAGCAGCAATGGCTGCATTACCATAGTAGTCCATTGGGTGGAACTATATATATTACAGGTGCCTTTGAAACTCTCTCACCTTGGTCCTCAGAATCCCACCATGATCAGCCCCAACACCAGCATCACTAGGCATACCAGCAGCACTAACAACACCAACCTTCTACAATCAACTGATGTAGCACAGGACATAGGGCATCAGCACCCAACCATATTGTTGCCCAGGAGACCAGGGGCTGGATGAAGGGGGAATGTATTCTCAAGCAACTTGACATGACACCATGAAAATCCAGACTATGGCCCCAAGTTTCCACACGCGGCAAAACAGGCGCCCCTCCGAGCTGGGCGCCCGTTTTTCGCACCGAAAACGCCGCCTGAAAAAAAACGCGCTATTCTCGAGCGCTTTGCAGCTCGATGTCTGCTTGGCGCGGCGCCCAGGGGGCGGAGCCTACCACTCGCGCCGATTTTATAAGTAGGAGGGGGCGGGTACAATTTAAATGAGTTTTTTCGTGCCGGCAACAATGCGCGTGTGCGTTGGAGCGTTCGCGCACGGGCAGTGTGAAGGAAACATTGGCACTCGGCCATTTTAAAAAGTGCAGCAGAAAAAGTGAAAATTTATTTATTGAACCCTTGCAAAGGCTTGTATTTTAATTTTCTTGATATTTCTGTGTGTGAGGTGAGGGAGTGCATTCTGTAATTAAAGATAGACTGTGATAAATGGGACACATGCACTTGTTTGAGACTATTCAAATTCTTTGTAGCTGTTCAATGTTTAACATTTTTTAATAAAACCACATTGCCCTTCCATGATCAGCACTGAGGCTTCTTGCAGCTTTCTCCCCCTGCCGTCGGTCGGTCCCGACGGCAAACCGCTGTCTGAAAGGCCTGCCTGAAGACTTTCACACAGGTAGGAACATGGTTTATTTAATCTTTTCTTTGCTTATAAATTTTTATTCAGGTTGGATTTATTTGTATAATATTTGTATAAGTATAACTAAGGATTTATTGTGGAATGTAATGACTTCCCTTCTCCCCCCCCCCACCTCGTTCCGGACGCCTAATTTGTAACCTGCGCCTGATTTTTTAATGTGTAGACAAGGTTTTTTCAAGCCTACAAAAATCTTCACTTGCTCCATTCTAAGTTAGTTTGGAGTACGTTTTCACTGTGGAAACTTTCAAATCAGGCGTCAGTGGCCAGACACGCCCCCTTTTGAAAAAAAAATTCTGTTCAAAAGTGAAACTGTTCTACCTGACTAGAACTGCAGAAAACTTAAATGTGGAGAATTCCGATTTCTAAGATACTCCGTTCTCCACCAGTTGCTCCTAAAAATCAGGAGCAAATCATGTGGAAACTTGGGGCCTATATCTGTAAAGTTAGATTGAACTAATTTGCAGGTTAAATCACCATGCCTGCGTTTACCTGGGTATAAACCGTTCTCCTAATTTCTTCACTCATAAAGCTGCAATGTTACCCAACGGCGTTTAATTTAATAGGCAACAGGCTATTCTTTGAATATATCACCAGCTGTTTCTATTACTTGCTCTCTGTACCACAGCTAATTTACTGCATTTTAAAGTTTCCAAACTGCAGTCTAAATTGTAAGAAGATATATAGTCTATTGAAATCCTAGTCATGCACAAGACATTGATGAATTTAGGAATAAGAGACTTCCATTTTAGAGTAAAGTTCGGGCCATATCATTTAATGAATTCAAAACACACAGCCAGATTCTGTTCTTGTCTAGTACTTAGCTCTAGTCATGTAAGAGGAAATGAAGGGGCATTTTTTCATTAAAATAGTTTATTGGTCATTGCAACATTTTTTTAGTAACTGAGGGTTGGATGGCAGTGCTCCTGCCCACACTCCCTTCCCACTAAATTAATTTACCCTAGGTAGTGACAGACCATTATTGGTTAAATGGCCACATGTTGAAAAATGGAGTATGAGGTAGATGCAGATAAATGAATCAATAAATTGATGGTATCCATATTACATGCAGGAAATTATCCCAAATTGTAGTTATCAGACAAGTCTGTAAAATGAAATTGCATTATTCCAACACTGTAGATAGTGCAGTGTTTTTGCTGTTTATAAGCCTGATAATAAACTGTCTCCAACAATAGCTCTATCGAGGAATGAAAGATCTATACAAATGCACTGATGTGCCATTATTGCAAGTTATACCATCACTCTTTGAGTTGGTGTCTACTCCCTCCCACCCCACAAACAGTTTTGGAATATTTTTGGTGTGAAAAGTGCATTGTACGCAAAGATTCATGGTGCGTAGATGTTTGGAGTAATAGGAGAACAATGTGCATCTATCAGTGTGGAAAAATAAAACTGATCTGCAAAGTCCTTGCTTAGGCACATCTGTAACATATTTCTTACAACACCAGTTGCTTTTTGACAAATATTTCTTTATTTTTGAAATATAAATTTACAAAGTTGGGGCTAGACTTTTCCTAAAGCCCCTCTCTGCCTGAGTGCCGCCCAGAAACACCGCTAACGTTCTGCAACTAACGCTGGCAAAAATTTCCATAATTGAGGTAAAATATATCGCCCAGCGAGAAAATGGATCTTGCACCAATATTCTTGTGGTTTCTTGGCAGTTAAAGGCGAAACTAGGTGAAACTAGGTGAAATGGGCGGTTCTTACCGGAATGGACGATAAGTACTTAAAATTTAGTCCGAGGCTGCGGTTGGGCCTAGGAAGGGGGGAAAACTCCAAAAAATATTTTTTCACTTAAACAAAAAATAAAAAGTTATAAAACATTCTCAAGACACTTTTTTAAGTAATCGCCATTTTATAATTTTAAAAATAATTTTTAAAAACCTTTAACTTAACTTACCTTCCTATGTTCTTATGTTCTTATGTTCTCATGGGTACTCACCTACCACCCTGTTTTCGGCAGCTTTTCATGGGCGGTTTCCTCGACGGTGTGTATGGGACCCCATTGAGGAAAAACTTAGATCCTGGCGGTTTTCTCGGCGGTGCATGCAGATGCTCATGGGCGGATTGCTCCCGGCGATCTTTTCAAAATGTGAGCGTAACTCTTTAAAAAATAAAGAGGAAACTTTCGCCGGGCGGTTTTTCATCAAAAAACAGCTGGACCGCCGAGAAAACCGCCAAAAATGGAGGCGAAAGTCTAGCCCTAATTAGTCTTTTTGCAACAATTATGCAAAGTACACACAGTAAACAGCATATACTCAACATTAATAAGTTTGAAAAAATTTAAAATAGAATTACAAGTGTGGAGGAACAATCAGAAGTAATTGTTGATGCAAAGGACGGATCATTTTATGACAGCACAAGGAACACCTTTTCTAATTGACAAACCAAGGTGAAAGGTCGGGTCCTAAGTGATGATCACTACCAAGTATAAAAAGGCACAAATGAAGGCAGGCTAAATCAGGAAGAGCCATTTGGTGACAACAAGACTGGATTTTTAAAGATTAGTGATTGTAGGGGGGAGGAAAGAATGAGGGGCTTTGAGGTCCTGGGAAAGAATGAGTGTAGTAGACTGCATTGAGTTTTGATCGCAACATAATGGGAATCCGGGCATGACAAAAATCATGTTGGTCCTCATATCCTCATAGTTAGAAACCAAAAGGGAAAGTTCAGAGTAACTCTTATCATGAGTACTATTGGTGAAACAGAGAAAGACTAGATAGGGTGTAACAGAGAGAAAGAATTTGGAGGCTGGAAATAAGAGAAAATGTATTTTTTTATATTTTGTCCTGGACTGTGAGAGTTGCCAGAAGAACCTAAGCTGAAATGGGAGTAGTATTCAATTCAAGTTGAACTTGTTTTTTTAGAGAGCATTAATAGTTACTGTAATGTATTTGCTTCATGGGTTCTTTGCATAAGAACTCAAAGCAACACATTGCTATTAAGAACTAGTTGGTTTATCAACTAAGGTTTAACAATCATACTACACATTACCAGTTCATCCACTAGGCTCACAATTGCATACCTCATCGTGGATGACCGAAACCCAACTGACTGGGGTTTTATTGAGTCTTGTGAATATCATGTGACTGGCTAAGCCACTCACAATGAAACAGCTCTACAACTATTTTTAATTAAAACAATAAAGCCGAGTGTCTTATTAAAGGAACACTAGAACCTACAAATTAACAAATGAACTGGGAACTTCGCCAAATTAAATTAACATTCTGTTCCTGGGGGTGATGATGCACTCCAGTCCCTCGGGTGCCCACCTCTTGTAGAAGACCGCTTGCTGTATCTCCAAGGACAACCTGTTGTGAATGTAACCAGTGAAGAGAGGCAAGCAGTCGGGCTGAACGACCCCCTTGACCGCCTGCTGCCGGGACCTATTAGTGGCCACCTTGGCCAGACCCAAAAGCTGTCTTCCGACTTGCCTGCTCCCCTCCGCACTGGATATCCAAAGATCAGGTGTGTGGGCCTGACGTGCAGCCAGAAATCAAGGAGCAGCCCCTCAAATAATGGAAGAGAGGCTGCAACCTCACATATTTCACATAAACATGGAACACGGACTCCTCCAGACTGCAGAAAATGCAGGCGGCCTGGGAGTCCATGAAGCGACTTAAAAACTTATTGCACGAGACCTCTAGGCCAAGTCCCCAATAGATAAGGGGAGGACTCCCGCATAGAGAGCCCTGCATTGGGTCCCCTGCCTCCTCCGGATGGCAAGATGGTGCACCTTGGTGTGTCCGGACAGCAGATGAGGATGGCAAAATGAAGCGTGAGCAAGAGCAGCCCATACAGGAATCCCCTCCGTGCAGAACAGAAAGGCATGGTGGGAAATTTCCTGGAGGCAGCTCAAGTTGAATTTTACCACCATTGAAGGAAAAGGAAGTGTTTGGTGTAAAAGAAGAAACCATTCCTTGGAATCAGCTTTAGCAATGGAGGAGATGTTGAGGTTTGAGGAGTTGGCGAGGTCAAAAATGAAGAAGCGTTAATGTTGAGCACCAAGGTGAGGGATGGTAACTGTTAAACTTACAACACAAATGAGAAACTATGACACTAAAATGCCACTGTGCATTACTAACGTATAAATGCTTAATGCATTCGTCTGAAATTGCTTTTTCTGTTATTTTTGCAGAGGCATTATCCAATTATTTTGAATAGTTAAAGTCTTTGCTAAAATAACAGAGAGAAGTTTCAGACATGCATTAAGTGTTTGTACGCTGGTTGCAACGGCTTAGGAGGTAAAATTCAACTTCAGCAGAGGCACAAAACGGGCAGTAGTGGTTTGGCTGCGAGTTATTCACAAATCAAAGGGAAAGGAAAATCGAGTGGGTGTAGAATGGGCACCTGATCTGCTGCCGTCCATTTTGTGTCTCTGCTGAAGTTGAATTTTACCACTTTCATTTCCTGTGTCAAATGGAAAAAAACTTTCACTGATTCAGGAGTACAGTTGATAAAGACATAACAATTCAGCCATTGCACTGCAAGACAAGTGGAGGTTGTGAGCACAAGGGTGTGCAATCTGAAGGAGCCTGTCATATGGCACAAAGCCAGAGATTAGAGAGAAGTATTATCAACACCAACAGCCAATTAATTACATAATTAATTAGGCCAGATGCTGTGCTGTCAACCATTTACAGTTACACTATGCTGTACATAGTCTTCATATTGCTCATTTGATGGGCTCCCCTAATGGCTCAGCAAAATTGTCCAATGAATAGGTGAGCCATACAGATAAGAAAGGGGCAGCAGTAGGGACGCTATAATTGGCCTTGATCAGGGAGGGGGAAATTGGCTAGTGTTCTCACTCCTGATTTCCATCCTGCATTGCCTGCTGACAATGTCATTGTGTACATATCGAGTGAGGACAAGATTGGGCTTGGCCCCGGCCATCGACAGTCTGTTGCCATTCACTATTGGCCACTCCGGTGAGATACCCAGAAGGCACACCATGCTTTTGGAACTATTTATCAATGATTTTGGGAAAGGAAGAGAAGGAGAAGTTTAGCAGAGAAAATTGTTGGGAGAAAAAAAGAATACACCCTTTCACATCAATCTTAACTTCCACTTTGGCAACTGTGGTTTAAGATATTGCCATCTGCTAAATCCTTGCTTATGTTATCAGAAATACACATCCCATAACTGTAACATCTTATTTGGACCCATTCATGTATGGCTTGGTGTGGCTTAATCTTGCATATAGATGCTCAGTCTGTCTCAAATCAAAGTGAATATTAAAGTAAGACTAATGAGTCTGTAATTGTTTGTGTCTGTATTGTTACCACTTTTGAATATGGGTACTAGATTAATCTGTTTTTCATCTATTGGCACCGCTCCAATGTCCATTTGCTCCCTCATAATGATTTTCAGTGCCTCATCAGTGTCCTGGTTGGTATCTAGCAACACCCAGCGATAAAAATCATCTAATCCTGGAGAATTATTTGTTTTAAGCTCTTTTAGTTTGTCTAGGACTTCCATCTCATTTATATCAAATGACTAAATTTTCTCATTGACCTGTGAATGATAATTTATCAAGTCTAAAACTATCCACTCATCCTCAAAATGCCTTCACCACCACGTGCCCTTGTAAATTCCTATACCTGTCTCTCTAAGTTTCTTTACAGTTACTGATCAATAGGCCATTGTCACATCTCATTGCCCTTTTAATGTATGTGGCTTTCTCGTTTGTGAACATTCCATAGCAAAGACACCTCATAGCCTCTTTTTAAATTTTGCTTTTATCAAATAGTCTCCCTTCAGTCTTGCTTCTCCTGTTTGCCCTCTTTATGTAAACTTAATTATCTTTGGTCTTCCCTTGCTGATTTTACTGCTTACAGTACTGGTTCTGATTTTTGCCTCCATCGAGCTTGTCTCAGTCGATCCTATAATAGTTTTATAAGTTCTCTTAGAGCTTAGCACTGATTCCCTAATAACAACTTATTTATTAGCTGCTGCTTATTAATATTAATTGTTGCCTGTGGTGCACTTTTCTTTTAAAACAAATAATCCCTACTCCCCTTTATCATAAAATCATAGAATGATACAGCACAGAAGGTGGCCATTCGATCCATTGTGCCTCTGCCAGATCTTTGAAATAGTTATTCAGTTAGTCCCATTCCCTTGTCCTTTCCCCACAGCCCTGAAAAGGTATCTCCTTCAAGTATTTATCCAATTCCCTTCTGTACTGACCAGTGCTGATTTACCTGAGCACTGTACCTGCCGTCTTTCCCAGAATTTTATGGAGTGGAACTGTCACACGGTAGGATATTTCACTGTGTCACCACCAGAACTACTGATTGGGGCCTGTGAATCCAATTACTTATGATCATTACCGGGTAGGGGTGCCAGAGTCTGCAGATACAGATGGAATTACTGTGACAGCGCAGTTAATTAGGCTCTGCTAGCTATTGATCACCTCGACAAGTCTGCGTTCATCCAGTGTTTCTGAAGAACCATCCAGCATTAAGTTTAATCTAGCCTTCACGTATCACGTTTCTGTCATCAGCCTCCTTTGGGAATTGCAGCCTCCACATGCACTAATTATATGACAAAACAACATATATGCACATTTGTCTGTCGATGCGGGTGCGAGAGAATCATCCAATGGGCACAGAGTGCCTTTTGTTGCAGCCTGATCTGTCTGACAACCCTTTGTTCATTCTTCTGTTATTGTTACTAAAAGTACAAGTGTAAGGGGATTCCCATGGGGATCTCATTGTTCCACGATTGTTGTTGACAAAAAATAGCTGTCCCCAGCAATTGCCAATGAATTTTGACCACCTAAGTGAGAACAGCAAAAAAGAAAAAGAAAAAAAAAATTGAGAGCCTGAAGACGATGCAAGGAATCTTCGAACAGAGCTGTTAAAATCCATTGTGACAAAATGTACTACTGTGTCTTTTTTTACGGCACCTTTTTTGTTAAAACCAGCTTCTCTGAAAGAAATGATGTCATTAAGCCAGTATATCCACCAACAGAAGCAAACAACTGGGATGGGAACAGTTGTTTTTTAATCTGAAACTCACTCCCCAAAAAGCTGTAAATGCTGAGTCAATTGCGATGTTCAAGATGGAGATCGATAGTTTTTCTAGGTAAGGGTGTCAAGGGATATGGAAAAAAGCTGGTTTAATGGGGTTGAGGTACAGACCAGTCATGCTTTAATAGAATAGAGAAACGGGCTGGAGAGGCTGAATGGCCTAGTCCTGTTCCTCTGGTAATAATAATAGTTAATTGCAATGTAATTGGGATTGATATCACCTGATAGCTTGGGCCCGAAATTGCCCCTTTCGTTAAGGCCTCTGGCCGCCGATCTTTAGTGGAATGGCTGTTGTTCGCACAATTGCCCTCAAACATTTTTCCGGTGGTGAGCATATCCACCCTGCTCCCCCGACTTCCACCCCGCTGCTGCCGAAGCCTCCTAAGTGCATCATCAGAGTGCGCACCGCCAAGGACCCACCCAAGAAGCAAAATTCAGCTGCAAAAGTCTTCCATCTGTTGGCCGGTGTCCCCGACAACTTTTTCTGTCGGTGCACGGTGTGTAAAATGGTGGCGTGGCCGCCATTAAAGGGGTGGGTGCACATGCACTCCAAGGTCCCTTTGTTCCTCGACACTTCTCAGTGTCCTACCATTTAATGTGTATTCCCTTTCCTTGCTAGCCCTCCCCAAATGCATTACCTCACACTTCTCTGGATTAAATTCCATTTGCCACTGTTCTGTCCACCTGACCAATTGATTGATATCTTCCTGCAGTCTACAGCTTTCTTCTTCATTATCAACCACACAACCGATTTTAGTATCATTTGCAAACGTCTTGATCATACCCACTATATTCAAATCTAGATCATTAATGTTGATTGCCTAAACTCTTTAGAGTTTAGGCAAAGAATGCCACATAAAGTTATTAAGCATGTCTACATCAACTCCAGAATCTGAGTTTTATCATGACCCTATTATTTATTGTATTTCAGGTGGCACAGATATGTTCTGTAAAACACTGGAATCTGCTGTATGACCTTTGCTACTGCTTATCTGTTGTGAATAAATCAGTTGTGTAGTTTATTGGGATGTTTATGCTACTACTTTCTGAAGTCCAGTTGATCAGTAGGTGGCTTGTGATATAACCATTAAGCTTACGGGAGTTGTCTTTTGTGCTGAGCATGAGAATTAGCCTGATTAAAAGGCACAAAGCTGTACCTATTAACTCTGGATGCCCGCATTCAATTGGCTGAAGCATGAATCAGAGGGAATGCTAAGAAATTGCTTTCCTATCCAAATGATATAATGGGAGCTATATATTAAAATTAAACTGCCTATTTCAGCGATGAGGTTCCTGTGCCCCATACAAGTCCAAATTGGAAATGCGAGTGATATGCTGAATCGGCAGAAATCTAACATTAGGATTTTTTGTTCCACTTTCCGATCAACTTTTCCTAATTTATTCTAATATATCAGGTGAACCCAATCTAAAAGGTTAGGCTAAGAGGAGAAAAACAGGAGTAAATACACTTGCATCTATTCTGAATATTACCATGACTTGAATTTTTTCTGCAATTTGTCTGCTGCCAGTGGAGGACATTCCCACAAACTGCTCCTGTGGAAGGTTTTGACTTTTATGTTTTTGGCTTCCTGTTCATTGGCCAAAATCTCAACTAAGAAATTGAATTGGCCTATTTGACAATGATCCTGAGATGCGCCTTGGGATGTTTTACTACATTAAAGAAGCTACGTAAATGCAAGTTGTTGTTAAAGCAGAGTATGGGTATTGACTTAATCTTACCTGCTTATCCATTTAAACAAATTGAACTCTTGTATATTATCTTGACTTCATTCTTTAATTTACTAGTCTCATCAATGTCCCTCTGTTTCATCTAGGTTAGTAGATTGTTACACACTTGTCCTGCTTTTACTTCTACAAAGGCATTTGACAAGGTGCAACATAAAAGGTTATTGCACAAGATAAATGTTCACGGGGCTGGGGGTAATATATTAGCATGGATAGAGGATTGGCTAACTAACAGAAAACAGAGAATCGGGATAAATGCTTCATTCTCTGGTTGACAATCAGTAATTCGTTGGTGGCACAGGGATCAGTGCTGGGACCCCAACTAGTTACAATCTATATTAACGACTTGGAAGAAAGGACTGAGTGTTGCATAGCAAGCTTGCTGACTATACAAAGATGGGAGGAAAAGTAATGTGTGAGGAAGACACACAAAATCTGCAAAAGGACATAGACAGGCTAAGTGAGTGGGCAGAAATTTGGCAAATGTTGGAAAGTTATGCACTTTGGCAGAAAAAAATCAAAGAGCGAGTTATTATTTAAGTGGAAAAAAATTGCAAAGTGCTGCAGTACAGCGGGACCTGGGGGTACTTGTGCATGAAACACAAAAGGTTATATGCAGGTACAGCAAGTGATCAGGAAGGCCAATGGAATCTTGACCTTTATTACAAAGGGGATGGAATATAAAAACAGGGAAGTCTTGCTACAGTTATACAGGGTATTGGTGAGACCACACCTGGAATACTGCATGCAGTTTTGGTTTCGTTATTTACGAAAGGATATACTTGCTTTGGAGACAGTTCAGAGAAGGTTCACTCGGTTGATTCCGGAGATGAGGGGGTTGACTTATGAGAAAAGGTTGAGTAGGTTGGGCCTATACACATTGGAGTTCAGAAGAATGAGAGTTGATCTTATCGAAAGGTATAAGATTATGAGGGGGTTTGACAAGGTGGATGTAGAGAGGATGTTTCCACTGATAGGGGGGACTAGAACTAGGGGGCATAATCTTAGAATAAGGGGCTGCCCATTTAAAACTCAGATGAGGAGAAATTTCTTCTCTCAGAGGGTTGTAAATTTGTGGAATTCGCTGCCTCAGAGAGCTGTGGAAGCTAGGACATTTAATAAATTTAAGACAGACATAGGCAGTTTCTTAACCGAGAAGGAAATAAAGGGTTATGGGAAGCAGGCAGGGAAGTGGACCTGAGTCCATGATCGGATCAGCCATGATCGTATTAAATGGAAGAGCAGGCTCGAGGGGCCGTATGGCCTACTCCTGCATATATTTCTTATGTTCTTATATTCTTATGATAGACCGAGTAATTACAGGCCTGTCAGCCTAACCTCGGTGGGGGTAAAATTATTGGAAAAAATTCTGAGGGACGGGATAAATCTTCATTTGGAAAGACATGGATTAATCAAGGACAGTCAGCACGGATTTGTTCAGGGAAGGTCGTGTCTGACTAAATTGATTGAATTTTTTGAGGAGGTAACAAGGAGGGTCGATAAGGGTAGTGCGTTTGATGTAGTGTATATGGATTTTAGCAAGGCTTTTGATAAGGTCCCACATGGCTGACTGGTCACGAAAGTTAAAGCCCATGGGATCCAGGCAAAGTGGCAAGTTGGATCCAAAATTGGCTCAGAGGCAGGAAGCAAAGGGTAGTGGTTGATGGGTGTTTTGGTGACTGGAAGGCTTAATCCAGTTGGGTTCTTCAGGGTTCAGTACTAGGCCCCTTGCTTTTTGTGGTATATATCAATGATTTAGACATGACTGTAGGGGATTAAGAAGTTTGCAGATGATACTAAAATCAGCTGTGTGGTTAATAATGAAGAAGAAAGCTGTAGACTGCAGGAAGATGTCAATGAACAAGTCAGGTGGGCAGAACAGTGGCAAATGGAATTCTAACCGGAAATGTGTGACCTATTGCATTTGAGGAGGGCTAACGAGGCAAGGGAATACACATTAAATGGTAGGACACTGAGAAGTGTCGAGGAACAAAGGGACCTTGGAGTTCATGTCCACAGATCCCTGAAGGTAGCAGGCCAGGTAGATAAGCTGGTTAAGAAGGCATGCGGAATACTTGCTTTTATTAGCCGAGGCATAGAATATAAGAGCAGGGAGGTTATGCTTTAACTGCATAATACATTAGTTTGGCCCGAGGTAGCGTGCTGCATGCAGTTCTGGTCACCACATTACAGGAAAGATGTGATTGTACTAGAGAGGGTACAGAGGAGATTTACGAGGATGTTGCCTGGACTGGAGAATTTTAGCTATGAGTAATGATTGGATAGGATTGGATTGGAACAGAGGAGGCTGAGGAAAGATCTTATTGAGGTGTATAAAATTATGAGGGACCTAGATAGAGTGGATAGGATGAACTTACTTCCCTCAGCAGAACCATGGAGGTTTAGAGGGGATTTGAGAGGAAATTTCTTCATCCAGAGGGTGTTGAAGGTCCTGAACTCACTGCCTGACAGGGTGGTAGAGGCAGAAACCCTCACCACATTTAAAAAGTACTTGGATGTGCACTTGAAGTGCCGTAACCTACAGGGCTACGGACTAAGAGCTGGAGAGTGGAATTAGGCTGGAGAGTTCTTTATTGGCTGGCGCGGACACGCTGGGCCGAAATGGCCACCTTCCGTGCTGTAAATTTCTATGATTCTATAAAAGGCTTGGCTCTCCTCTTGTGTCTGCACCTCATGCAGCAGATAGGCACTGATTAAGCCTGAGGCTCACATGTGTAAGCATTCACTTGTCAAGGAAGTATCCTGTCTATTAATGGATTTTTTTTGATTGAACACAATTTACAAAGACTATTTGGAATCTTTGTTCAGTTTCTACCCTAGGAGAAAATGTTCCATTTACATGCACTTCTCCATGTGATCATAAAAATAATATCATCAAAGCAAAAAAAACATGAATCAGTTTTACAGCATTACTATTGCTAGAATTTATTTTCATGTGGTTAATCATTAAAAATTAGCCTCCTCAAATTCATTAACCTAGATTTTGAGGTTGTATTGTTGTCCTTCTGTGCAATCAGTATATTTTTGCATTCATACAATCTTACTTGCAAACAATTATTATGATTCAGGTGCAGTTTAATATTATCAAAGGGAAAAATCCTTCACGAGTCTTTAGTTGGTAAATGAATGAATGTGGGTCCACAATGTAAAAACAAATAGGGGGAGGGTAACAGCAGTATAGTAAGGGCTAGAATATATTCGAAGCTTCAGCATTGACTAGAGCGATTAGAAACATATTTTCTTAGTTGTGTTGCTAAGAAATTATTCTGCAAACTGTCCTTCAAAAATTCAGGCCGGGTATTCTTTTGCATTCCAACTTTCTGTCCTGGAGCATTTATCATGGTGTTCACCTGGGCTATTCCTATACAGGAGAAGGAGGAAGCGGAAATAAGAGAGACATACAAAATAATATTGCACAAATGGAGAAGAAGATCAACTAGTGAGTACCGTTCCAGGCTTTGCAAGCCATGCCGCTCCCTTGAACATGTATTAAAAGCAATCTACTTAAGGAGTCAACAGTTCATTAAGAAAGCACAGAAGGAACTGTCTATTCCATTTCAAACTGACCATTAAATATCCTCCCCAACAGAAAAAAAATCAAGGGACAGTCTGAGGAAGGGTCTTTAGACCTGAAACATTAACTGACTTCAGTTTCTCCACAGATGCTGTCTGACCTGCAGTGTATTGCCCGCCTTTCAGGTTTGTGTTTCAGATTTCCAGCATTTGCAGTATTTTGCTTTTTGACTACATTAGTGGGCTTGTATTGCAAACCTCCTAATTATGCAATAGAAAAAAAGAGGAAATCTGTCATTAGATCAGGGAGATGAATAGGAATAACACAAATGTTATTGTAAGATGTTTTAATTACCAACTTATTGATTGAGGCAAGGAGGGAGGAAATGGTAAAAAGATAATGGAATTCTTAAAAGGTGTACAGTATTCCTTCCATAAGCAGTAGACTTGTATGCTACAGGGGGAGAAGCATTGCTATGCTAGATATAAGTAATCAGGTAGAAGAGGTAAATATGGGCGAGCATCTCAAAGCAGTCACCGCGATACGATAAGGTTTAAGGCCCAAATAGTAAAACATCGGTTAGAATAGGACAGATTTTAGAAAGATGAGATGAGCTGGATAAATAAATTGGCACACAGGACCCGGAGACAACAATGAGATAATTTTTAAGGAAATTGCAAAGATGCAGACTAAAAATATATATTATTAAAAAGGGAGACTACTTCAAGTTGGAGAATGCTGTGGATAAATAGAGGTTAGAAACCAATAAAAATTGAAGAAGCGGGCATTACAGAACTATAAATATGAAATTATAGGAGAGAATGCGGGGAAACAAGAGAGGAGGTTGAGAGGGATAAGGAATGCAACGAGGGAGTATGAGGAGATCATTTCAAAAACTATTTGTATTCGACAAATATAATAGTAAGAAGAAAATTGTTCTTTAAATGTGTGTCAGGTGGAGCAAAGTAAGGTTATACTTTGAATAAATGAAAGCTGGGTGATGTGGAAAATCAAGTTCACAAAACCTTAAAAGCAGCATCTCAAGTGGATAAGGTCACAAAACAAGCTAATAGAATATTGGGTTTTATGGCAGAGGTGAATCATAAAATAGTACAGCCATCGAGACTGTGCCGGCTCTTTTGAACAGCAATCCAGTTAATCCCATTCCCCATGCTTTTTCCCCATATAATCCTTCAAGTATTCATCCAATTCCCTTTTGCAGGCTGCTATTGAATGTTTCCACCACTCTATCAGGCAGTGCATTCCAAATCCTAACCACTCAAAAGTATTTCCTCATATCGCCTCTGGTTCTTTTGCCATTCACCTTAAATCTGTGCCCTCTGGTAATCGACTCCAGCCATTAAAAACAATTTTTATTTATTTACTCTATCTACACCCTTCATGATTTTAAACACCTCTATCAAATCTTCTCAGCCTTCTCTGCTCTCAGGAGAACAACCCCAGTTTCTCCAGACTATTCACATAACTGTAATCCCACATCCCTGGAACCATTCTAGTAAATATCTTCTGTACCCTTTACAAAGCCTTCACGTGCTTCCTAAAATATGCCCAGAATTGGACACAGCTGGGACTGAACTAATGTTTTATATAGGTTTAGTATAACCTCCTGGCTTTTGTACTCTCTGCCTCTATTTATAAAGCCCAGGATCTCATATGCTTTATTAACTGCTTTGTTAACCTGTCCTGTCACCTTCAAAGATTTGTGCACAAGCACCCCCAAGTCTCTCTGTTCTTGCACCCGCTTTAAATTGTATCTTTTAGCTTGTATTGTCTCTCCTCATTCTTCTTACCAAAATGTATACCCTCACACAATTCTGTGTTGAATTTTATCTGCCACGTGTCCGCCCATTCCACTAGCCGTCTGTGTGCTCTTGAAGTCTATTCTCTTAAGCAGTCCCTCGATGTTGAGGATGACTTGAAGTCTATTACTATCTTCCTCACTGTTTATTGCGCTTACAAGTTTTGTGTCATTTGCAAATTTTGAAATTGTGCCCTACACCCACAAGTCCAAGGGGTCGAAATTGCCCCATGCCCCGTTTGGAGGCGATAACCTTCTGGGGTCAGGACATTTATCGCCCGACCCGGAAGTTCCGGCCCCGGCACGGAATTTGGCCCTTCAGCTCCTCAATGGAATGCTATCGGAGGCACTCCATGTCCGTAGAGGGGACTCTCCTGAGGCGATAGAGCGGCGCTGAGTCCAAAACAGAGTGCTGGGCTGCAGGATAGCGGCCCGATCCAGTTCAACAAAAAACCATTCACCACAACGATTTGTTTTCTATCACTAAGCCAACTTTGTTTTTTCGCGGATTATTGTTTCTAAAAGCTTCCCAACCACTGATGTTAAACTGTAATGGACAGGCTTATCCTTCTCCCCTTTTTGAACAAGGTTGTAACATTTGCAATGCTCTTACACGCTCTCCACATTGCCATCGTCGACACGCCATGATGCACCACTTGCCGTCCGGAGGAGACGGGGGTCCCCAATGGAGTGCTCTCTATGCGGGAGTCCTCCCTCTATTTATTGGTGACTTGGCCTGGAGGCTGTTGCATGGAGCAGTCCCGTGCAATAAGTTTTAAAGTCGATTCACGGACTCCCAGGCCGCCTGTAATTTCTGTGGTCTAGAGGAATCCGTGTTCCACGTGTATGTTGAGTGCGCGATGTTGCAGCCCCAATATCTGAAAAGGCTGCTCCTCAAATTCTGGTTGCACTTCAGTCCCACACTCCTGATCTTTGGGCACCCTGTGCAGAGGGGAGCGGGCAGGTCAGAAGGCCTCCTCATAGAACTGCTCCTGCGCATGGCCAAGGGTGCCATCATCCAGTCCAGACATTGGGCAGTCGAGGGGGTCGTTCAACACGACTGCCTGCCTCTCTTCCGTGGTTACATCCGAGCCAGGGTGTCCCTCGAGATGGAGCACGCGGTGTCCACCGGTATGCTCGCGGCCTTCTGCGAGAGGTGGGCGCCGGAGAGACTGGAGTGCATCATCACCCCCGGCAACCAAATTTTAATTTGATCCTTAATGTCTAAAGTTTAATTTGTCTAAGTTTGTCGGTTTTAATGCCACCTCCCCCCCACCCCCACCCCAGCTTTTAGCCAGGGGTCACTTGTATAATTTGTGTTTTTGGTGCCCTCAAAAAAAAAACAAGGGGACACTTGAAAAGTTTTTGGAGTGTGACACCCCCTTTAATCAGGGGGCACTTGATTAATGTTTACAACAAAAATAGTTGTAACATTTGCAATCCTCCAGTCCTCATGCACTACCCCTGTATCTAAGGAAACTTAGGGCCCGAATTTATTGGCTTTACCGCCCGCTGCCGCCAGCTGTTGCCTGCTGCCGCCAACTTTTTTTGGGTGGTCTCCCCCTTAGTGCCAGTTTCCACTTGGCCTCCCACCAGCGGGAGGGGAGGACCGCTGGGAATCGCCCGCTGACGGCCGCTAGCGCATGTAAGTGACCTTCCGCCCGCCGAGCAGACAGATTCTTCCGGGCGGGAGTCGGCGGCAGCAGTGGGAAGGACTGCTGCATGGCGGCAGGTCTAACCCCAACGGTAAGTATGAAGACCTGCAAGAAAAGGTTCGTAAGTGTCTTTTATTTTTCAACAGTTTATGTGGATGGGGTCCTCTGATGGTCTTCCAGTGTATTTTTTTGTGTAAATTTTTACTTTTATGTCTCTTCCCTCCCTGGGTCCAACTCAATCCTCAGCGGCACTTTGGCGAGGATTGCATTTGCTGTCGAAATTGGGAGCTCCCGCCTGCTGCCGCCCAGATTCACGGCGGACGGTCTTTCAAGGACTTTTTTACGAAACTCCCGCCCAAAGTACCGTCAGGTGGTGGAACTTAGCTTCCACCACGTTTCGGTCCCACAGAATATAAGAAATTTAACGGTGAATCTATATAAAACTTTAGTAAAACTTCATTTGGAATGGTGTTTGCAGTTTTGGGCTCAACACTATAAAAACGATGATGAGACAATAGAAAGGCCATTGTGCAGATTCACTCGGACACTGCCTGCTATGAGGAAATACAAATATGAAGAAAGGCTTGAAAAATTGAGGCTGTTTCCAATAGAATCAAAAAGATTATGGGGTGATTTCAGAGTCAGCATGAAGTTGTGAAGGGTGGGTCATGTCTAACTAATCTAGTTGCATTTTTAACGACGGTTACCTCGTGGTGTATAAGAGAATATTTATGGATGTTGTCTTTATGGATTTCCAGAAGACATTTGATAATGTTCCACACAAGAGGGTATTAGCAAAAATAAAAGCGCATGTAATTGGAGATAACCTTGTGACATGGCACTTCTTCCGTACTGGGGCGTTAACTGATCTCAGCAAAGGCAACAGTAGGAATACTCACTAGACTCAATGGTCTTGACATTAACCCTCCCCCAGGGTTGGTGACAGAGAGTCAGGGGACTGGGTTATAAAGTGAAACGCGTGGAACGCGACCCTAACCCACCGCACATGTGCCCGCCACCATTTTTACAGCGGTGAATATCGGGGTATCCGAATGTCCCATCGTGGGGAGGCGGGACGCTTAAGTAACATACTTAACTTGAGCTTTCCTCAACTGGGAGCTCAACATACTGCAGTTGTACGGGTTTCCCAGGGATTGGGAAACTCGGCAGTGAAACCAAGGTGGGAGCTGCTAACTCCCCAAGGTAAGTGCCTCTTTCAGCACTCCTTGTTGGCCAGGAGGAGCAGGAGTGCACCCCCCAGGCCCATCAAGGATGCCTTTGGCCTCCCCAAGCCCCGATTGCCAGCCTCCTCACCATTCCCCCAGCCCTAATGGATAGCCTCCTTCCACACCCTCCCTGTCTCCCCATAAATATTGGGGCCAATGCCTCGATTTAGGCAAGAGTATTCAGCCAGGGTGCCATTTACATTGTTGCCAACGATCCCTGGCAATATTCTAGCGCTTCTCCAATTCTGGCAATTTGCGCATCACCGACCTTAATCACTCCACCATTGTTGGCCATGCTTTCAGCTGCCTTGGCCCTAAGCTGTGGAATTCTCTCCATAAACCTCTACCTCTCTCTCCTCCTTTAAGATGCTGCTTAAAACCTACTTCATTGACAAATTTTTTGGTCATTTGGCCTGATATTTCCTTCCGTGGCTCAGTGTCAAATTTCTATTGATAACTCTTTTGTGAAGTGACCATGGGATGTTTTGCTACTATAAAGGCACTATATAAATATAAATTGTTGTTGTAGTGATGTTTATTGGAAAGTGCGAGAGTGTGACTTGTGACACAGAAAGAATGGCTATTTATTTGTGATACCAAAGGGCTGCTGGCACCTGGGGGATTGTACCTCAAATATGTGTTAGCGCTTTTAGGAAATGAAGGTAAAAACTATACCCATTGTGGTGTCAATACTTGCTCATTGGCCTCGTGAAACCATTCTATACAGCTGTTTGAGCAATTGAACTTTTATTAAGGACCATAAGCAGTCACTGTCATTTCACCTTACATAGCCAAAAATGTAATTAAGGTTTAAAAAGTGTTTTCATCTATGCTGCAAAATAGCAGATTAGCTACCATAGGCTTAAGTAAAGTTGTTCATGTCATCTTGGATTACCAAGACTTCCAAAATGGCTGTATTGTCAAGCTTTGTACATGAGAAATACAAATCAGTCATCTTTCACAAGTTCTGATGACAGGTCATTGACCTGAGACATTAACTCTGTTTCTCTCACCAGAGATGCTGCCTGACCTGCTGAGTATTTCCTGCATTTTCTGTTTTTGTTTCAGATTTCCACTGTTGGCAGTATTTTCCTTGTGCTTATCTATCACAAGTGTTGGCATGTAGCTAGAACTGCTCCAAGTTTACTTTCCAAAAAGACTATAGCCGCCAACAACTTTGGCATTGGAGCAATTGCAAAATCTCTCCAGGGTCTGGATATTTTCCCTGGGTTCTAGCTTTGTTTTAAGATTTATATATATGTATGTATATATATGTATGCATATATATGTTTCTATATGTACATACATATATGTACGTATATGTATCTGTATATATGTGTGTGTAATTTAATGCCAGCCTTCCGATTGGAAGAATATTTAAATATGAAGTACAGGTGCAGCGTCCAGAATCTGGAACCCTCGGGACCGAGGCCGTTCCGGATTCCGTGTTATTCTGGACTTTGGAACATCTTTCCGACATGACGAATCCAGAAACACCTGAGCCTAGTTTTGGGTATTTCCAGATTTTGGAACATCAGAAAGAGTGGGGGGGGGGCTGCTCACCGAGGAGCTGTTTGGGCCACCGGCCCTGTCAATGAGGTCGTTGGGCAGGCCCCGCCAAAGAGGAGCTGTTCCGGTGGGCCCCGTCGCGGAGGAGGTGTTCAGGCAGGCCAACGAGGAGGCCCCAAGGTAAGGGCAGCAGCGGCGAGGCGAGAGGCGGTGAGGCGAGGCCCGAGGTCAGGCAGCAGTGTGGCCTCGAGCTCAGCAGGGTCGGTGGGTCCGGATTCCGGAACATTATACGGATTCCAGACGACCCTGCCACCAATCTGTCCAGAATCCAGATTCCAGAATGCTCCGGATTCCGAAACTCCGGATTTTGGATGCTACACCTGTACCTCCACACTAAAACATTCTATCAAAGCATTTTAGATGCAGTCCAGTATTAGATATCACCTTATGTCCACTGTGGAGCTTAAATCAATATTTCTTGTGTCCAAAGACAAGAGTAAAGCTAGCAGAATCCATCTCACCTGCGGTATTATTTATTTCTTTAGTTCAAATAAATAACAGAATTCAGACAACCTTTTCCACAAAATGTTAAACTACTCCAAATAGGCCAAGACGTTTCTGAAATCTTTGCACGCCACATTTCTTAAATCTTTAATTAGCTAAATTTACTCACAGCTGACTAGCTGAAAGCTTCTAACAAACCAAGCATAGTTTTTGCTCCATAAGACATTAATAGTTGATGTGTTCCGAAGAACAAGAAATCAAGGGAAGAAAGCCAGCCCTGGGACTTGTATGTACAGATGTCTGTTAAAAAGGTTTCTCCCAGATACACTAGAATTATTTGGTTAAAAGAAAGTTTTGCTTTATTGCATGGATATGTGAGGAGCCAAGTATTCTTTTGTATTTCACATCAACTGCATCAAGTCTGTTATAATTTTTTACATCAGTTATAAAATGTCACTTTGCATAAGTGGATTGGATGGCACACAGAGGGAAATTTTAATTTCCCTTATTGTATTGCAGTACATGTAAAAGTGGAGTAGATGTTCCTGTCCTGGCATATAGGCTGTGGATCCGGGGCACTGCAAGCTATGCATTCACCTCAACTAGGAAGGGCTGACATGACTGGATATTCCAGGGACGGCACTTACTAGGAAAGCAACTCGCCAAAGGGGCAAAATACCTGGCATGCTAGTAACTCTTGGAAAGAAATGGGGGCCGAAATTCAGAGTCTCACAGAGACCCGTTACTGCCCGTTTGCAGCGGCCATTCATCAAAATCGAATGGCCACCGCTCTGGGCTCAACTGGCCGCTACGATGTCGTTTTTGGCCCGGGAGGTCTTGCAACGGTGTGGGCCACCACCGACTCTCGGGCGGTGTGGGGCTTGCCGCAGTAAAAGTGCACACCGCTGCCTCTCCGCCCCCGGACCCATTTTCAGTGTGAACAAGTCGGCCCTTCAGCTGACGGTGCCCCCGCCAGCTTTTAGGGTCAGTGCAGAGTGGCAAAGATCTCGGAGCCGTGGGAGCGTAGAGAGACAAGAAGGTAAGATCCAGACCTGAGGATGGGTCGGAAGCTCCCCAGAGTCCTCGAAGTAATAGCAGCTGTGTCAGTCTCACAGAGAAGTCCGGTAAGAGATCATCTGGGGGAGATCAGCGAGCTCCGGACGGGGCAAGATCCTGGAACGAGGTCCGTATTGCTCAAGAACAAGTCCAGGAGCCTCTTCAATGGACTGGAGGAGTTCAGCACAGAATCCGCACTCAAGGCGAGAGAGAGAGAGGGAGAGAGAGGGAGGAAAAGAGTGAGAGGGAGAGTGGGAGAGGGAAAGAGACAGCGTGACAGAGAAGGGTGAGAGAGAGAGGGTGAGAGAGGGAGGGAGGGAGGGAGAAAGAGGGGGAGAGAGGAAGAGAGGGAGGGAGAGAGGGAAAGAGAAAGAGAGAGGGTGAGAGAGGGAAGGAGAGAGTGTGAGAGAAGGCGGGAAACAAAGAAACATAGAAACATAGAAAATAGGTGCAGGAGTAGGCCATTCGGCCCTCCGAGCCTGCAACACCATTCAATAAGTTCATGGCTGAACATGCAACTTCAGTACCCCATTCCTGTTTTCTCGCCATACCCCTTGATCCCCCTAGTAGTAAGGACTACATCTAACTCCCTTTTGAATATATTTAGTGAATTGGCCTCAACAACTTTCTGTGGTAGAGAATTCCACAGGTTCAGCACTCTCTGGGTGAAGAAGTTTCTCCTCATCTCGGTCCTAAATGGCTTACCCCTTATCCTTAGACTGTGAGCCCTGGTTCTGGAGTGAGAGGAAGAGGAAGAGAGGGGGAGAAGGAGGGAGAGAGGAAAAGAGAAAGAGAGAGGGTGAGAGAGAGAGGGCAGGAGAGAGAGGGAAGGGAGCAAAAGAGAAAGAGATAGAAGTGAGGAAAGGGAATGAGAACCCGAATGAGAAAATTTGATTGGGAGAGAGAGAAACAGGAATAGAGAAGGAAAAAAGTGGGGGGAAAAAACTAGAAAGAGAAAAAAATAGAGATCCTGAGATTCACGGAGAGAAAACTGAAATCTCAATCCAGGGGCTCAGACTGGAAACGTTGCCCCAGCTCAGCATTCCGAGCAGTAACAAACAAGAACCTGTTCAACCTCCGCTGCCTCCAGGCTAGATCCAAGATCGTTCCGTCCCCTGTCATCAAACTACAGTACGCAGACGACGCTTGCGTCTGCGCACACTTGGAGGCCAAACTCCAAGTCATCGTCAACACCTTCACCGAGGCATACGAAAGTATGGGCCTTACACTAAACATCTGTAAGACAAAGGTCCTCTACCATCCTGACCCCGCCACATAGCACTGCTCCTCGATTAGCAAAATCCACTGTGAGGCCTTGGACAATGTGGACCACTTTCCATACCTCATTAGCCTACTGTCAGCAAGGGCAGACATCGATGATGATGTCCAACACCGCCTTCAGTGTGTCAGTGCAGCCTTCAGTCGCCTAAGGAAGAGAGTTTTTGAAGACCAGGACCTCAAATCTGGCACCAAGTTTATGGTCTACAGGGCAGTAGTGATGCCCGCCCCCCTATATGGCTCAGAGATATGGACTATTTCCATCAGACAGCTCAAAGCACTGGAGAAGTACCACCAACGCTGCCTCCACAAGATCCTGCAAATCCATTAGCAGGATAGACGCACCAATGTCAGTGTTCTCGCTCAGGCCAACATCCCCAGCATCGAAGCACTGACCACGCTCTATCAGCTCCGTTGGGTGGGCCACATCATCCGCATGTCTGACACGAGACTCCCAAAGCAAGCGCTCTTCTCGGAGCCTCGACACGGCAAGCAAGCCCCAGCCTCGGAACAGCATCCGGGAAGGCCCTGAGCACCTCGAGTCTCATCGCCGAGAGCATGCAGAAACCAAGTGCAGACAGCGGAAGGAGTGTGCAGCAAACCAGGCTCCCCACCCACCCTTTCCTTCAACCACTGTCTGACCCACTTGTGACAGAGACTGTAGGTTCCGCATTGGACTGTTCAATCACCTGAACGTCCTCGAGCAGCTTTGGGCCTGGAAGGGCCGACTGGAGACTGGTCAATCAGTCTGACTTGGCTCGGGCGAAGCCATGTGCGGAAGTACTGGCAGAGTGATAGGTCTGGGGCCAGGAGTGCTGCGAGCCGGAGGGAGCGCATCATCCATATCCTGGCCTGAGGAGCCTGAATAACTCACCAGGGCCAGCACAATCCACCACCACCAATCTGAGGGAGCTCAGGTCGGTGCTATGGTGCCACACCGGAAGGACTCCCTTCGTCCGTGGTGGACCCAGCCGGGAAAGCAACACTGAGGTCTCGGGCGGCATCCAGCTGAGACTGCATGCGAGCAGCCAAGTCTGAAAGCCACCAGATATGACAGCACTTAGACACTCCATCAACTCTTGCAGAGGCATGGCCTTCCTCTCCAAAGCAGCACCGATACGTTCGTTCCCTCGCGCCTGTGCTGCAATGGCAGCTGCCACATCAACCTAAGGGTGAAATTCCCATGGGAATAACGCCCTAATTAAAACTGCAAACTTTCAGGTTTGAAGGACTAATAAGACCGGAACATTTTTTGTGATCAAAAAGCTGAATTTGGATTCAACGGGTGCCGCAAACATTGCGGCGCTAATCAGGGAAAAATGGCCTTAACACCACCAGCTTTCTGAATAGTAAGTGGGACTGAATAATAAGTGGCACTGAATAGTAAGTGGGACTAAACATTTTGGCTGCTTTGCCAAAGGCTTTCTGGGCTCAATACTTTTTGGCTGTGTGAGCTCAATAATTTTTATCTGCCATAATCTATCTTATCTATTTTATCTGCAATACTAATAGGTGGAAAAACAAGTAATAAGTCAGGAAATGGTGTCTGTGGACAAATGATGGAGCAGCTCAGTACGCAAATTGCCTGTTTGATTGATGGTGAAGTGGAGACGCTACTGCATAAAGTGGTTTGGCTTATTTGGACTCGAGGGCACTTCCCCAGAGACAGCAGCACAGCTTACCTGTTAGAAGGTGCAGGCGAGTGTCAATACTGTGTGCAGTACAGATAGAGCGTCCGAAATCCAGAAACTTCGGAACCGAGACTGTTTCGGATTTCAGATATTTCCGGGTGGGGGGTGGAGCGGCGTGGGGAAATCAGTGTTGGCGGCAGAACATTTGGGGCTCGGTGTGGCAACGAAGCGGATAGGGTCGGCGACGGCGATGTGAGGGGGTGTTGGTAGCAGAGTGGGGGAGGTGCTGGCGGAGGAGTGGGGGGGGGGTGTCGGCGACGGAGCAGGGAGGGTGCCGTCGGCGGAGCTGGGAAGGGGTGTCGGCAGCGGAGTGGGGGGTGGCGGTGCGGGGGAGCGTGTTTGTGGCGGAGTGGGGGGGGGTGTTTGTGGCGAAGTGGAGGGGGTGTTTGTGGCGGAGTGGGGGGTGTCGGTGGCGGTGTGGGGGGGCGTGTTTGTGGCGGAGTGGGGGGGGGTGTTTGTGGCGAAGTGGAGGGGGTGTCGGCGGCGGAGTGGGGGGTGTCGGTGGCGGTGTGGGGGGGGTGTTTGTGGCGGAGTGGAGGGGGTGTTTGTGGCGGAGTGGGGGGTGTCGGTGGCAGTGTGGGGGGGCGTGTTGGTGGCGGAGTGGGGGGGGGGGTGTTTGCCGCGGAGTGGGGGTGGTGTTGGCAGCGGAGCTGGGAGGGGGTGTCAGTGGTGGTGTGGGGGTGGGGCTGGGTGGTGTCGGTGGCGGAGTGGCGGGGTGTTTGTGGCAGAGTGAGGGGGGTGTCGGCGGCAGAGTGGGGCGGTTGTTGGTGGCGGAGTGGGGGGGGGGTGTTTGCCGCGGAGTGGGGGTGGTGTTGGCAGCGGAGCTGGGAGGGGTGTTGGTGGGGCTGGGTGGTGTTGGTGGCAGAGCTGGGGTGTGTCGGCAGTTCCGGGTCAAGAGTTGGCAGCCGGGAAAAACCTGCGTTGAAGACCTGCAAAAAAGTAAGTAACATTTTTTATTTTTAAATTATTTTTCAGCGATTTAGTAGGTAAAGGTTTTGTGAATTTTTGTTTTTGCAATTTTTATTTGGTGTTTTCCCTCTCCCTAGGCCCAACTCGCAGCAGTAATCGGTTTAAAAAAATGTCCAGATTCCAGAACATTTTCCGAATTCCAGACGACCCCGCCACGGATCGACTCGGTGTCTGGATTCCAGAACATTCCAAATTTCGAAACTCCAGATTTCGGACACTCAACCTGTACCTGCAAGAGCTGAGAATGATGCAGAAGTAGGAAAACTTAAGAAAGCGGCTTAGATAAAGCTACACAACAGTACGTTATAGCAGATTGATGAGCTCATAGCTCCTCTAAACCTCCCTATCTTTACTTTAAATCTATGCCCCCTGGTTGTTGACCTATCCGCCAAGGGAAACAGGTCCTTCCTATCCACTCTATCGTGGCCCCTCATAATTTTTTACACCTCAATCAGGTCTCCCCTCAGCCTCCTCTGTTCCAAAGAAAACAGACCCAGCATCTCCAATCTTTCCTCATAGCCAAAATTCTCCAGTCCAGGTAACATTCTTGTAAATCTCCTCTGCACCATTTCCAGTGCAATCTCATCTTTCCTGTAATGTGGTGACCAGAACTACACACAGTACTCCAGCTGCAGCCTAATTAGTGTTTTATACAGTTCAAGCAAAACGTCCTTGCTCTTGTATTCCATGCCTCGGCAAATAAAAGTAAATATTCCGTATGCCTTCTTAACCACCTTATCTACCTGGCCTGCTCCCTTCAGAGATCTGTGGATCTGCACCTTTGCTCCTCTACACTTTTCAGTGTCATACCATTTAATGTATTCTCTTGCCTTGTTAGCCCTCCCCAAATGCATTAGCTCACACTTCTCCGGATTGAATTCCATTTGCCACTGTTCTGCCCACCTGACCAGTACATTGATATCTTCCTGCAATCTGCAGCTTTCTTCTTCATTATCAGCCACGCAGCTTATTTTAGTGTCATCTGCAAACTTCTCAATCATACCCCCAACATTCAAGTCCAATCACTGATATATACCACAAGAAGCAGGGGACCCAGCACTGAGCCCTGCGGAACACCACTGGATAGTTTTCCAGTCACAAAAACATCCATCAACCATTACTCTTTGCTTCCTGCCTCTTAGCCAATTTTGGATCCAACTTGCCACTTTGCCGAGGATCCCATGGGCTTTTACTTTCATGACCAGTCTGCCATGTGGGACCTTATCAAAAGCTTTGCTAAAATCCATATACACGACATCATACGCACTACCCTCATCGACCCTCCTGGTTACCTCCTCGAATAATTCAATCAAGTTAGTCAGACATGAACTTCCCTTAACAAATCCATGCTGACTGTCCTTGATTAATCCATGTCTTTCCAAATGAAGATTTATCCTATCCCTCAGGATTTCTTTCAATAATTTTCTCACCACTGAGGTTAGCTGACTGACCTGTAATTACTCTGTCTATCCTTTTCTCCCTTTTTAAACAAAGGTACAACGTTTGCAGTCCTCCAGTGCTCTTTCACCACACCTGTAGCCAGAGAGGACTGGAAAATGATGGTCAGAGCCTCTGCTAGTTCCTCCTTTGCTTCTCTTAACAGCCTGGGATACATTTCATCTGACCCTGTCCCTTTAAAACCAGTTGGAGATGGAAACAGGAATCCCATTTTTAGCACTTTAGCTACCTCCACACACCAAACCCACCCATTGTTTTAGGGGAAAATTCCATGCTTTGGAATAAGGCTCCCTCTGGTCTCTGAGTAGCATAGACCAAATCTAATATAAATCACTTACAGTGGAGAATTTTTTTTTAAAGTATGGAATGAGAAATGACCAAAGCTATTTGGCTCATCAGTCCTGTTCTTTCACAGACCATTTACAATCTGCTCTAATGTGAACGCTATCCAACCTAGTTAATTTTCTAAAGTGAGGTTCATGCCAGGAGCATAAAACCTGTGTCCTTGTATAAATCAAGTAGCATAATGAAAGATTGCAGTTAGACATAACTTGGCAACAGTCTGCTGGGATGCCGAAAGGCTTGTACAGAGATCCAAATCACAGAATGCCCATTACCCATCGTACTTTGCAACAACTTTAATTCAAGAAGTTAGGAGGCTGGGAATTAGGGTTGTTAATAGTAACAGATTAGTGTGTAATACATATGTATGATATTTCTTTGGTTATATAGTGGAGGCCTCAACCCATTTCAATTAAACATGCCAACACCTGATTTAAAATAGTTTGTTAAGGGGTAGATTGGCTAACGTGGCAAGAGGTACTCGCACGGATCACGAGTTTGTGGAGGGATAGATTGTTTAATGTGGTAACAGGTATCCTTGCACAGACACACAATTTTGAATTTTTAAAAAATTAAGGGATGGTAGATGCAGACTTTGGCCGGAATCTTACCAGCCCTGTGAGTGCAGGTTTGGAGGTGGGCTCCCGTCAAAATGGCTGTGATTAAAACCAGGCCGAAGTCCACTCTGAACCTGCCTCCTTGTCAATTTTCAAAGTGCCGGCTGTGCATGTGGTTTGCAGACCCGACATTGAGCGGCGTGTCAGGCAATTGAGATAGTTAAGAAGCTGCTTAAAGCTATTTATGCAGCATTTTACCAGGTCCTAACCATTTTACCAAGTTTTTTATGAGGTTCCCTCTCTCAGGGATCACGTCAGGTAAGTGTGTTGGGTTCTCAACAACTTTGAATTGGTTTCACTAGCTGCAGAAGTGGTATAAAAGCTACCATTTAACAGCTGTTCAATTTCCAATCTTAAAAGCTGGAGCCTTCAGGATTTGGATACACTTTTCAGCTTTATGGAGGTTTGAAGTGTTTGCAGTGAACTTTCTATCCAGTGTCCCCTCCTTGGAGCAACCTCTCTCGCCATTGACAGATCGCTTCTGTCATCTCAACTTCAGCGCCGTTTATTCCATCAGCATCAGTGCCCTTGAAAAAATCTTACCTTTGTCCTCAGAATCCCACCACAATCAGCCCCAAGACCAATATCACCAGGCACACCAGCAGCACCAGGCACACCAGCAGCACCAACAGCAACACCAATCTTCTCTGCAATCACCTGATGCTGCACAGGACACAGGGCATCAGCACCCGACCACATTGCTGCCCGAGACACCAGGGAAGGCCTCACCTTGACCAGATTTACTTCGCTTGATACTGTACACCCTGGCTGCCACATGATGTGACAGATTGGCACCACCCCACAACAAGACCAGAAAGCATCCCTACAATGCCCAAGCCATTCCTTTCACACTCATTACCATTAGCGGGGGGAGCAGGGGGAGGGGGGCGGCGGGGGGCGGGGGGACCGTTATGTCTCACCATTCACTGCAACTCACTAAGCCACTTCCAAAGTGCACAAAGATCAGTCCAAGAAGGCAAAGTGTTGAAAATAAAGATTGCAATGTTTGACAACACATTAGCAGAGACTTTACTTCAGCATTGGCGAAAGGACCTAAGTACCTATCCTTGTGTGTTGTTAGTTGGTATGATTGGACAAGGATGATGGTGAGTGTGAGGGGTGGCTAGTGAGACAAAGAACATTATTGATGGGAGGTCTCCTGGGGAAAAAGGATAGTTAGAATAGGGTGTGTTTTAATGTATATAAGCCTGGACTTGGAGCATAGATGTTAGAATATTCTCAGAGCGTAACTGGACAGAGCGTAGCAAGGCCATTTGCGATCGATCACCTCAAACCCTTGTAGATGTTCATAGGTTGTTTCTGTCTGTAACTGACTATGCTATAAATATAATCTTTGTATTTTAACATCTTGGCTTCTTGTATTGTAGCTTCTTTTGTAACTGTAATAAACATATATGCTTTGGAACAATGCTCCTTCTGGTCTCTGAATATCACAGACCAAATCTAATATAAATCACTTACAGTGAAGAATTTTTTAATAAAAGCATGGAATGAGAAATGACCAAAGCCATTTGGCTCATCTGTTCTTTCACAGACCATTTACAATCTGCTCTAGGATGGACTCTATCCAAACCATACTTTTCTGAAGTAAGGTTCATGCTAGGAGCATAAAACCTGCTTTCTTGTATATAACAAGGAGCATAATGAGAGATTGTAGCTTGACATAATTTTCACAGTCTGCTAGGATGCAGAAAGCATGCACTAAGATCCAAGCCGCAGATTGCCCATCACCCATCGCACTTAGCAGCAACTTTAATTCAAGAAGTTCCTTTAAGGATTAGGAGGCTGGGAATTAATGTTCTTGGTAGTAACAGATTAGCGTTTAATACATATGTATGATATTTCTTTGATTATATACTGGAGGCCTCAACCCATTTAAATTAAATACACTAGTACCTTTGTTCAAATAGTGGACAATGGAATGCCATGCAGACATATTACGCATTTGCTAATATTACAGTGTAAATTTAGTCTAGTATAACATTGGAACATCCACTTGCAGAAGGGATGTGTAAGGTTTGATGAGGCTGCATCTATACTTCAATATTTTGTATCAATGCAAAAAGTCCACACAGAATACGAGAAACAAAGCGACACACATCAAAAGACATCTCCAGCCTTTGAAATGTTCTGCCAGATAATGGTTGGGTTTCTCCTTTGTAACTCTGGGTGAGTTCATGGGAGAGAATGAGGGAAAATTCAGGTAGTGAGGCTGAACACGGCTCCCCCCACCCTGACTGGAATTTCCCTCTCCTGCCCCAAGTCCCTAGAAGATTTCCCTCCTGTCTCTTCATGGGGCCACCATGTGGAAACTAATGGTGGGCTTAGAGAAACAACAGTAAAAGCCCCAAGTTCCGTGAATGGCAGAAGGGAGCTTAGTGATGACCTTATTGAATGGTGGAGCAGGCTCGAGGGGCCAAATGATCTACTCTTGCTCCTATTTCTTATGTTCTTAAGTTCTTATGTGCTTGTGTTCCTTACCTTCCATTTCAGGCTCAGAACTTACCAGATGACGGGCCCAATTTTTGCCATCTTTGCCATGATTCTGCCCCAGCCTCAGCACCACCGGGATTTTGTGCCCTGATACTGGTGGGCTTCCTCCTGATGAAGAGAAACCTGCCAGGTGTCCACTGTCCATATGGGATGAACTCTGACCCAGGGAAAAGAGTCAGAGTTTTGATGGATTTAATGGGGCATCTGGAAGTCCACCCTGAAGAGAAGAATCCTGTCAATGTTTGCACCTGAAAGGCTGATCCTTTTAGGGAGAAGTTCATATATTCTGTAACACTTCCTTCAATACCTCGGTATTCATATTGGTTTCAAGCACAGTGTTTAACCAATAAGCTAAAAACTGCTGCCAAAGTTACTGAGTGAATGTCAGAATTAGGTTTTGTAGGCTGTGTGTTTAACTTTCAGAGGCTGACTGGACATCTGACAAACTCAAGCTTCAGTGTGTCCTTCATTTATTCGTTCTAGCCTCAGATTAGCAGGATGGTCCACACATACATTTTCCCACATTACAACAGTGACTACACTTCAAAGGTACTTAATTGGCTGTAAAGCACTTTGAGATGTCCGGAGGTTGTGAAAGGCACTTGGATGATGTGGAATCTATATGGGTAGAGCTGCAGAATACCAAAGGACAAAAAACGTTAGTGGGAGTTGTGTACAGACCTCCAAACAGTAGTAGTGATGTTGGGGAGGGCATCAAACATGAAATTAGGGGTGCGTGCAATAAAGGTGCAGCAGTTATAATGGGTGACTTTAATATGCACATAGATTGGGTTAACCAAACTGGAAGCAATACGGTAGAGGAGGATTTCCTGGAGTGCATAAGGGATGGTTTTTTAGACCAATATGTCGAGGAACCAACTAGGGGGGAGGCCATCTTAGACTGGGTGTTGTGTAATGAGAGAGGATTAATTAGCAATCTCGTTGTGCGAGGCCCCTTGGGGAAGAGTGACCATAATATGGTGGAATTCTGCATTAGGATGGAGAATGAAACAGTTAATTCAGAGACCATGGTCCAGAACTTAAAGAAGGGTAACTTTGAAGGTATGAGGCGTGAATTGGCTAGGATAGATTGGCGAATGATACTTAAGGGGTTGACTGTGGATGGGCAATGGCAGACATTTAGAGACCGCATGGATGAACTACAACAATTGTACATTCCTGTCTGTCGTAAAAATAAAAAAGGGAAGGTGGCTCAACCGTGGCTATCAAGGGAAATCAGGGATAGCATTAAAGCCAAGGAAGTGGCATACAAATTGGCCAGAAATAGCAGAGAACCCGGGGACTGGGAGAAATTTAGAACTCAGCAGAGGAGGACAAAGGGTTTGATTAGGGCAGGGAAAATGGTGTACGAGAAGAAGCTTGCAGGGAACATTAAGACGGATTGCAAAAGTTTCTATAGATATGTAAAGAGAAAAAGGTTAGTAAAGACAAACGTAGGTCCCCTGCAGTCAGAATCAGGGGAAGTCATAACGGGGAACAAAGAAATGGCGGACCAATTGAACAAGTACTTTGGTTCGGTATTCACTGAGGAGGACACAAACAACCTTCCGGATATAAAAGGGGTCGGAGGGTCTAGTAAGGAGGAGGAACTGAGGGAAATCCTTATTAGTCGGGAAATTGTGTTGGGGAAATTGATGGGATTGAAGGCCGATAAATCCCCAGGGCCTGATGGACTGCATCCCAGAGTACTTAAGGAGGTGGCCTTGGAAATAGTGGATGCATTGACAGTCATTTTCCAACATTCCATTGACTCTGGATCAGTTCCTATGGAGTGGAGGGTAGCCAATGTAACCCCACTTTTTAAAAAAGGAGGGAGAGAGAAAACAGGGAATTACAGACCGGTCAGCCTGACATCGGTAGTGGGTAAAATGATGGAATCAATTATTAAGGATGTCATCGCAGTGCATTTGGAAAGAGGTAATATGATAGGTCCAAGTCAGCATGGATTTGTGAAAGGGAAATCATGCTTGACAAATCTTCTGGAATTTTTTGAGGATGTTTCCAGTAGAGTGGACAAGGGAGAACCAGTCGATGTGGTATATTTGGACTTTCAGAAGGCTTTCGACAAGGTCCCACACAAGAGATTAATGTGCAAAGTTAAAGCACATGGGATTGGGGGTAGTGTGCTGACATGGATTGAGAACTGGTTGTCAGACAGGAAGCAAAGAGTAGGAGTAAATGGGTACTTTTCAGAATGGCAGGCAGTGACTAGTGGGGTACCGCAAGGTTCTGTGCTGGGGCCCCAGCTGTTTACACTGTACATTAATGATTTAGATGAGGGGATTAAATGTAGTATCTCCAAATTTGCGGATGACACTAAGTTGGGTGGCAGTGTGAGCTGCAAGGAGGATTCTATGAGGCTGCAGAGCGACTTGGATAGGTTAGGTGAGTGGGCAAATGCATGGCAGATGAAGTATAATGTGGATAAATGTGAGGTTATCCACTTTGGTGGTAAAAACAGAGAGACAGACTATTATCTGAATGGTGACAGATTAGGAAAAGGAGAGGTGCAACGAGACCTGGGTGTCATGGTACATCAGTCATTGAAGGTTGGCATGCAGGTACAGCAGGCGGTTAAGAAAGCAAATGGCATGTTGGCCTTCATAGCGAGGGGATTTGAGTACAAGGGCAGGGAGGTGTTGCTACAGTTGTACAGGGCCTTGGTGAGGCCACACCTGGAGTATTGTGTACAGTTTTGGTCTCCTAACCTGAGGAAGGACATTCTTGCTATTGAGGGAGTGCAGCGAAGGTTCACCAGACTGATTCCCGGGATGGCGGGACTGACCTATCAAGAAAGACTGGATCAACTGGGCTTGTATTCACTGGAGTTCAGAAGAATGAGAGGGGACCTCATAGAAACGTTTAAAATTCTGACGGGGTTAGACAGGTTAGATGCAGGAAGAATGTTCCCAATGTTGGGGAAGTCCAGAACCAGGGGACACAGTCTAAGGATAAGGGGGAAGCCATTTAGGACTGAGATGAGGAGGAATTTCTTCACCCAGAGAGTGGTGAACCTGTGGAATTCTCTACCACAGAAAGTTGTTGAGGCCAATTCACTAAATATATTCAAAAAGGAGTTAGATGAAGTCCTTACTACTAGGGGAATCAAGGGGTATGGTGAGAAAGCAGGAATGGGGTACTGAAATTGCATGTTCAGCCATGAACTCATTGAATGGCGGTGCAGGCTAGAAGGGCCGAATGGCCTACTCCTGCACCTATTTTCTATGTTTCTCTTCTATGTTTCTATATAAATGCAAGTCTTTCTTTCCATTATTCCTCAATTTTAGACACTCTGCCCATAAGTCCACTTGTTCATTATTGTTTCATGCCACAATATTACAACAACAGAGCATAATACAACAAACTCCAGGACAGTTTCCTTAGTAACATGGGCTGTTGCCAAATATTTCAATTTAATCAACAGATGCTGAATGGCATTAGAAAAACAAAAGCTTAAAATGAAAATGTAATTATCATGTGTTGTAAAATGTCAACGCTACTGGAGGTGGGATAGGTGACTCTGAGTTTCATTGTGCTTTCTGATTGCTACAGACAGTTGTGATTAAACTAGGAGGCAGGGAAATGACAGAATGCTGAAATTATGAGCTGGCATGGGAAATGAACATGATAACATGAAGTCATTGAGGATTGCTGGAGGTTTTCTGCACTGCATCAAAATGATAACAGAAAAATAATTTTATCTTTCAGGCAGACATTAACTCCAGTCCTAGTTGAATTAATGGGCCAGAATTTTTTGTCGATATGACTGTGTACTCTCAGAGTATGCTGTCATACCGCCTTTGAAATTGATTGCAAGTTCGAGATTTCCACATACGTTTGCACTAAATCCCAAACTTGCGATCTGTCAAGATTCAGTTTGACAGATGATCCACACCAACACTGAAATCCTAACTGCCGGTGCAGAATTGGTTCATTGCTCACCAACTGCCCAGCAATTAGGTCTGAAAATTTTACAGCTGGTGTAAGCATAAGGGGACACCTCCTGACAAAGTCAAGTAAATTTTTAATTTTAAAAGCTATATGAGGCCGGAAATGGAATTACATATGTCCCACAGGAAAAGTATTTTTTGTCCATGAAAAGTAAAGAGCAATTTTCCAATAGATTTTTGAAGAAAGCATTATTCTCAAGTTTTTTAAATGTTTTGGATGAAAACATTTTGTAAATGGACAGGAAAATAAATGAAAATGTAGATGACTTACAAAATGTATTCTGCATACACCCAGACCCAGAAACCACAAATTTAAGTTATTTTCAAAGTATTGAAGTACAAGCACTAACGATTAACGAGAGAGCTTCTGTTTGCTGATTGGAGCACCGACCCACGTGATCCCAGGTACACTTACGCACATAGTGCAACCCTGGGATCCGTGGGCCACTATGTTGCCCTCTACTCCACAGTGTCTGACAGCACCTGCTCGAAGGAGGGTTCCCAGCAGATAAGTATGCACTCTGTTCGGATGCATCATACAAGCATAGTGACTGATGCATTATTGATTACCCTGTTGAATTAATATTCAAAACAGGCATTCCAAATAGTTACACAGCAAGCAACCTTTAACTTTAAGTTTAAGTTGAAATCAGCGCGCAAGTTAGTGGGGTATCACAAACACAAACTGCTGTGATGTCAACTGTAAGGGATAAATTGTAAGAGTTGCAAATAGGTGGTCAGAATTATACTGAAGGTAGTGAACTTATCAGTATTAGGAGGGTCTGTATAATTGCCTATGTATGTAGCACTTTCTTATATAGTTATAGCACACTTATAACGTATCAAACTGTATGGTTAACTTTATTAACACTTAAACAGCATAATCAGCAGTTGTTGATTGGAAGTCTCTGAGGAAGAGATAAGGAAGCTAGTACAGTCACCCTAGGCGTCGGACAGATTGTGGCAAAATGCAAGTCATGGAACAACACAATGGGAGATGGACAATTGCAGATACCACTCAGAGTCAGTCTGATAAGAGTCAACAAAATCAATGTAACTTCGCTGATAGAATTAGACCTATCAATGATTTTGTAGGAGGGTGCTCCTCTCCAAAACCTGTATAAGTTCTACTTGAAAACTCATGTATTTCGGAGGTTCCACGACTGAACCTTATGAGCATTGCTCGTAATAAAACCGGTAAACCTGAGGTTTCGTTTGTTTACTTCCGTGGTTATTATACAGTGGGAAGCTGGGCGAGGTGTCGATTAACTATATCAGTTAGTCCACCTTGAGGGAGGGAAGCCCTGTTTTACCCCAATAGACGGGCAGGTGTCGATTAACTCTATCAGTTAGTCCACCTTGAAGGAGAGAAGTCTCCTTTTTGCCCTACATTTGGCTTCCGTGCATGTCACGCACCTCCTACAGTAGTTCTCTATTTCTCTACCCATTCCCTTCCACCACCAGCATCTGGACATCGAGCTTATCATGTCAGTTCTACCTGTATGGACATACGCATGGTATAAATTTAATAGGCTCCCCTGGATGCATTCCGGGGCCACCACATTCCCATTATTTATTCCCTATCCCGTCGGTCCCTTGTTGGGCCCCTCTCTGCTTCCACCCCTTCTTTTCCTGTGGAGTGGCTTCTCCCTATACCTTAAGCATATTTACTTCCTCAGTCCCAATTGTACATACTCCGACTTGGGTTTCCCTGGCCAGTGTACGTGTCTCTGCCACTCGCTTGGCTGCTTCATTTGCCCATGCATTCCCCTGTTGATACTGATCATTAATTTTTACGTGTGCTTTGACCTTTATTGTCGCACACTCCTGGGGTAGGAGGGAGGCTTCCACTAGGTGTTTTACAATCTCCTCATGTTTAATCGGTCCTCCTCCTGAGGTCATGAATCCCCGTCTGCTCCAGGCTATCATATAATTATGTACTACTCCAAAAGCATATCAACCGTCTGTTTAGATGTTTACTCTGTTTCCCCTAGCCAGCCTCAGAGCTTCAGTGAGAGCCACTAACTAAGCCACTTGAGCTGATTGACCCCCTTCAAACTGTCCTTCCCTTTTGACCTGTCCGCTGCTATCTACCACGGCCCATCCCGTCCGTGGTGTCCCATTGATATAGTGCCGAGACCCATCAACATATAGATCCACATCTGCCTCCTCAAGCCTGACCTCTTCCCTCGTCTTCTCCTGTCGGGCTACACTGATGCTCCTTTCCCTGCATAATGATCCATCCTGCAGGGTTGTTATAGTTGTCTTTTATTGTTACTGTCCCGTTGGTGGGGCTAAGAGCATGCTCCCCACCTAGCCCTTCGCGTGTCAGATACCGTTTTTAGCCTTCCTGTGTTAAGCAATTCTACTAAGGTATGCTGGGTATGTGTCCCGACATTACTATGCCACTGGCCTATGCCTGTCCCCATGTAATGATCTTTACTGTGGTGGATATAGATGTGGAAAAGCCTATTCTGGTTGGATAATCCCAGGGCTGGAGCACTTGTGAGAGCTTGTTTTAACCTTACAACCACAATTTCCTGATCTCGGTATTTCTGCAGTAGTTGAATAGCCCTAGTACCTGCCTGACCCCTTTCACGGTTCCTGGCCTGGGCATTGATCGAATTGCTTCCTCTCTGTCCTTAGGCATCTGTCATGTATCCTAGATGTTACTTTGCTCCTTCCCACCTGCACCTTGCTAGGATTTATTTTTAATCCCACATTCTCATTCTCTATAGCTCCTAGCATTGTACGTGTTGTTGTCCTGTGCTGGAGGCAATAAGGATATCATCCACATATTGCAAAAGGGTGCTCCCTTCTTTGCCTGTTGTGGGCCTCGCTTTCCTGCGTTTCCTCCCTTACACCAGCAATCTTTGGCCAAATGTCCAAGGTTACCACAATTTCGACATCTCCCTTTAGAATTTCCGTAACCTTTCCTTTTCTGCGGACAATCCCTACTGAAGTGGCCTTCCGGATTGCAGTTAAAACATATCAGGGGAGCTGTGCAGGAGTGTGTCTCCACCATCTTTGTCTCTGCTGCTACCGCTGTTGCTGCTATTTTTGCTATTTTCTCCCTTTGTTCTAACCTTAACTCCTCTACATGTTCTGCCCATTCCAAGATTTCATCGTCATCATCTCCTATCTTAAATCCTAACCTAATTATCTTTTGATGTGCCTCTCCTAGTCTGTCTTTAAACATTTTCAAGAATGCTGCATCATTTTTGTCGGGGTTATCCACCCCAGAGTGGTCTTTGTATTCAATCCACTTTCATTCCCCGTACTCCCCTCCCCTTTCGCCTGCCTTTTGAGTCACAGTATTCTAATCCAATCTTTTTTCAGAATTCTGTATTTCTACTATTTTGGTTTAGGGGTTGGTAATTTATTCAATAGAATTTGTCTCTCCTGTGGGCTGAGGGGTACCTCCTGTATGGTAATGTGGGCTGCTCTACGTCCGTTGGAGGGAATGGTGGTAGTGCGTATCAGTGCCGCTGATAAGTAGCCATTATCATGTGCCCGGGGCCACTCTACTCCGCACTCGTTATCCCAGTCTGGTTTACTGTTAGGTTGGGTTTGTGGACTACACTTACCCACCGTGAGATACATTGGCTCTATTGTCGTAGATGATGGTGCTATGGCTGTGCACTGCACTATCCATCTGGTCCTGTCTTTATCTCTTCCAGCTTATTTATCTTGGTTTCTAACTCTTGAATTTGTTTTGTTTGAGTATCTATCTGTCCTCTGTAGCAGGCGAGTATTATTACTTAGGCTTTCTTCATTTTATTTTTATTCTGACTATCCCATTTCCTCTGTTTGTCAGGTGAGTCTTCTTTCTTTTATTAAGAAATCCAAATTAATAATGTCCAGTATAAACCAGCTGTCAATGGAAAGGGTTAACTCCTTTACAGGTTTGTAAGAAGGCCTAACGTCATTATATAACTTTGCATAATCATCCGAAAATTTGAAGTGCTTTCAAAACTTGCTTAGAAATTAGGAATCCATTAAAACAGCAGAAATCATGAGTAAAGTTGTCATAATAAAACCTTCTCATCGGGAAAGACAGCATTTTAGATTAAACTCCAATTTCTCTAAACTTCCAATTGAAATTGTTGCCAAAGTTTTTTTCATTGATTTAAAACGATACCACACATTTTTTAATAGCTATTTTATTTACTGAAATCCAATTTTCCCACAAGCTATATACATTCCAGCATTTCGTTTTTACGTTCCCGTTCACTGAACAAATCTTGTGTTTTATTTCTCTCTGCACAAAATCTAAACTTCCGTGCCAGTTCTATCCTTTTTAAGAATTCTCTAATTCCCAGTTTTTTTGTTCCGTTGCTGAGTTCGCATAACTTCGTTTTTTTTTCCCCTTTTGAATCCGAATTTAATCATTTTTTTTTGATGACCTTCCTCTATTCCATAGTTAAACATCTTTGTTTCTCTTTCTCGGCACAAAACTTCTGTGTCGGGTTTAACTCGTAAATTTTTATATTTAAACCAATATCTTTCTCACAACCAATTTAAATCTCCTTTCTTCAAATTAGGTTTTGTATTTTGATGATCTTCCTCCAGTCCATTTTGCTAAATATGTTTGTTTCTTTTTCTAGCAGCTGCAGCTTTCAAGGTCGCATTTTTATCTTTTGATAAAAACACGCTGTCCTTGGTAAATTCAACGTGTTTTTCCAGCATTTTCCTTTTCTTTTATTAATTTTCCATTTTTCTCAGCGAGCATTTTATCCCATTGGCCAGTTTTCCTAGGATCCTGGGGTCCCACCCCACTTTTTAGGTTGTATTCCTTCTTGTTTGCCCTGCACACTATCAATACCGGCTTCTCCATGTTATTACCGTGTCATGCTTCGGGACATACATCTTATTTTTCCTCTAGCGATCATTGGGGTCCTCTCCCCCTTAGGTTGTATTCCTCCTTTTTCAGGCAATACACCTATCCCACCCTTGGTTTTCGTCCTTCTGTGGTTTGCTAAAACTTGTTCTACAGATTACCCCTTCTAATTCTTTATACAGATTACCTCCTTCCCAGTCAATGCTACAGCTGCAGGTGGTACAAAACATACTCACTGCCATTCAGTTGTCACATCATCCAGGTCAGCGGATCTGCATCCTATTTGTGACGCCAAATGTAGGGGTAAAAAGGATGCTTCTCTCCTTCAAGGTGGACTAACTGATATAGTTAATCAACACCTCGCCCAGCTTCCCACTGTATAACAACCACGGAAGTAAGCAAACGAAACCTCAGGTTTACCGGTTTTATTACGAGCAATGCACGGGAAGGTTCAGTCGTGGAATCTCCGAAATACATGAGTTTTCAAGTAGAACTTATACAGGTTTTGGAGAGGAGCATCCTCCTACAAAATCATCGATAGGTCTAATTCTATCAGCGAAGTTACATTGATTTGGCGACTCTTATCAGACTGACTCTGAGTGGTATATGCAATTGTCCATCTCCCATTGTATTGTTCCATGACTTGCATTTTGCCACAGTCTGTCCGATGCCTAGGGTGGCTGTACTGGCTTCCTTATCTCTTCCTTGGAGACTTCTAATCAACAACTGCTGACTTTGTTGTTTAAGGTTAACCATACAGTTTAATGTGTTATAAGTGTGCTATACCTATATAAGAAAGTATTGCATACATAGGCAATTATACAGACCCTCCTAATACTGATAAGTTCACTACCTTCAGCGTAATTCTGACCACCTATTTGCAACTCTTACAATTTATCCCTTACATCAACAATCTGTCTAAGCAGCCAATCACAGTGCAGAATTCTCACAGACCAAGAACCAGGAAGTGAGAAAGCTCCTTTGATTCTAACTTAAAAAAAATATTATAGATATAAAAACAAAGATTGGGGCTTTCTCATGGGGGACAGGTAAACCTGAATTAAAGATGAACAAACTTTGTAAAAAAAAAATTATTTTTCCTCAAAATTGTAATTTTTATTAAAAGTTTGACACTCTATGAGATAACAGCGAACGTTGTTCATTCACTGTTATCGCCCACCGTAAATTCCGGGCCCATGACATCATATTTGGCAGTCATCATCATAGGCAGTCTCTCGGAATCGAGGAAGATTTGCTTCCACTCTAAAAATGAGTCCTTAGGTGGCTAAACAGTCCAATACGAGAGCCACAGTCCCTGTCACAGGTGGGACAGATAGTCATTGTGGGAAAGGGTGGGTGGGACTGGTTTGCCGCATGCTCTTTCGCTGCCTGCGCTTGATTTCTGCATGCTCTCGGCGATGAGCCTCGAGGTGATCAGCGCCCTCCTGGAGCACTTCCTCCACTTAGGGCGGTCTTTGGCCAGGGACTCCCAGGTGTCAGTGGGGATGTTGCACTTTATCAGGGAGGCTTTAAGGGTGTCCTTGTATCGTTTCCTCTGCCCACCTATGGCTTGTTTGCCGTGAAGAAGTTCCAAGTAGAGCGCTTGCTTGTAAAATGGCGTGAATGCCGTGTATGATGCTTTTTCATCCCAAAATCAGTCCCCCCAAATTCTCTCGAAGTTTTTGGACCTTCCTGTGATTTGCCCTCTGAGTCCATAGTGAGATTAATTACATATTAATAAGGGCCTCTTCCACATCCCAGATTTACTTCGCTCCAGAATCCCCTTATCCGGCTGGGTGCCAGATTTTGATGATAATCGCTCCTGTGATGCACCTTGGGACGGTTTAGTACGTTAAAGGTTCTATATCCATGCAAGTTGTTGTTGTTGAGGGCCAATAGTGCAATAGTTTCCAGGTTGTACACTCGCAAAGTACTCAGGGTAAGTTAGACTCAAAATGTTAACGCTGAGACAGTCAAAACTGAGAAGTTTCTGAGTCTTAAGATAGTAGACAATTTCAGTAGTGATCTCTGCAGCTGGAAATTACTTTTTGCCGCGTGTTTTTGGCATTCTCCCAACATAGATCTGGACTTGCTTCTGACAGTATGAGACTCCGAGAAGATTTTCAGTCCCTCTCTCCACAGTGAGGGCTTCTCAGGAGCAGATATGGCAGTCCTTATGAACATCACCTTGTATAACATCATCATAGATATGGAGGAGCAGTACCAAAGGATAGAGCAAAGTGAGGCAGCTGTTAAGGAAGAGGAAGCCCACCAGATATTTCCCCGCCCCAATAGAATATATAGGCAACATAGTTATATGAAGTCTTTAGTGAGGAGATGTGAATAAGAAGAATGGCTTCACCAAAGAGGCAATAGATTAGCTCTGCCACTTACTACATAAAAACGTGCGGCTCTTAGTCATCCGTTTTCTTTGTGGCTATGAATGTGACAACAGCACTGACATTTTTATGGCACAGGCTCATTTCAGGCAGCCATGGCCTGCAATATCAGCCAGGGTGCAGTATGTGCATTCATTCCTCAGGTGACTGACAAGTTATTCAAGGATGTTTCAGTAACATTTTTCCAGGATCTAAAATAAGCAACTGTATCTGAATGGAGGATCAATTGGAAAATCTCATGAAGAAAGTCCATTTGAAAATTCTCTGAGAAAGGCCATTCCTGAAATTTTGGAGAATCAGTGTACCTTCACCACAAAGACTGCAGCAGTTCAAGAAAGCGGCTCACCACCACCTTCTCAAGGGCAATTCAGGATGGGTAATAAATGCTGGCCTTACCAGCGACAGCCATATGGAATGAGCGTAGTATGGATGGCCAGTGAGGAATTTGGAGTGAAATCTCGTCCCACCAGGTTTCTACTCCTTTCTGTTCTAATTTTTAAATTCGGACTGCGGGGACAGGGCAGAAACTTCCTGAATAAAATTTACCCTCCTTAATACATTGCAATTTTATAGTGCAACCCAAAAGCAATCCCTGTATTTAAAGTACATGATCCTTACCCTGATAAACAAGTGAGTAACCCTTACCATGGTGAGTACATAACATAAGAACATAAGAATTAGGAACAGGAGTAGGCCATCTAGCCCCTCAGCAGATTAATCTCCATGCAGTTGTCATAACAAATGATTAGTGCGTTCATTTTCATGTTAAATAATTTGACTGCATTCTCTCTCCTATTTGAGAACAGCAACTGTGTTTTTACAGAAATTATATGCATGAAATAGAAAGAAAGACTTACATTTATATAGCGCCTTTCACGACCAGACGACTCAAAGCGCTTTACTGCCAATTTAGTACTTTGTGAAGTGTAGTCGCTGTTGTAATGGGGAAAGGTTTTAGATTTGATTCATATAGGACATGGCAAAATAAGAAATATTTCAACCTCATGAATTTCCCAACAATATGGAGCAATGTCAAACATGTACATTTGACAAGATTAATTTTTAAATTAGAAATTTTATAATTTTTGTGTGTTTTTTTAATGTCTTCTTCCAACTTATCTCACTCCTTGGTGCCAATAGGAGAATGCAGTTCTGTTGATACAGATCTCTGTCAATGCTAGTAGCAACAAAACAACAGCAATTTGAGTTCACCAATATTTCAATTTTCCTTTCCTAGGTGTTTGGCTCTATCAAGCCATACATGTGAGGATGTCGTGGTGATACAGTGAATCGTGTTTATAGGGATTGATATGGAGCAAGAAACAACTTATATGTATATAGTGCTTTTAACTTAAAGAATGTCCCAAGTGCTTCATAGATAGCCATATAGCTTGGCTGAAGCGATGGGTTTTCAGAAGATATTTAAAGGAGGAGAAGGATGCGATGAGGTGGTGGGGTTTAGAGAGGGACTACTCAGAATCCAGGAAGCTGCAGGAGCTGCTGCCAATGGTGAGACAAAAAGTACATTAACATTCTGCGTACAAGGACCAGAGTATTCAAAATAAAACAGGAAAGGTGGCTCAACCATGGTGAACAAGGGAAATTAGGGAACGTGTTAAATCCAAGGAAGAGGCATATAAATTGGCCAGAAAAAGCAGCAAACCTGAGGACTGGAAGAAATTTAGAATTCAGCAGCGGAGGACTAAGGGTTTAATTAGGAGGGGGAAAATAGAGTATGAGAGGAAGCTTGCAGTGACTGCAGGGAACATAAAAACTGAAGGCAAAAGCTTTGATAGATATGTGAAGAGAAAAAGATTAGTGAAGAATAATGTAGGTCCCTAGCAGTCAGAATCTGATGAATTCATAATGGGGAACAAGGAAATGGCAGACCAATTGAACAAATACTTTGGTTCTGTCTTCTCTAAGGAAGGCACGAATAACCTCCTGAAAATACTAGGGGACCGAGGGTCTAGCGAGAAGGAGGAACTGAGGGAAATCCTTATTAGTCAGGAAATGGTGTTAGGGAAACTGATGGGACTGAAGGCTGATAAATCCCCAGGGCCTGATAGTCTGTAACCCAGAATAAATATAGAAACATAGGAAATAGGTGCAGGAGTAGGCCATTCAGCCCTTCGAGCCTGCACCACCATACAATAAGATCATGGCTGATCATTCACCTCAGTAACTCTTTCCTGCTTTCTCTCTATACCCCTTGATCCCTTTAGCTGTAAGGGCCATATCTAACTCCCTCTTGAATATATCCAATGAACTGGCATCAACAACTCTCTGCGGCAGGGAATTCCACAGGTTAACAACTCTCTGAGTGAAGGAGTTTCTCCTCATCTCAGTCCTAAATGGCTTACCACTTATCATTAGACTATGTCCCCTGGTTCTGGACTTCCCCAACATCGGGAATATTCTTCCTACATCTAACCTGTCCAGTCCCGTTTTATATGTTTCTATGAGATCCCCTCACATCCTTCTAAACTCCAGTGAATACAGGCCCAGTCGATCCAGTCTCTCCTCATATGTCAGTCCTGCCAGCCCTGGAATCAGTCTGGTGAACCTTCGCTGTACTCCCTCAATAGCAAGAACGTCCTTCCTCAGATTAGGAGACCAAAACTGAACACAATATTCCAGGTGAGGCCTCACTAAGGCCCTGTACAACTGCAGTAAGATCTCCCTGCTCCTATACTCAAATCCCCTAATTATGAAGGCCAACATACCATTTGCCTTTTTCATCGCCTGCTGTACCTGCATGCCAACTTTCAATGACTGATGTACCATGACACCCAGGTCTCGTAGCACCTCCCCTTTTCCTAATCTGCCACCATTCAGATAATATTCTGCCTTCGTGTATTTGCCACCAAGTGGACAACCTCACATTTATCCACATTATACTGCATCTGCCATGTGTTTGCCCACTCACCTAACCTGTCCAAGTCACCCTGCAGCCTCTTAGCATCCTCCTCACAGCTCACACTGCCACCCAATTTACTGTCATCTGCAAACTTGGAGATATTACACTCAATTCCTTCATCTAAATCATTCATTTATATTGTAAATAGCTCGGGTTTCACTTAAGGAAATGGTTCTAGTATATGCATTGGTGATCATTTTCCAAAATTCCATGGACTCTGGATCAGTACCTATGCATTGGAGGGTAGCTAATGTAACCCCACTTTTTAAAAATTGAGGGAGAGAAAAAACAGGGAATTATAGACCGGTTAGCCTGACATCGGTGGTGAGGAAAATGCTGGAATCAATTATTAAAGATGTGAAGCAGCGCATTTGGAAAGCAGTGACAGGATCGGTCCAAGTCAACATGGATTTATGAAAGGGAAATCATGCTTGATAAATCATCGAGAGTTTTTTGAGGATGTAACTCGTAGAGTGGATAAGAGAGGACCAGTGGATGTGGTGTATTTGGAATTTCAAAAGGCTTTTGATAAGGTCCCACACAAGAGAATAGTGTGCAAAATGAAGGCTCATGGTATTGGGGGTAATGTATTGATGTGGATAGAGAACTAGTTGGCAGACAGAAAGCAAAGAGTGGTTATAAATGGGTCCTTTTCAGAATGGCAGGCAGGGACTAATGGGGTGCGCAGGCAATTCTCTATCCACATCAATACATTACCCCCAATACCATGAGCCTTCATTTTGCACACTATTCTCTTGTGTGGGACCTTATCAAAAGCCTTTTGAAATTCCAAATACACCACATCCACTGGTCCTCTCTTATCCACTCTACGAGTTACATCCTCAAAAAACTCTCGATGATTTATCAAGCATGATTTCCCTTTCATAAATCCATGTTGACTTGGACCGATCCTGTCACTGCTTTCCAAATGCGCAGGGTTCAGTGCTGGGACACCAGTTATTTACAATACACATTAATGATTTAGACGAAGGAATTGAAGGTAATATCTCCAAGTTTGCAGATGACACTAAGCTGGGTGGCAGTGTGAGCTGTGAGGAGGATGCTATGAGGCTACAGAGTGACTTGGATAGGTTAGGTGAGTGGGCAAATGCAAGGCAGATACAGTATAATGTGGATAAATGTGAGGTTATCCACTTTGGTGGCAAAAACAGGAAGGCAGACTATTAACTGAATGGTGACAGATTAGTAAAAGGGGAAGTGCAACGAGACCTGGATGTCATGGTACATCAGTTATTGAAAGTTAGCAGGCAGGTACGTCAGGCAGTAAAGACAGCAAATGGCATGCTGGCCTTCAGAGTGAGAGGATTTGAGTATATGAGCAGGGAGGTCTTACTGCAGTTGTACAGTGCCTTGGTGAGACCACACCTTGAGTATTGTATGCAGTTTTGGTCTCCTAATCTGAGGAACATAAGAACATAAAAATGAGAAACAGGAGTAGGCCATCGAGCCCCTCGAGCCTGCTCCGCCATTCAACAAGATCATGGCTGATCTGGCAGTGGACTCAGCTCCACTTACCCGCCTGCTCCCCGTAACCCTTAATTCCCTTATTGGTTAAAAATCTATCTATCTGTGATTTGAATACATTCAATGAGCTAGCCTCAACTGCTTCCTTGGGCAGAGGAGTCCACAGATTCACAACCCTCTGGGAGAAGAAATTCCTTCTCAACTCGGTTTTAAATTGGCTCCCCCGTATTTTGAGGCTGTGCCCCCTAATTCTAGTCTCCCCGACCAGTGGAAACAACCTCTCTGCCTCTATCTTGTCTATCCCTTTCATTATTTTAAATGTTTCTATAAGATCACCCCTCATCCTTCTGAACTCCAACGAGTAAAGACCAAGTCTGCTCAATCTATCATCATAAGGTAACCCTCTTGTTGGGGGAGAGAGGGAAGGCTTCTTTTCCCATGAGCGGGCCCACTGATATAGAGGGTCGACGCTCGCCCCAGCCCACGTAGCAATTCTCGAAGTTAGCAGACAGAGACGGATGGCAAAGTATAACGATCTTTATTACGAATGTCCGGAAACAACCCGCATCACAGCCGCCTGTGAGTGGGGATGCTCCCCGAACAGCACAATCATACAACTTTTATACCTTTCCAAAACCCCTCTGTTCCTGGACAAGACCTCCCTAGATCTCTAATTGGACTACCTTATCAGCGTTACTTCCCTAATTGGACTACCTTATCAGCGTTACTTCCCTAATTGGACTACCTTATCAGCGCTACTTCCCTAATTGGACTACCTTATCAGTACTACTCCGGATTGACAGGTCATGAGCTCTGACTGACAGGCCATGATCTCGTGACCATCTTAGACCGTTCCCAGAATGGTATCATTACGTTGGGATTTGTTATACATTTCCTTTGGTGCCATGAAGTCTCTCTGGTCCCTTCTCACCACCTTATCAGCGGTCTGTTTAGGTTCTCTCCTATTGACATTCCATGTTGGAATACTATCTGGTATCCCAACCCATAACAGTACCTTCTGGAGCCTTGGAGCTGGAATGTACAAGGCGTGAGAAGAGATACAAGGCGTGAGAAGAGATATAAGGCGTGAGAAGAAAAGCCTTTACCTCCTTATGCAGGAACCAGCACTTTAACCCTTGTCCCGCTGGTACCCCTAATGCCAAATTTCTCTTACACTCTCATCTCCGGAATCAGCCTAGTGAATCGTCTCTGTACCCCCTCCAAAGCTAGTATATCCTTCCTTAAGTAAGGTGACCAAAACTGCATGCAGTACTCCAGGTGCGGCCTCACCAATACCCTACACAGTTTCAGCAGGACCTCCCTGCTTTTGTACTCCATCCCTCTCGCAATGAAGGCCAACATTCCATCCACCTTCCTGATTACCTGCTGCACCTGCAAACTAACTTTTTGGGATTCATGCACAAGGACCCCCAGGTCCCTCTGCACTGCAGCATGTTGTAATTTCTCCCCATTCAAATAATATTCCCTTTTACTGTTTTTTTTTCCAAGGTGGATGACCTAACATTTTCTGACATTGTATTCCATCTGCCAAACCTTAGCCCATTCGCTTAACCTATCTAAATCTCTTTTCAGCCTCTCTGTGTCCTCTACACAACCCGCTTTCCCACTAATCTTTGTGTCATCTGCAAATTTTGTTACACTACACTCTGTCCCCTCTTCCAGGTCATCTATGTATATTGTAAACAGTTGTGGTCCCAGCACCGATCCCTGTGGCACACCACTAACCACCGATTTCCAACCCGAAAAGGACCCATTTATCCCAACTCTCTGCTTTCTGTCAGCCAGCCAATTTTCGATCCATGCTAATACATTTCCTCTGACTCCGCGTACCTTTATCTTCTGCAGTAACCTTTTGTGTGGCACCTTATCGAATGCCTTTTGGAAATCTAAATACACCACATCCATCGGTACACCTCTATCCACCATGCTCGTTATATCCTCAAAGAATTCCAGTAAGTTAGTTAAACATGATTTCCCTTTCATGAATCCATGCTGCGTCTGCTTGATTGCACTATTCCTATCTAGATGTCCTGCTATTTCTTCCTAAATGATAGCTTCAAGCATTTTCCCCACTACAGATGTTAAACTAACCGGCCTATAGTTACCTGCCTTTTGTCTGCCCCCTTTTTTAAACAGAGGCGTTACATTAGCTGTTTTCCAATCCGCTGGTACTTCCCCAGAGTCCAGAGAATTTTGGTAGATTATAACGAATGCATCTGCTATAACTTCCGCCATCTCTTTTAATATCCTAGGACGCATTTCATCCGGACCAGGGGACTTGTGTACCTTGAATCCCATTAGCCTGTCCAGCACTACCCCCGGAGTGAGAGTGATTATCTCAAGGTCCTCCCTTCCCACATTCCCGTGACCAGCAATTTTTGGCATGGTTTTTGTGTCTTCCACTGTGAAGACCGAAGCAAAATAATTGTTTAAGGTCTCAGCCATTTCCATATTTCACATTATTAAATTCCCCTTCTCATCTTCTAAGGGACCAACATTTACTTTAGTCACTCTTTTCCGTTTTATATATCAGTAAAAGCTTTTACTATCTGTTTTTATGTTTTGCGCAAGTTTACTTTCGTAATCTATCTTTCCTTTCTTTATTGCTTTCTTAGTCATTCTTTGCTGTCGTTTAAAATTTTCCCAATCTTCTAGTTTCCCACTAACCTTGGCCACCTTATACGCATTGGTTTTTAATTTGATACTCTCCCTTATTTCCTTGGTTAGCTACGGCTGGTTATCCCTTCTCTTACCACCCTTCTTTTTCACTGGAATATATTTTTGTTGAGCACGATGAAAGAGCTCCTTAAAAGTCCTCCACTGTTCCTCAATTGTGCCACCGTTTAGTCTGTGTTTCCAGTCTACTTTAGCCAACTCTGCCCTCATCCCATTGTAGTCCCCTTTGTTTAAGCATAGTACGCTCATTTGAGACATTACTTCCTCACCCTCAATCTGTATTACAAATTCAACCATACTGTGATCACTCATTCCAAGAGGATCTTTTACTAGATCATTTATTATTCCTGTCTCATTACACAGGACTAGATCTAAGATAGCTTGCTCCCTTGTAGGTTCTGTAACATACTGTTCTAAGAAACAATCCCGTATGCATTCTATGAATTCCTCCTCCAGGCTACCCTGTGCGATTTGATTTGACCAATCGATATGACGGTTAAAATCCCCCATTTTAATCCTTTTTCTGTTCCTTGCTGTTCCTTTTTCACATGCCTCCATTATTCCCTTGATTATTGCCCACCCCACCATGAAGTTATTATTTGGGGGCCTATAAACTATGCCCAGCAGTGACTTTTTCCCCTTACTATCTCTAATCTCCACCCACAATGATTCAACATTTTATTCATTAGAGCCAATATCGTCTCTCACAACTGCCCTGATATCATCCTTTATTAACAGAGCTACCCCACCTCCTTTCCCTTCTTGTCTATCTTTCCGAATTGTCAGATACCCCTGTATGTTTAATTCCCAGTCTTGGCCCCCCTGCAACCACGTTTCTGTAATGGCCACCAAATCATACCCATTTGTAATGATTTGTGCCGTCAACTCATTTACTTTATTTCGAATGCTGCATGCGTTTAGATAGAGTGTTTTAATACTATTTTTTAGGAAGGACATGCTTGCTATTGAGGGAGTGCAGTAAAGGTTCACCAAACTAATTCCCGAGATGGCAGGACTGACATATGAAGAAATCACTGGATTGACTAGGCTTATACTCACTGGAATCTAGAAGAATGAGAGGGGATCTCATAGAAACATATAAAATTATGACGGGACTGGACAGGTTAGATGCAGGAAGAATGTTCCCGATGTTGGGGAAGTCCAGAACCAGGGGTCACAATCTCAGGATAATGGATAAGCCATATAGGACCAAGGTGAGGAGAAACTTTTTCACCCAGAGAGTGGTGAACCTGTGGAATTCTCTACCACAGAAAGTTGTTGAGTCCAGTTCGTTGGATATATTCAAGAGGGAGTTAGATCTAGTCCTTACAGCTAAGGGATCAGGGGGTATGGAGAGAAGACGGGAGTGGGGTACTGAAGTTGCATGATCAGCCATGATCATATTGAATGGCGGTGCATGCTCGAAGGGCCGAGTGGCCTGCTCCTGCACCTATTTTCTATGTTTCTATGTTTTTATATAACGAATCAGGGCAGGAGGAGTTTATAGAAAAGAGATTGATAGATTTTTGTTCGACAAGGGTATTACGGGTTATAGAACCATGGTGACAACTGACAATGAATCTTGGTAGTCTGTCATATCCAACAAAGACGTTGATGTGCTAATCATCAATGGCATATGTCTTCAAGTGGCTGTATAGGCCAATTCTGGATGAACTTGGTCTCTTGCACATCGGACAAGGGAAGTTCAATGTTCCTGATGCTGACAGTACTGCCACCTGATGTCGTCTATCTCTAGTGTCCCGCAGGCGTTGACATCGGCTTTCTTCGAAGGTCTGGCAGGCAGTCCTCGTGAGGGTTCCCCACTGGATTTTATTAGCTGCTGTATTCTCGAGGTCCTTTGGTCGGATGCCACAGTACTGGAGGTTAGCCTTGATGCAATCTTTGTAGCGCTTGCGGGGGCGCTCCTGGTGTCTTTGACCTTCACAGAGCTCGCCGTGAAGAAGCTGACAAGGGATCCTTGACTCATCCATGCGGATGACATGTCCAGCCCACCGGAACTTGGCTCGCATGATCATCACCTCGATGCTAATTGATTGTGCTCTCTCCAGAACCTCAAAGTTTGACACCCGGTCTTGCCAGGTATGTGGAGTATAGATCTGAGACTGCGCATATGGAAAGCTTCCAACTTTTTGATGTGACGCCTGTAGGGTGTCCAGGTCTCACATCCATAAAGGAGAGATGAGAGAACGACTGCTCTATACACCAACAGTTTAGTTGACAGTCGGATGTGGTGATGACTCAACACCTTAGTGCGCAATCGACCAAGTGCCTGGCTGGCTTTACAGATTCTTGCATCAATCTCCTTGTCCAAGGACCCATCACTTGATATGGTGCTTGAAGCTGTCCGATGAAGACTGTGGGAGCAGGTGCTGTATTGCCAGGGGCAGGCTGATAGAGAACCTCGGTTTTACTAAGGCTGATGGTTAGGCCAAACAATTCTGTTGCCTCAGCAAATTTGCTGAGTATGAATTGTAGGTCACTCTCCTTGTGTACCATAAGGGTGCAGTCGTCAGCAAAGAGTCCCTCTCCAGTGGCACTGGAGATCGATAAGACAACGAATACAAGCTGTATAAATTCAGCCTTTCAAACAAATTCTGCATTTCTTTTCAATTTATAATATTTGGGATAATGGTCATATCTGGAAGCCTATTATTAAAAGTATATTGATAATCATTAGCTTTGTGATTATACACTGAGGGCTGGAATGAGTTTGTTGTTAACGAGCTGATGAGAAGCATGTTAATTTTTTTGGCCCTAAATTCCAAGCTGTCAAGTGAGCATTTTAGCCCTTGGCTCAGAGTATTGAATAGCCTTTGCAGCATTTAAACTACACGTGCCTGATTTTTTTTCAGTGGGCTTGCATTGCTGTTAGAAGTGCAGCAGGGCGGGACATCCAGCTGCCAGTCATGTGCTCCCTGATTGCAGCCGTATCCCAGAATCAGGGTCAGTTATATGTGCACGCTTTGGGCCATTTTATGGTGCAGCTGAAGTACTCATCTCAGGTCGATGGAGGGAATTTGCTGTGGGATCTTGATTCCGCGTATCCGTGGCTTGTGGTAAAAGGTGAAGATGAAAACATTTTTGGAAAACGTTGAAGTTTTATAATTTCCTATTTTGTTTAAGGCATTCAGTTGCTCTGTGATTGACTGGCTTAGGCAAAGTTGCTGCTTAAATTTTAAATCCCCTCCCTGCAGCCTTTAGCAACGCAGGATGTCAGCATTGTGCACCCCTCTCCAGTAGCACTGGAAATCTATAATATGTAACATTGTAAAGGGTGATCTAATTGAGGTGTTTAAGATGATTAAAGGAGTTGATAGGGTTGATAGAGAGAAATAATTTCCTTTGGTGGTAGAGTCCAGAACAAGGGACCATAACCTTAAAATTATTCATCAGTGATGTTCAAAAGCACTTCTTGACACAAAGATTAGTGGAAGTCTGGAACGCTTCCCCCAAAAGCTGTTGAGGCTAGGTCAATTGAAAATTTAAAAACTGAGATTGATAGATTTTTGTTAGACAAGGGTATTATGTATGTAAACTTGTATTTACTCTGTACAGCCACCAGTGGGATCATCCCCTGGAATCCCAAGGGATCCCATAATCCCTTGGGAGCACAGATATTTAAGGAGGCCTCACAGGCTGGAAAGGCACTCTGGAGACCTGCAATAAAAGACTAAGGTCACACTTTACTTTGAGTTCACAGTGTTCAGTCTGACTCTTTCTCCATACATAACAACTGGCGACGAGACACAGATAGCAAACCCAAAGATGCAGAGAACAGTGGGCATCCTGGAGAAATTCTCGGAGGGAGATGATTGGGAAACTTTTGTGGAGCGACTCAACCAATACTTCGTGGCCAATGAGCTAGATGGGGAAGAAAATGCTGCCAAACGAAAGGCGATCCTCCTCACTGTCTGTGGGGCACCAACGTATGGCCTCATGAAGAATCTGCTCACTCCAGCGAAACCCATGGAGAAATCATACGACGATTTTTGCACACTGGCTCGAGAGCATTTGAACCCAAAGGAAAGTGTTCTGATGGTGAGGTACCGGTTCTACACCTACAAAAGGTCTGAAGGCCAGGAAGTGGCGAGTTACGTCGACAAGTTAAGATGCCTTGCAGGACATTGTGAATTTGAAGGACATTTGGAGCACATGCTCAGAGACTTTTTCGTACTTGGCATTGGCCATGAAACCATACTTTGCAAACTTTTGTCTGTAGAGACCCCAACCTTGAGTACGGTTATAGCAAAAGCCCGGGCATTCATTGCCACCAGTGACAATACGAAGCAAATCTCTCAGCACACAAATGCTGCTACAAGTCCTGTGAACAAAGTAATGTTGTTTTCGAATCGTAACGTACAGGGCAGGTGACACATACCTGCAGCTGTACGTCCGCAGATGTCTCAGAGTCCACTATCAAGGGTGATGAATGCAAGGCCATTAACAACTTGTTGGCGCTGCGGGGGTGATCATCGTTTCCATTCATGCCGATTCAAAGGGTACGTTTGCAAGGGTTGTGGAACAATGGGACACCTCCAACGACTGTGCAGGTGAGCTGCAAATCCTGCTAAACCTGCAAGCCACCATGTTGCAGAGGAGGACAGATCCACGGAGGATAACGACATCCAGAGCCTCAGACCGAGGAGGCAGAGGTACATGGGGTGCACACATTCACCACGAATTGTCCCTCGATAATGCTGAATGTTGAACTAAATGGACTCCCGGTGTCAATGGAGCTGGACACGGGCGCGAGCCCATCCATCATGGGCAAAAAGACTTTTGAAAGATTGTGGTGCAACAAGGCCTCAAAGCCAGTCTTAATTCCAGTTCGCACGAGACTAAAAACTTACACAAAAGAACTGATTCCTGTAATCAGCAGTGCTACCGTAAAGGTTTCCTACGATGGAGCAGTATACAAGCTACCACTCTGGGTGGTACCGGGTGATGGTCCCACGCTGCTCGGCAGGAGCTAGCTGGGAAAGATACGCTGGAACTGGGACGACGTTCGAGTGCTATCGCCCGCTGACGAAACTTCATGTGCCCAGGTCTTAAATAAATTTCCTTCGCTGTTCGAACCAGGCATCGGGAAATTCCAAGGAGCAAAAGTGCAGATCCACTTAATCCCGGGGGCGGGACCGATCCATCACAAGGCGAGAGCAGTACCGTACATGATGAGAGAAAGGGTAGAGATCGAGCTAGACCGGGTGCAAAGAGAGGGCATCATTTCATCAATTGAGTTCAACGAATGGGCCAGTCTGATCGTCCCTGTCCTCAAGGGAGATGGCATCTTCAGAATCTGTGGTGATTACAAAGTAACTATCAATCGTTTCTCCCTGCAGGACCAATACCCACCACCAAAGGCCTCTTTGCAACGCTGGCGGGAGCAAAGACGTTCACAAAGCTGGATCTGACTTCAGCCTACATGATGCAGGAACTGGAGGAATCATCAAAGGTCCTCACCTGCATCAACATGCACAAAGGTCTTTTTGTTTATAACAGATGCCCGTTTGGAATCTGATCAGTGGCAGCGATATTCCAGAGAAACATGAAAAGTTTACTGAAGTTGGTCCCACACACCGTGGTCTTCCAGGACGACATCTTGGTCACAGGTTGGAACACAGTCGATCACCTGCAGCACCTGGAGGAGGTTCTTGGTCGACTCAATCGTGTAGGGCTCAGGTTAAAACGCTCAAAGTGCAGTTTCCTGGCGCCTGAAGTGGAGTTCTTGGGAAGGAGAATTGCGGCGGACAGCGTCAAGTCCACCAACGTGAAGACGGAGGCAATCGAGAACGAACCGAGGCCATAGAATGTGACGGAGCTACGGTCATTTCTGTGACTCCTGAACTACTTTGGTAAATTCTTACTGGGTCTCAGCACACTGTTAGAACCACTGCATGTTTTACTATGAAAAGGAGGTTTGGGGCAAAAGCCAAGAAAATGCCTTTGTAAAAGCGAGAAAATTGTTATGCTCAAACAAATTGATTGTGTTGTATAATCCATGTAAGCGTTTGGTACTGGCATGTGATGCATCGTCATATGGCGTCGGGTGTGTATTGCAACAAGCTAATGATTTCGGGAAACTGCAACCGGTTGCTTATGCATCCAGGAGTCTGTCTAAGGCTGAGAGAGCCTACAGCATGATTGAAAAAGAAGCGTTAGCTTGTGTCTATGGGGTAAAGAAAATGCATCAATACCTGTTTGGGCTAAAATTCGAATTGGAAACTGACAATAAGTCACTCATATCCCTGTTTTCCAAGAGTAAAGGGATAAATATCAACACATCGGCCCGCATCCAGAGATGGGCGCTCACGTGTCCACATACAACTACGCCATCTGCCGCAGGCCAGGCACAGAAAACTACACCGGTGCTCTCAGTAGGCTGCCATTGCCCACCACGGGGGTGGAAATGGCGCAGCCTGCAGATCTAGCCATGGTTATGGAAGCATTTGAGAGTGAGCAATCACCTGTCACTGCCCAGCAAATCAAAACCTGGACAAGCTTGGACCCCTTATTATCTCTAGTCAAAAGCTGTGTGCTTCACGGGAGCTGGTCCAGTGTCCCAGTGGAAATGCAGGAACAGATTAAGCCGTTCCAGCAGCGCAAAGATGAAATGTCTATACAAGCAGACTGCCTTCTGTGGGGCAATTGAGTAGTGGTCCCCAAGAAGGGCAGAGACACCTTCATCAATGACCTCCACAGTACCCACCCAGGCATCGTAATGATGAAAGCGATAGCCAGATCCCACGTGTGGTGGCCCGGTATCGATGCGGACTTAGAGTCCTGTGTTCACAGATGTAATACATGCTCTCAGTTAAGCAATGTACCTAGGGAGGCGCCACTAAGTTTATGGTCTTGGCCTTCCAAACCGTGGTCTAGGGTACACGTCGACTATGCAGCCCCGTTCTTGGGTAAAATGTTCCTTGTGGTTGTAGACGCGTATTCTAAGTGGATTGAATGTGAGATAATGTCAGCTAGCACGTCCGCTGCCATTACTGAAAGCCTGCGGGCCATGTTTGCCACACACGGCTTACCCGATGTCCTGGTGAGTGACAACGGGCCATGTTTTACCAATGCTGAGTTCAAAGAATTCATGACCCGTAACAGGATCAAACATGTCACATCTGCCCCGTTTAAACCAGCGTCCAATAGTCAGGCAGAGAGAGCAGTGCAAACCATCAATCAAGGTTTGAAGAGGGTAACTGAAGGCTCACTGCAGACTCACCTATCCCGAGTCCTGCTTAGCTACCACACGAGACCCCAATCACTCACTGGGATCCCACCTGCTGAACTGCTCATGAAAAGAGCACTTAAGACAAGGCTCTTGTTAGTTCACCCTGATCTACATGAACAGGTAGAGAGCAGACAGCTTCAACAAAGTACATACCATGATGCGCAAATGTGTCATCCGAAATTGAAATCAATGATCCTATATTTGTATTGAATTATGGACAAGGTCCCAAGTGGCTTCCTGCCACTGTCGTGGCCAAAGAGGGGAGCAGGATGTTTTGGGTCAAACTTTCAAATCGACTCATTCACCGGAAATACTTGGACCAAATCAAACTCAGATTCACGGACTACCCTGAGCAACCCACCTTGGACCCTACCTTTTTTGATCCTCCAACATACACACCAGTGGCAACCGGCACCACGGTTGACTACAAAGCAGAACCCATCATGCACAGCAGCCCAGCAGGACCCAACACACCAGGCAGCCCAGCAAGGCCAGCTGCACAGCAGCCCAGCGAGAGCCCAACAAATGATTCAACAATTCCAGCTTTCACACTGAGACAATCAACCAGGGCAAGAAGGGCCCTACATCAACTCACATTGTAAATAGTTACACTATTGACTTTGGTGGGTGGGGGGGTGGGGGAGCGTTGTTATATATGTGAATTTGTATTTACTCTGTACAGCCACCAGAGGGCTCATCCCCTGGAGTCCCAAGGGATCCCACAGGTATTTAAGGAGGCCTCACAGGTTGGAGGGGCACTCTGGAGACCTGCAATAAAAGACTATGGTCACACTTTATTTTAGCTCACTGTGTTCAGTCTGACTCTTTTCTTACATGTCAAAAGGTATTACGGGTTACGGAATCAAGGTGGATAGATAGAGTTAAGATATAGATCGGCCATGATCTAAATGAATGGCAGAACAGGCTCGAGGGACTGAATGGCATACTCCTGTTACAATGTTCCTAACAGGCTCAATAAGCTACAGCTCCTATCCGACAACTACTAGAATGTTTCTATGGTTGACAGCGAAGTTAGCCAGTCACAGAGTGAACTAAGACTTGCTGTTTGTAAGTGCCTCCACATCTTTCCCTGCTATCCATAAATGGAGAAGGACTGCCAACTAAAATCCCCTAGAGAGCCCTCTTTAGAAGCAGTTAATGTGATCTGATTTTTTTTAATATAAAATCATCAAAATGTATAGCATGCACATTGAAATTTAATCTAAAATTACTTAAATATTACAACACAGAAACAGGCCATTCACATTTATTCTCCATGTGAACAATCCTCCTAATGTCATGTGCTTGCCCTGTTCCCATATCCCTTTATCCCCTTTCCTTCAATTACCTATCTGATCTATTCTTAAATCTATCTGAGGTAATTTTCACAGAAATTCAATGTAAATTACTATATTCAGGTTTTCAACCATCATGCACTAATAACATTTCATCCCTATCCCACAAGTTAAATTAGGCAGAGGTCTCACCATTAATAACCGCAAATAAGAACCAGACATAGCACTGAGATGTTAATTGTTCTTATTTCTAATTGCTTCCTGTTCTAGTATTTTCTCCTAAGTGTGGACTGCTGCATTTGAAACTACTTTGGACCAACCTTGGCAGCATTAATCTTGATTCAGAAGTACACTTCAATGAGAGTACAATCAGACCACAGAAATGGTTCCCTGTTTGAAGGTTTTCATTTTGTATTTCACCAGGCATTTGAAATGTCTCCAATATAGAAAATTACAATTTGATAACAGCTCTATTTCCTACAGTATCTGGGGGAGTGTTAAATCTGAGTACAGTGTGACCTATTCCTCCCCAAGCTCAGCACCAAATACCACCTATATGCATTTCTACATTTCAGTGCTTTGTAGTCACTCGACATGTTTTATATTGAATTGTGCAACTGTGATCTAATGACTTTTATTATTGCGCTAATTAGACTTCCACATCTTCTAGGGTCCCCACTGGGGTCTATTTCACAAGCCTTGCTTTCATTGTAGTTTAGACTCAGTCAAATTGACAGCAAAACCCAAAGAGTTTTCAAGCATGAGGTAAAATTAGAAAATAAATTCAAATGTTAACAAATGAACAGGATTACATATTCTTTTAAAAAGGACACATTCTCCAATCAATTTGGAAAAAGCGTAAAATTTAACCCTGCTGCAACCCAACATTCATCCTGGCTGTGCCAGTGAGCTGCCTGGGCAGGTACGGTAGGTGTCTACAGCTTTCCGATCTTATTAAAATGAGGCCCAAGACCCAATTTGGGTCTGATCTCAGGCCTAGCTGTTCCAACGCAGGAGTCATTCCCTGCACTCAGTTCGGACTGGCCTATCAACATAAGTAAATTTTATCTCCAGCTCTGGTAATCCTTTACGATTATGTTTAAATAAAATCTGGATGGAAAATACTGATGGTTGCCTGGAGTACAACACATGCAAGCAGAAAAGATGATTCACACTGACCCTGTTTTGTTATATGCCCCTCTGCATTACTATACTGATTGATGGTTTAAAGCTGTCATATTCACAAAAGGGCATCTGTTTTCAGTCTGAGTTGAAGACGTGAAGATTTCACATGTTTCATGAGCATTGTTAGACTCTTCACATTGCCTTCAGCTCTTTTCATTCACAGGCCCTTGTCAATAGCATTATTGCTTGCTACAGATGACAACGTATTCTTGTGTTGGGTCTGGATCTTTAAAGAGATCCCAACAAAGAAGTATTCATAATGCCATAGAACTATTCTAGACTTATCTATACATGCATTTCATATGTCCTAAATCATGCCAAAATCATTTATTAGCAAATCAGTTATTCACAGTTCAGGTCTCTTACATTCTGAACTCGGTTCATCTATGAGCAGAGGATTAAGTAAAATGTTACAAGGTGTATTGGAATTGTAGGACTCTCTCTCCCAAAAGGCTGCGGCTGCTGGTTCAATTGAAATTTCCATGACTGAGATTGACAGATTTTTATTCAGTAAGGGTATCAAGGAATATGGATCAAAGGCGGGTAATTAATTATGAAGTACAGATCAGCCATGAGATAATTGAAAGGTGCAACAAGGGCTCAAGGCACTGAGTTTCTGTGTTCCTATGAATAGCCTACCCTTATGGACCAAGTCTAATCCTTTCATTATTTTAAACACTTCAATCAAATCTCCTCAAACTCTATTATGCTTTTCTAAAGTGAAATCTCCAACTTTCTAGGCCTATCATAGTAACTAACAGCTTTTAAGTTAATTATCAAGCTAATGGCCCTCTTCTGAAACTGTTGCAGGGCCTCTATATCACCCATTATGTAATAGGACCAAAACTGGTAACAGTATTCGAGATGGGACCATCATATCATCATATCATCATAGGCAGTCCCTCGAAATCGAGGAAGACTTGCTTCCACTCTAAAAGTGAGTTCTCAGGTGGCTGTTCAGTCCAATGCAGGAATTACAGTTTCTGTAACAGGTGGGGCAGACAGTGGTTGAAGGAAAGGGTGGGTGGGGAGTCTCGCTTGCCGCACACTCCTTCCGCAGTCTGCGCTTGTTTTCTGCATGCTCTCGGCGACGAGACTCGAGGTGCTCAGCGCCTCCCAGATGCTCTTCCTCCACTTAGGGCGGTCTTGGGCCAGGGATTCCCAGGTGCCAGTGGGAATGTTGTACTTTATCAAGGAGGCTTTGAAAGTGTCCTTGAAGCATTTCCTCTGCCCACCTGGGGCTCACTTGCCGTTTAGAAGTTCCGAGTAGAGCACTTGTTTAGGGAGTCTCGTGTTGGGCATGCAGACAATCTGGCCCACCCAACGGAGCTAGTCGAGTGCGGTCAATGCTTTGATGCTGGAGATGTTGGCCTGGATGAAGACACTGACGTTGGTGAGTTTATCTTCCCAGTGGATTTTCAGGATCTTGCGGACGTAGCGCTGGTGGTACTTCTCCAGCGCTTTGAAGTGTCTGCTCTATATAGTCTTTGTCTCTGAGCCATATAGGAGGGCGGGTATCACTACTACCCTGCAGACCATAAGCTTGATGCCAGATTTGAGGTCCTGGTCTTCAAACACTCTCTTCCTCAGGCGACCGTTGAACCTCGGCATCGATGTCTGCCCTTGCTGATAGTAGGCTCCCGAGGTATGGAAAATGGCCTATGTTGTCCAAGGTCGAGCCATGGATTTTGATGACCGGGGGGGCAGTGTTGAGTGGTGGGGTTAGGTTGGTGGAGGACCTTTGTCTTACGGATGTTTAGCGTAAGGCCCATGTTTTCGTATGCCTCATACCAAGGACTTGTGCACAAGCAGACTAGAACAGCATGTTCGCTGATGATTGCACAGTGTTCAGTTCCATTTGCAACTCCCCAGATAATGAAGCAATCCATGCCCACGTGCAGCAAGACCTGGGCAACATTCAGGCTTGGGCTGATAAATGATAAGTAATATTTGCACCACACAAATGCTAGGCAATAACCATCTCCAACAAACAAGAGTCTAACCACCTCCCTTGATATTCAATGGCATTACCATTGCTGAAGCCCCCACCATCAACATCCTCGGGGTGGGGGGGGTCATTATTGACCAGAAAATTAACTGGATCAGCAAAAGTGGCTCAGAGGCTGAGTATTCTGCAGTGAGTGTCCTCACCTCCTGACTCCCCAAAGCCTTTCCACCCTCTACAAGGCACAAGTCAGGAGTGTGATATAATAATCTCCACTTGCCTGGATGAGTGCAGCTCCAACACCACTCAAGATGGTTAACACCATCCAGGACAAAGCAGCCCGCTTGATTGGCACCCCATCCACCACCACCATAGTAACAAATGGGGTGCCGCAGGGATCAATGCTGGGACCCCAACTATTTACAGTCTGCGTTAATGACTTGGAAGAAGGGACTGAGTGTAACGTAGCCAAGTTTGCTGATGATACAAAGATAGGAGGAAAAACAATATGTGAGGAGGACACAAAATATCTGCAAAAGGACATAGACAGGCTAAGTGAGTGGACAAAAATTTGGCAGATGGAGTATAATGTTGGAAATTGTGAGGTCATGCACTTTGGCAGAAAAAAATCAATGATCAACCATGATCTTATTGAATGGTGCTGCAGGCTCAAAGGGCCGAATGGCCTGCTCCTGCACCTATTTTCTATGTTTCTATGTTTATTATTTAAATGGAGAATGATTGCAAAGTGCTGCAGTACAGCGGGACCTGGGGGTACTTGTGCATGAAACACAAAAGGATAGTATGCAGGTACAGCAAGTGATCAGGAAGGCCAATAGTATCTTGGCCTTTATTGCAAAGGGGATGGAGTATAAAAATTGGGAAGTCTTGCTACAACTATACAAGGTATTGGTGAGGCCACACCTGGAATACTATGTGCAGTTTTGGTTTCCATATTTACGAAAGAATATACTTGCTTTGGAGGCAGTTCAGAGAAGGTTCACTTGGTTGATTCCGGGGATGAGGGGGTTGACTTATGAGAAAAGGTTGAGTAGGTTGGGCCTCTACTTATTGGAATTCAGAAGAATGAGAGGTGATCTTATCGAAACGTATAAGATTATGAGGGAGGGGGCTTGACAAGGTAGATGCAGAGTGGATGTTTCCACTGATGGGGGAGACTCGAACTAGAGGGCATGATCTTAGAATAAGGGGCCGCCCATTTAAAACACAGATGAGGAGAAATTTCTTCTCTCAGAGGGTTGTAAATCTGTGGAATTTGCTGCCTCAGAGAGTTGTGAAAGCTGGGAGATTGAATAAATTTAAAACAGAAATAGACAGTTTCTTAAACGATAAGGGGATAAGGGGTTATGGGGAGCAAGCGGGGAAGTGGAGCTGAGTCCATGATCAGATCAGCCATGATCTTATTGAATGGTGGAGCAGGCTCGAGGGGCCGTACGGCCTACTCCTGTTGCTATTTCTTATGTTCTTATGTTCTGATAATCATTCATGCACTCCTCCACTGGCGCACCATGGCTGCAGTATGTACCATCTATAAGATGCACTGCAAGAACTCACTATAGCTTCTTCAGCAGCACTTCCCAAACCCGCGACATCTGTCACCTAGAAGGACCAGGGCAGCAGGCGCATGGAAGACCAGCACCTCCATGTTCCCCTCCAAGTTACACACCATCCTGACTTTGAAATATATTGCCATTCCTTCATCGTCGCTGGTTCAATAGCCTGGAACTCTCCCTAACAGCACTCTGGGAGTACCTTCACCATAAGGACTGCAGTGGTTCAAGAAGGTGGCTCACCACCACCTTCTCAAGGGAAATTAGGGATGGACAATAAATGATGGCCTTGCCAGCGACACCCACATCCCGCAATGGATTTTTAAAAAAAGACTTTCTTGTTTTGTATTTTATTACCATGGCAATACATCCTAACACTCTAATGATTTTACAATAGTATTGCAACACTGGTCATAGACCTTCACTGGTTCATGCCCTGCAACATCCAGACCCTTCTTCCACTCAGTAACCTTGAGCATGCTTGGTGTTGCCTTATCCAGGTGCACGACATCTATATTTATCTATTTAAAAAAATGCCAGATATGGGCCTATTCCCCCACTGCATCTAGATTTGCCCCAATCAATTGTTCTCATCTGAAGTTCTTACACCCACACATATCTTCATATCATCTGTAAACTTGTGGATAGCTCCCCCCATGCCACCATCCAGATCATTGATAAAGATGCTGAATAGAAATGGCCTTAACAGAGATCCCTGTGGATTTCTACTAATAACCAATTCCTATACAGAATAACTACCTTTTGCAACCAGATACTTATCCATCCCAAAGCTTAGTGTAAATGCAAACTGGGGTTTCAACTCCATGCTTATGCTAACCTTGTGGATTTTGAATGCACATTTAAAAATACAGGCAACTCTCGATTATCTGGGTCCCTCAGGGATTGGGCTATTCCGGGTAAACGATTTTTCCGTTAGGGTGAGTCTACATTTTAAAGTTAAAACTTTAATGAATTAATGCAATTATTAGGGCGAGTTTACATTTATAAGTTAAAACTTTAATGAATCAATACAATCAGCAACAAAAGATGGACATTACCAGCATGCATGTACAGGTTCTGTGCCTGGAACCCAGTGCCGGCACTGCCCCTGTTCCCAATGTCAGCGGCGGCTGCGAGAGACAGCGGCTGCAGCAGCGCACACACACACACACACACACCAGCAAAGCAAGGGCAGAGGAGGGTGATTTTACGGTGACTGAGAGAGAGAGAGAGATTGTGTGAGAGAGAGAATGTGCGAGTGTGAGAGAGAGAGAGAGAGTGTGAGAGAGAGAATGAGCAAATACAAATGAGCACAATGTTTGGAAGGCAATTTTTCCAAATTATTTGGAGCTGTCTTTTCACTTGTTCGCAACAGAATTTTAAATCCCGTTACAATGGTTTCCCGTTGGATCTGTGTACGGATAATCAAGAGTTGTCTGTAGTATCAATGCACAACCAAACTCATACCTATTTCATAAGCAAGCACTCCTTTTCTGTTTTAAGTACCAGTCACAACTTACAATTAATAATTTCAATACAAACACCAGTATTTCCAACAATTTCTGTTTTTATTTCAGAGTTCCAGCATCCACAGTATAAGGTTACGAATCTTCAGGAAAAAGCACAGACCACGAACTAAAAATTGATTGATACAAGCTTTGGAATTAAACTGGACAATTAAGGACATCCTGTGGTCAGGAAATAAAACTGACTTCATGCATAATAACAATGGAGTTGTTACGTGAGATCCTGAACTTGATTGATCAGGGTGGGGAAAACAAACCCACTGGAGATACCAAGTCTGTAAAAGGACCAAACAACAAAGGGCCACCCAGTTAAACGGATCGATAATCAAATTTCGTCACAGCAGGAAACTTATAAGATCAGACAACAAAGGACCAACCAGTTACATGGATCGATAATCGAATTTTGTCACAGCGGGAAACTTGGATATAAATATACGGACACAGACTAGCACGAGAAGCAACAGCAAACAGAGAACACAGCTAAGTTAAGCAAGAGGAAGAACAGGAGAAGCAACAGCTAAGCAGAAGCAGGAGGAGGAACACAAAAAGAAACAGCAAGCAGGCACAGAAGGAAAGGAACAGAAGCTGCAGTTAACGGCCAGAAGAACCATGAACCTACAATAGCTACAGCCAGGGCTGGTGATCGTATGTCTTAGGTCAATTTCTCTTGGCAGTCTAGTCCTGTAGTTTTTAGTTGGTTTTTGTTGCGTAATAAAACGAAACTGGGTTAAGCCTAAAATTTTGTGCCACATGTTGTCCTTTCCCACTATAAGTTCCGAGATCTAAGAATCAGGGTAGAATGAACAGAACAACCACCCTACAGCAGTATTTTGCTTTTGTACCAGTATTTATCATTTGTAAGGAGGAAATTACATTTTAAAAGATATTAAAAAGTAGACATCAGATGGCAAGTATTCTTGCAGGAGCTTTAAATAAAGACATTGTTCTGTGCCTAGAAAATCTAAGTTATCAGGAATTTGCTTCATTGTCAAAGATTTGCTTCAGTCAAATCATAATGGATCTCAGGCAAAGTATAGAGAATTCTCACCAGGTGGTTAGAAATACTGTTAGCAGTAGAATTATGGATTATTACAAATGTTGGTTGTAACCATTTTGAATATATCATCTAGTCGGGAGGACTTGTACTATCACAGAGACTAACTAATGCAATTTTTTGTTGCAACAGTAAGTTCAAACTCATTAATGCTCTTATATCAAAGTCACAAGACACAAATACTTGTCTGTGAATGTTAATATGTATCAACAATTTGATGGCCGAGAAATTGCGGTCAGAGGCGTAGCTTTGGAGTATGCCTCCGATCCACGAAACGATTCCGAAAGTACCTCCTGGCATCCAGATGTACGCCTGTGTAAAGGCCCACGGATCCCATGGGCACAGGTGGTTTGGAAGTGTCCCTGGGATCACATGGGCCCGGTCCTCCAATGACAAAGGAGGATTCCATTGCAATCATTTACAAAGGGAATTCCCTAATGATAGGCAATGAAATCCCAAAATAATTATACAATGTGCAGAATTCTAATAAATATAAATAAGGCTGCAATTTCAGGGCTGATATATCCTGGCTGCTGTCACAGACAATAAATAACTCAGAAATAAAATGTCACCCGTCAAAGACATGAATCTATATAAAACTATCAACAAGTGATGAATTCAAGGCTGTAAATTAATCAGAGTTCAAATCAGAATATAAATTCATATAAACGGGATGACTTTTGAGGCTTATGATCTTATCTGAAATCGTTAAAGTAATTACAGCCTCATAGTTCACTCCCAATTTGCATCAATATCTATGAAAAGAACATAAATATCACCTGCAGAAAGAGGAATATTAATTGTTCTGTTGCTGTTACAAATGTAAAACAAACAGAAATGCTATCTGATACCAAGCAGGGGAATGTTAATCAATGTGCATTGATGCACTGTGAATACAAAATAAACAATGCTACTGAAGCATTCAAACAAATTACAATTCCATTTCATTGTTCAGAGGATTCTGCCAATTAAACAGCATCTGTGTATTCTTATGAACTCTTTTATCTTACAATATTGAGGAACAAAATAATCAGATTTTGTGTACTGAACTGAATTTGGTTTTGATACCGTGGGGGCATGAATTGTGAAAACATATACTTAATATTTCTTTGCATCACCAAATTTTGGTATACCATACAAATATAAAATTTATAATATAGCAACCTTATACTATATTCTCAAACCATAACCCCTGGAAAGGTGGCAGGATTGAATGCTCATAGCACCAATAAGTTGTGGGTTCAGGCCCCACTCCACTACTTGGACACATAATCGAGGCGGATACACTTCATTATTGAGGCAATGCTGAATTGTTGGTTGTGTTGTCCTTTGAATGAGACATTAAACTAAGGCCATGCTGCCCAATCCAGTGATTCAGTTGGATGCTAATTCAAAGACTAGCAGGGAGTTTTCCTGTGGACATAGCCAACATTCCTCCCTCAAACAGCAAGAAAATCAAATGAGCTGGTCATTTATTTCATTGCTGGTTTTACTTCATGGCAGTGGCGCATCACAACGTCCTATCCCATCATTTAAAGGGGAGGGCTGCTGTGAACTCTGCAGCCACTTTAGTGGCAAACACTGAGCCACCAGGGAGGGTTTCGGCCAGGCCAGTGGCCTGGCACCTAACAGGGCGTGCCAGGCTGCCCATCGGCAGCCCAGCCGAATCCGTGGCCATGATTGTCGGCCTGACCTGGCCGTCGGCCGACAAAAATAAACATGACGTCGCCTGCAGTGCCACCTCCTCTTTAAAGGCAGCCACGCCGCCAAGCCACAGAAAGGGTACCAACAGCAAAAGCTGTCGGGGGGCACCGACTGGCGGCAGCGCCGCTCCCGCATGGCAATTCCGGGAAAGGGATAATTTCCCGCTTGCCAATTTCGGGAAGGGGTCGCCGGCAGTCGGTAAGGGGTTGGCGCGTGCATGCCTCAGCAGGAAAATGGGCGAAACTGTCCTCTACACTGCTCCAAACCTGAGGAAGGGAAATTTATTCAATGGCGGCCCCTCCGTGAAGATTCGGCAGCCATTCCGCACCGATCCATGGCTGCCGCTTTCAGGCAGCCATTGGCCTTTATAGAAAGGGGTAATTTCAGCCCCAAAATCTGCTAATATTTACAGTTCCCTTAGAATTACATTTCATTACAGACTGGAGGATAATTTTAAATGTAATATGCTGGCTGCAAAATTCATTTCCATAATGCCCATAGTTTGGGCATTACAGGTGCTTTTTTGGTTCCAAAATGACATCCTCGGTGCCCGCACATTTCTGGTGTGGGCCGTGCCGGACAGCAGCTTGAGTAGGGAGTTAGAGTGGGTGTCGGGAGATTCCGGCGGGAGTGTACAGAGTAGGCAGATCATGTAGTCATTCAGCATGTAACACTGAATTGATGTCAGTTCATTAGATATATTCAAAAGGGAGTTAGATATGGCCCTTACGGCCAAAGGGATCAAGGGGTATGGAGAGAAAGCAGGAAAGGGGTACTGAGTTTGAATGATCAGCCATGATCTTATTGAATGGCGGTGCAGGCGCGAAGGGCCGAATGGCCTCCTCCTGCACCTATTTTCTATGTTTCTATATTTCTATGTTTCTATGATGTCAGTGCTGCCATTTTGGAGCTCAATGCTCCAGCTAACACCTCCTCTTAATGTGTGTTCAGCAGCTTAAGGGAGGCCCCACCAGTGCTATTTAAGGGATCATTGCTGGTTAATTTCTACTGGCTGTTGTTGATTTTGTAGAAGTGTTTGGTGCTTTGTGCAGTTCTTTAAAGTTGCTAAAGTCTACAAGGAGAGGGGTGGCAAGTGCTGAAGGACTTTGTCCTGACTTCAAGGATTCCGCACAGACCACTTGCTCCCAGACATGGATGCAGTAATAGGCATTCCACTTGGCCTGCAGCATGACAGGGAGCATGAGCAAAGGCAACACAGAGCAGGACAAGCTGCAGGAAGAATGAGGAGGTGGAGGGGGAGAAAGGGCTCTCAGCAGGAGGCCGTATCAGTGTGTCAGACATCTGTGCTTCACCAAGGACATCCTCACTGAAAGCTGCCACCCAGAACAGGGTGAGGACCACTTTGCCAGTAGCTGTGAAGGTTACGGTGACCATGAAATGTGAAGCGTCGGGCTGCTTCAAGATTGGAGCAAGAGATATTTGCAACATCTCCCATTTGGCTGTGCACTGTTGTATAAGGGAGGTCACTGAGGATCTGTATTCCAAGAGAGCTGAATACATTTCCTTCTCATGGCTACATGGGGCAGAAATTCAGCATGTAGCGCCCCAGTTAGCGTCTGATGGGGGCGCTAATGGGGCACTCAGGCAGTGGGGACACCAATGGGATGCTCAGGCAGTCGCGCCACAGCGAAGTGAGTCCTGTGCAACACGGTAAATTCAATGGCTCCATAGCGCCGGTGATAGCAGTTTGCACCTCGGCACCTTTCGCCATGCAGATCATGATATCAGCGAGCGTACGATGCTCGCTGGGCGCTGGATCTGAAAACTTCAGTAGCGTTTTACCGTCTATGTGACAGGAAGTGGAGGCATGAACTAGCCGGCTGGCGGCTGGTGGCGTGCTACTTATCGGGATGCGCCCCAGTTGTCAAGGAACTTGCGTTCCAAAGATCAGTTCTAAGTGGCAGAGAGCGCAGGATGTATCTGCAGCATATAAAGGCTGCTTAGTCCCCGGAGTGTTGCAGGCCATCAAAGGATTTTGCATTTCATCCCACAGCTTAACACCCTTCTGAACTCCGCAATTCATTGGGAGCTGGTCGGCAGACTCCAGTGACCCTCCCCATTAATGGCTGGAAGGCGCCTTCGCCAATGCTTACTCCCGATTATACAACACCTCATTTTCATTATCGCTTGGAGCCTAACGCCACTCACCTAGACACTAGTGCCTGATTTAGGGTACCCCTGCATTATTTCAGCGCTGAGACTTTTAGCCGACAGTGAGATTGATTAGCGCCTGGCGCTAAACTTCCAGCTTCTGAAAAGTTAACGCCCTGACTGGGACGATTCTGAATTTCTAGCCCAAGGACTGATATTAGGAAAACTGGGGACGTTCAAAGTGCTGAAAATCCTTTTGAAGAGGAAGAGCTGCAAATCATGGACCGGCAGGCAGGAGAACCTATGGGAGAGGTTGGTGGTAGCAACAGAGGTATGTAAAGGCTGGGAAATACTCATCGTAGGCAATCTCTGATTCATGTGCTTTGTCAAAGGATTGCAATGAACATACACTCAGCAACTATTCCTTCAAGGGAGAAATGTCAGCGTGTGTGCAGATAAACAAGCTCCCTCTGTTACTCATCACAGGGAATGAATGCCTTGCAGGAAGTAGCTGATCATTATGATGACCCTCACTGGGGAATTCCTTACCAGCACAGTGATACATACTTGTCATTGGGTGAAGCACTGTGCAGTAGGGAGAACGAGAACCTGAGATTGTAAATGTTATGTATTTAACCCTTTGCAACCTGTATCACATCACCACCAGAGGGCCTTCCTGTTGGAGTCCCAAGGGATCCCAACATCCCTTGGGAGCATGGTATATAAGCAGGCCACCCACGAGGTACCTGCACTCTGGAGTCTTATTAAAGGAGCTAAGGTCACACTTACTCATTGTTCACAGTAGTCAGTTTCATCCATTATTATGAGCGTATCAATTGGCGACGAGGTAACGAACAACTGCGCAAAAATGCAAAGAACAGTCGGTATCCTGGAGAAGTTCTCAGAAGGGGACGATTGGGAGGTCTTCGTGGAGAGACGCGACCAATAATTCGTGGCCAACGAGCTGGAAGGGGACGAGAACACTGCCAAAGGAATGGCAATTCTCCTTACTGTCTGTGGGCAACAACCCATGGCCTCATGAAGAATCTTCTAGCGCCAGTAAAACCAACAACTAAATCGTATGAAGAATTGTGTACGCTGGTCTGGAAGCACCTAAATCCTAAGGAAAGTGTTTTGATGGCGAGATATCGATTCTATACGTGTCAACGGTCGGAGGGCCAGGAAGTGGCCAGCTATGTCGCCGAACTAAGGCGCCTCCCAGGACATTGTGAATTTGAGGGATTTCTAGAACAAATGCTGAGAGACTTTTTTATACTGGGCATTGGACATGAGGTAATCCTTCGCAAACTGTTGACTGTTGAAACTTCGAATCTAAGCAAAGCCATAACGACAGCCCAGGCATTTATGTCCACCAGCGACAACACCAAACACATTTCGCAGAGTAAAGGGGTTTCGGCCAGTACTATGTACAAAATAATGTCATTTTCGAGTAGGAATATACATGGCAGAAAATAAACGCCGGCTGCTGCTGCATGACCTCAGATGACCCAGAGTCTGCCATCAATCGTTAATGCGAAGCAGTTGTGAAGGTGAAAATCGGGCCCATCAATGTCGCTTCAAGCATTATGCGTGCAACGGCTGCAGAACAGTGGGACACCTCCAGCGAATGTGCAGGCGAGCTGCAAACCCTGCAAACCACCACGTTGCAGAGGAAGATCGATCCACTGTGGATCAGGCTGAATTGGAGACTCGTACCGAGGAGGCAGAAGTGTACGGGGTACACACATTCACCACGAAATGTCGACAAATAATGTTGAAAGTTGAACTGAACGGAATTCCAGTATCCATGGAACTGGACATGGGTGTGAGTCAGTTCATTTTGAGCAAAAAGGCCTTCGACAGGCTGTGGTGCAACAAAGCACACAGGCCCAAGCTCAGCCCCATTCACACCAGACTAAGAACTTACACCAAGAAACTGATCCCTGTAATTGGCAGTGCAGAAGTCAAAGTCTCCTATGATGTAGCAGTGCATGAACTCCCATTGTGGATCATGCCAGGGGATGGCCCCACGCTGTTTGGCAGAAGCTGGCTGGGAAAAATCCGCTGGAACTGGGACGACATCCGAGAGCTTTCGACCGTTGCCGATGCCTCATGTGCCCAGGCTCTGAACAGATTTCCATCATTGTTCGAGCCAGGCATTAGAAGCTTCTCGGGGGCAAAATACATTTGGTTCCCGGTACACGACCCATCCACCACAAGGCACTGGTGATACCATATATGATGCAAGAGAAAGTGGAAATTGAGCTAGACAGGCTGCAGCAAGAAGGCATCATCACACCGGTGGAATTCAACAAGTGGGCCAGGCTGACTCTCCTGGTACTTACAGGTGACGGCACGGTCAGAATATTTGGGGACTATAAAGTAACGATTAACCGTTTTTCGTTACAGACCAGTACCCGCCACCCAAGGCAGACGACCTATTTCTGACCCTGGCTGGAGAGAAGACATTCGCCAAGTTGGACCTGACCTCGACCAACATGATGCAGGAGCTGGAGGAGTCTTCGAAAGGCCTCACCTGCATCAACACGCACAAAAATCTGTTCATCTACAACAGATGCCCGTCTTCCAACGGAACATGGAGAGCCTGCTAAAGTCAATTCCTCGCATCGTGGTTCTCCAGGACAATATACTGGTTACAGGTCAGGACACCATTGAGCACTTGAAGAATCTGGAAGAGGTTCTGAGTCGGTTGGATTGCGTGGGACTCAGGTTGAAACGCTCGAAGAGTGTTTTCCTGGCACCGGAGATCGAGTTCTTGGGAAGAAGAATCGCAGCAGACCCACCAACACCAAGACGGAGGCCATCAAGAACGCGCCGAGACCACAGAATGTGACAGAGCTGCGGTCGTTCCTGGGACTCCTCAACTATTTTGGTAATTTCCTACCCGGGTTAAGCACCCTGCTAGAACCACTACATGTGCTACTGCGCAAGGGAGACGACTGGGTATGGGGGAATTCACAAGATGCTGCCTTTGAGAAAGCCAGAAATCTGTTGTGTTCAAACAAACTGCTTGTCCTGTATAACCCTTGTAAACGATTAGTGTTAGCTTGCGATGCGTAGTCATATGGGGTCGGATGTGTGTTACAACAGGCTAACGAATCAGGGATCTTGCAACAGGTCGCTTATGCGTCCAGGAGTTTGTCTAAGGCCGAAAGGGCCGACAGCATGATTGAAAAAGAGGCTCAGGCGTGTGTTTACGGGGTAAAAAAAATGCACCAGTATTTGTTTGGCCTCAAGTTTGAGCTTGAAACTGACCACAAGCCGCTCATATCGCTGTCCTCTGAGAGCAAAGGGATTAACACAAATGGCACAGCCTGCGGACTTGCTCATGATGATGGATGCAATCGAAAACGAAAAGTCACCCGTTACGCTTGCCAGATCAGGGCGTGGACCAGCCAGTATCCTTTATTGTCCTTGGTAAAACACTGTGTCCTCCGTGGGAGCTGGTCCAGCGTCCCAGCGGAGATGCAGGAGGCGATTAAGCCATTCCACAGGCGCAAAGACGAAATGTCCTTGCAGGCAAACTGTCTGTTGTGGGGTAATCGCGTGATCTTGCCCAAGAAACGTTCATTTGTGAGCTACACAGCACCCAACCAGGCATTGTAATGATGAAAGCCATAGCCAGATCCCATGTGTAGTGGCCCGGCATTGACTCAGATTTAGAGTCATGCGTGCGCCAGTGCAACACTTGCTCTCAGCTGAGCAATGCACGCAGAGAGGCACCGCTAAGTTTGTGGTCGTGGCCCCCCCAAACCATGGTCGAGGATCCACGTGGACTATGCGGGCCCATTTCTAGGCAAAATGTTCTTGGTTGTCGTGGATGCTTAATCAAAATGGATTGAATGTGCAATAATGTCTGTAAGCACGTCCACTGCCACCATTGAAAGCCTACGAGCCATGTTTGCATGCACGGCCTGCCTGATGTCCTAGTCAGCGACAATGGGCCGTGTTTTACCAGTGCTGAATTCAAGGAATTCATGACCCGTAATGGGATCAAGCACATCACATCTGCCCCATTCAAGCCCGCATCCAATGGCCAGGTAGAACGGGTAGTTCAGACCATCAAGCAAAGCATGAAACGCGTGTCGGAAGGCTCCCTGCAGACCCGACTGTTCCGCGTGCTGCTCAGCTACCGCACCAGACCCCACTCACTCACCGGGGTTCCCCCAGCTGAGCTGCTCATGAAAAGGGCACTCAAAACAAGGCTCTCGCTTGTCCACCCTGATCTCCATGATCACGTGGAGGGCAGGCGGCATCAACAAAGTATGTACCATGACCGCGCAAATTTGTCACGCGATATTGAGGTCAATGACCCTGTTTGTACTCAATTATGGACATGGTCCCAAATGGCTCGCTGGCATGGTCATAGCCAAAGAGGGGAGTAGGTTGTTTCAGATCAAATTGGCCAATGGACTAACGTGCAGAAAACATTTGGACCAAATAAAACTGTGATTCACTAACAGCTACGAACAACCCGAAGAAGACATCACCAACTTTGACCCTCCAACACACACACAAGTGGCAACCGACATCATGGTTGACCATGAAGCCGAACTCACCATTCCCAGCAGCCTGGCAAGGCTGGCTGCCCAGTGAAGAAATAATCAAGTCACCCACACCCGCATGTGTACCGAGACGATCGACAAGGGAGCGAAAAGCCCCAGATCATCTCATCCTGTAAATAAGTGTACTATTTACTTTACGACAGAGTGATGTTATGTATTTAACCCCTTGCAACCTGTACCACCAGAGGGCCTACCTGTTGGAGTCCCAAAGGATCCAAGCATCCCTTGGGAGCACTGTATATAAGCAGGCCTCTGTAAGGGGTTTTTCCAGGGTTGTTGTTGTGCCTTGGGTGTCTCTCTCTGGGCTTCTGCCCTCACAGCTTATGCCTGGCCTGTGAGGTACCCTGAGTGCTGCAAGAGCACCCCTGGAGAGACTGTGTCCACAGCTTATGAAGGGGGTTTTGAGACTCGTGCGTCCCCACAGCTTATGCCTAGCCTGTGAGGCACCTGTGAGTGTCAAACACTCCTAACCCCTTCTTCCCTAGCCTGTGACACACAGTTGAGCGTTTTCGAGGCGCTCCTAGCTTCCCTTACACGGTTCTGACATAAGACTCACGATCAGGAGATGTAATACAATAGAACTGAGACAAGGTTATTCCAAGAGGAACTTTAGGCTTCCAATTTATTTGGCAAGGTGTAACTCAACAAACAGCAATACACCAACAAAACAATCCCCCTAAATCCCACTAAACGGACACAACGAAAATCTTTACACCAGTTTAGCAGTACAATGCCCAACCTCCCACCTTTCCTGGCCTAACTGAGTTGGGAGTTCTGGGGACCAGAGGTTATACTCACTACTGTGCCTTCCGCAGTCTGGTGGTTTGTTTCTTCTATCTTCGGTGTCTTCGGACACTGGTTTTCCTTCCATGTCGAGAGGCCTGTGGTTGTGGTTGTTGAATCACCAGGGCAGGGAAAATCATCACTCCTCTCTTTCACTACGTCAGAAACCCCTTTTTTATAGCCAGATTATCCAGTCCGCCTCTCCTGCTGAAGTCGATTCTTCTCATTGGTGGACTTTTGATTTTGAAAAATGCAGCAGTATGAGGTTTTTAGTTTTTTTTCCCACTGATCTTAACCTACTCAAGGTTTGAGTGGGTGTTGATTGCATTGGCCTCCTGTAGCCATTGTGCTAGTCTGGCCTGAGCCAGATATTTCTATGCCTGATGAAAAAGGTGTTGGAATATGTATGTGGCATTGTTTCAATGCTAATGTTTTCAAGGGGCAAGTTTCGAGGGTATACAGTTCCCAGACAATTTGGATTAGTTCCAATGTCCAAACTGGCCCTTTTGATATTGACTCCACCCCTTTTCTTGCAGACCTTTAAAAAAATCCCAAATTCGATTAAAGTTCATAGTTTCTTCCATGTGCACTTTAGGATTTCAAACTTTCTGGTAGATAGTTCCAAATTACATTCCCTTTCCTATGAGTCCAAACACTGGGGGGGGGGGGGGGGGTCTCCATTTGTGTCCCAAAGTTTTCCTTCCATCGGTTTCAATTCACAGCACAGACTGATCCCACAGCCCTTTTCCTTCTGGGTAAAATGAGGGGGTTTTCGTCCTCCCCTACACCTCCCATGCTGTACCAACACTCTGGAGTTTTATTAAAGGAGCTAAGGTCACACTTACTCATTGTTCACAGTACTCAGTTTCATCCTTTATTATGAGCGTATCAGTAAGGGAGGGTTATCTCCATGGAGTTTGGAGGAAAAAACACCTTCTGCCGATGAGCCTCAGAATCTGGATTTCAGGGATCCAGTTTTCTGAAGAGCTAAGATTAAGGAGCATGATCTCAAGTGGAGGCAGTGGAGATGGTTTCCACTCATATGATTAAAATGACAGACAAATGGGAAGGGTTCACTACCCACATCTGTAACACATTACAGGAAGTTACCAACGACCTACAAAACACCCTGAAAATGATGAAGCCCAGGATATTTCTGCAGCATCAAGGTGCCAGGAGCTGCTTCTAAGGTAATTGATGGCTTCTGCAGTGAAAACTAACAACACTCGCATATAAGCTGAACAGGACTTTCGCCCCCTGGTTGGGACTATTTGGTCGGTACTGACACTGACCAGTAGCTCATCGGAGTCTGTGCCTAGCTCCATTGAGCTGCAAGGAGAGGTCACATATGTTACTCTGGATAGTAACATTGAGCCTGCTGCTTGAAGGTTCCCTCCAATGGTACACACGAGGCAGCTTCACTCATGGATCTTGAACCCTTGCCACTGCAAGAGAAAAGCTGCAGGAAAACCCTGAGACAAATACCGTGGCTCATTTTCTCAGAGCAGGTGCTATTGCAAGTCTGTGGTCACAGAGATGAGGCTTTTGAAATTAAGATGTTATTGGCCATCGGTTTTGTAAGAGAGTCATTTGGGTAATAACTTCAACGTGCAGGCTTTTCATATCGCTGCCACTTGCCTTATCAGCAGCAGCACATGAATGCTTTACTGGCATTCATAATCATCCAGGCTCCAATTTTGAAAAATATATATAGTTTGTTCTCAGGATTTCTACTGCTGCTGCCAGTAGCTGCAAATCTTGTAGAAAATAACGATGAAATAAATGAACTCTGACAATATTCAGATGTTCTTCCCACACTCCCATGTAGTTCGATTGATTTTTTTTCTTGCTGCAGATGTGTTCCCATTTTCTGAATCTTCAGGATTTATTCATCCTTCGTTCAGAATGGTGGACAGACTTGACAATTGACTTCCATATTGTTAATCTAACCACAACACTTTCTTCTCTTTGTCCACCAATAGTCATTTTTTTGCCCCATCTCTTCGAAAGTTGGTGCTGTGATAATGCTCATGGCTGCCATTAGCAGTACCTCGCTGAAGTGAGCATTTTTCATCGACAACCTGAGGCAATGGACGTTAACAGTTGTCCTATCGGGGGAGCGATAAGAGCAGAAATCATAGCTGAGCCCACGTCCAGCATTCATGCACATCCATTTCTAGTATGGATCATTAGATGGTGATCGCGATTCTTGACTGCCTTATTTTTTTATGTTAACCCATGGACACCAAGTCCTATCATACATACCAACTATTTGGGGCCAAAATTCAGCCCCGCCCCAAATGGGCGAACCTATCATTTTTAAAAGTTTTTCTCTGCCCTAGTCCATGGAGCGGAGATACCGGAGAAATTCAGCTCTTTGAAACATTTCCTTCCTCGGTGCAGTGTTCTGATGGGATGCGGGCCGGAAGTGACCTTGCAGCGAGTCCGCCGTCCCGACCAATCATCAGCGCCGTGCTGATGCGTCACAACATCTCTATCCTTCAGTTAAAAGGGAGGACCACAGCGAACTCTACAACCACTTCAGTGGCAAAAACTGGGCCACCAGGGTGGGTTTCGGCCGGGCCAGCGGCTTGGCAACAAAGTGAGGGTGCCAGGCTACCTGTTGACGGCCCAGCCGAACCCACGGCCATAATTGTCGGCCCGCCCTGCCAGTCAGCCGATTTTAAAAAAAATATGGTGTTGCTGCAAATGCCACCTCCTCTTTAAGGGCGGCCATGCCGCCAAGCCACAGGGAGTACCAACAGCAAAAGCTGTTTGGGGCAGCAACCGCTGGCAGGGCTGCTCCTGCAGGGCAATTCCAGGAAAGGAGCAATTTCCCGAAGGGCAATTTCTGGAAGTTGGTAGGGGTCGGTGCGTGCACGCTGCAACGGGAAAATGGACGGAGCAGTCCCGGACACCGGTCCAGACCTGAGGAAGGTCAATTTTTAAATTGGCGACCCCTCCGCAGAGACTTGGCGGCCATTCCTCACCGATGCATGGCCGACGCTTTCAGAAAGGGGCAATTTCAGCCCCTTTGGTGTTTTATGTGGACAGCCACTGTTTTGTACCTGATGTCCGTGCTTGATGTCCAACCTTCTCCCGTTGAACTGAAGTTGACCCATGAGACACTTTGGCCGGAATCTTCCCAGCCCTGCAAGTGCAGGTTTGGAGGCTGTCAAAATAGCCCTGATTGACAGCGGGGCAGAAGTCCGCTCTAAACCCGCCTCCGTATCAGTTTCTCAACTGTCAAGTCTGCGTGCGGATCACAGACCCGACACCAAGCAGCGGGCCAGTCAATTAAGATGCTAAAGAGGTAATTTAAAGGTATTTAAAAGAATTTTACCCAGGCACTTAACATTTTACCAAGTTTTCAATGAGTTTGTCATCCCTCGGGTTTCACATCAGGTAAGTGCAGTCGGGTTCTCAGTGACTCTCCATTGCCTTGCCTTGTTGACAGCTGCAGAAGTGGTATAAAAGCTACCATTTCACAGCTGTGCACTTTCCAATGAACTCTTTATTCACTGTCATCTGCTTGGAGCAACCTGATTTTGAGGGGCTGAGAATAGAACTTGGGATAATAAAATGGGCAAAAACATTGGCAAACAACGATGTAGAACGGCAATGGGAAATATTTAAAACGGTATTCAACAGAGTGCAGCAACAATATATTCCACTAAAAGGAAAGAACAAACTAAACACTATTGAGACTCCATGGATGAATAAATGTATAAAGGAAAAATTGAGGGTAAAGAAAGAGGCATGCGTTAAGTACATGGACAGCAGGAAGGAATGTATGATAAGGGAGTATATGAAGAGATTGGGGGCTGAAATTGTCCCTCCCGATAAGGCCTCTGGCCATCAGAAAGTGGCGGCTACAATGTGGCGTGGAATGGCTGCCGGCTCTCCGTCGAGGGGCCGCCATTTTATAAATTGCCCTACCTCAGGAGCGGAGCGATGACCGCTTTGCCCATTTTCCCACCGCGGCGTGCACGCGCCGACCCCTTACCGACTGGCGGGTATCCCCTCGTGAAATTATCCTTGTGAAGTTGGCACTTACCCGAAATTGCCCCACAGGAGAGGCCCCGTCACTGGCTGGTGCCGCTGACAGCTTTTGCTGTCGGTGCACTCTGTGCGAAACAGCACCACAGCCGCCCTTAAATGGGAGGGCACCATGCCGCAGCCGCCATGTTATTTTTTTTGTCGGCCGACTGCCAGGTCAGCCCAAAAATTACGCCCCCAGGTTTAGCCAGGATGCCATCAAGCAGCCCTCTTGGGTGCCAGGCTGCTGGCCCGGCCGAAACCCACCCCGGTGGCCTAGTGGACCTAACTAAAATATCTGCAGAGTTCACAGCGGCTCTCCCCTTTAACTGAAGGGGAGAGACGTTATGACGCGCCAGCGCGATGACGTCATCAGCACTGCGCTGATGACTGACAGCTGCGGTCATTCCGTCCCGGCCCCATTTCCGCCCCCATGATGACTCACTTCTGCCCCGCTGGGAAAAAAACCCCAAGGAGCTGAATTTCGGTGGATAGGCCGCCACATCCATTGCGGTGGCCAGCACACTTCAGAAAGGGTAGGTGCGCCCTGGTTCTGACAGAGGGCAATTTCTAGCCCTAGGACAGAAATCAAAAAAATAATTAGCAAGGCAAAAAGGAACTATGAAATTAAATTATCAAGGAACATAAGACAAAATAGTTAAATATTTTACAGGCACATCAATAAAAAAGGAAGGTTGGGACGGGAATAGGGCCATTAAGGGATAGACAGGATAATAACACAAGTAATGATAGAGAGGTGGCAGAAATATTAAATAATTATTTTGCTTCAGTATTTACCAGGGAGATAGAACAGGTGGACATGACATTGGATGATGAGATTAGTAATGAGATAAATGCATTTAAAATAAAAAGAGGGGATATATTAAATAAACTAATCAAACTCAAAGAGGATAAAACCCCTGGTCCGGATGGATTGCATCCTTGCATTTTAAGATGATCTAGGGAAGAGATAGCAGAGGCATTACTACATATATTTAATAATTCGTTTGAAAAAGGTGTAGTGCCAGAGGACCGGTGGATAGCTAACATAATACCTTTATTCAAGAATTGGGATAGAACATGTCCAGGGAACTATAGACCAGTCAGATTAACATTGGTAGTGGAAAAATAATGGAATCCCTACTAAAAGAGAAAATAGAAGAACATTTAAAAAACAAAAATATAATAATGAATAGTCAGCATAGATTTCAAAGGGAAAGCCTTGCTTAACCAATCTCATTGAAGTTTTGAAGAGATAACAGAACGAGTAGACAAAGGTGATGTAGTAGATGCAATTTATCTAGATTTTCAAAAGGCCTTCGATACGGTACACCATAATAGACTGATGAACAAGGTCAGAGAATGCAGAGTCAGGGGACAAGTAGCAGAATGGATAGCTAGCTGGCTTCAAGACAGAAAGCAGAGAGTAGGAGTAAAAGGTAGCTATTCACAGTGGCAGAAGGTGGGTAGTCGTGTTCCACAAGGATCAGTGCTGGGATCACTGTTGTTCACAATGTATATTAACGATTTAGACTTGCGAGGATGACATCAAATTGGGGTATAGTCAATACTGAGGAGGACTGCAACAAATTACAGGAGGACATTAATAAACTTGCAGAATGGGCATATAATTGGAAAATGAAGGTCAACACAGATAAATGTGAGGTATTACATTTTGGTAGGAAGAATAGGGAGGTCACTTATTACTTGGAGTGTGAGAGTCTCGGTGGGGTAGAGGAACAAAGGGATCTCAGAGTACAAATACACAAATCACGAAAAGTTGTGACAGCAAGGCCATAAAAAAAGCAAACAAAGCACTAGGGTTTATTTCTAGAGGGATAGAGTTGAAAAGTAGGGAAGTTATGCTAAACCTGTATCAAACCTTGGTTAGACCACACATCACTGCGTACAGTTCTGGTCGCCATATTATAATAAGCATATCGAGGCACTGAAGAGGGTGCAGAGAAGATTTACAAGGATGATACCAGAAATACGAGTGTATATTTTCAAGAAAGGATGAACAGACTAGATCTCTTTTCTCTTGAAAATAGAAGGCTGAAAGGTGGCCTAATAGAGGTCTTTAAAATTACGAAAGGTTTTGATAGAGCGGATACAGAGCGAGTGTTTCCACTGGTGGGGAAAAGAATAACTAGAGGCCATCAATATAAGATAGTCACCAAGAAATCCAATAGGGAATTCAGAAGAAACTTCTTTACCCAAAGAGTGGTGAGAATGTGGAACTCGCTAAAACAGGGAATGGTTGAAGTGAATAGTATAGACGCATTTAAGGGGAGGCTAGACAAGCATAGGGAGAAGGGAATAGAGGGTTATGTTTACAGATTTAGATGATGAAAGACGGGAGGAGACTCGAATGGAGCATAAATGCCGGCATGAACTGGTTGGGCCGAATGGCCTGTTTCTGTGTAGTATATCCTATGTAATCCTATGAGTCCATTTCCAACATGAGCATCACAGGCGATGGTGACGATGTGTTGTTCCATGGAAAGGATGGCCACCTGCACGGAGCAGCAAATGCGCTAGTCCAACAAGAACATGCGTGCTGTGAACAACAGATTGTAGTCACTCATTGACCACATCTCGAGGAGGGATATTAATGTAGGCTTTGGCATTCATCGCCCCACTGATGTGCAGCAGGGTGCCCTCCAGTTCCTTGCTAGCAGGGAAGTGTGGGTGGCCCATGAAAGAGATGGTGGTGAGAGGGGACATGGAAGTGGGGCTTTTCTTAAAGCATTCCCACTTGGAAAGTGAGCAGCCTGCCTCGACTTCAGCTGGAGCCACAGGGGTTGTACCTCATAGAAGTACTCGGAAAAGAAAAAAAGAAAAGAAAGAAAGACTTGGATTTATATAGCGCCTTTCAAGACCACTGGACATATTAAAGCGCTTTACAGCCAATGAAATACTTTTGAAGTGTAGTCATTGTTGTAATGTAGGAAATGCGGCAGCCAATTTGCGCACAAGCAAGCTCTTACAAACAGCAATGTGTTAATGACCAGATAATCTGTTTTTTTTGTCATCTTGATTGAAAAATAAATATTGGACAGGGAACCGGGAATAACTCCCCTGCTCTTCTTCGAAATAGTTCCATGGGATCTTTTCTGTCCACTTGAGACAGCAGACGGGGCCTTGGTATAACATCTCATTCAAAAAACAACACCTCCAACAGTACAGCACTCCCTCAGCACTGCATTGGAATGTCAGCCTAGATTGTTATGCTCAAGTCCCTGAAGTGGGACTTGAACCCATAACCTTCTGACCCACTTAGCCACAACTGACAAACGACACAATCCTAGATGCACAAGGGTATACACATGGGTGCATGAAAAAATGTTAATGTTAAGTTTCAGTTTTATTTTTAATGCACATCAATTTATTTATTTGCACAACTTTCTCGTCTTGTCCATTTTTGCCTGTTCCCTGGGAAGTGGCTTTATCTTTTGGAGTGAATGGTAAGACATTACCTAACGTCGAGCAATGGGGGTTTAGGTGACAGGAAATGTAGGGATGCTTTATGCTGTTGGTTGCCGGGGGCGGGGTAAGTTGATACAGCATCTGGCAGCCATATGGGTGCACTGGTGCAAGTGGAGCAAATCTGGCCATTATGAGGCCATCTTGGGCCTCCCAGGCAACAATGTGCGCCGCTGCTGGTGCCATCTCCACCTCGGGTTCCTCCTCCTCTTCCTGCTCATGTTCCACCTGCTCCTCCTTCTCCTCCTCCTCCTGCTCTGAAGAGGCTCTGTGCTCAGCGCCTTGCTCCTCCTGCAACTCCAATCCTCACTGCTGCACTAGGTTGTGCAGGGCACAATAGACCTTGATGATTCTGGAGATCCTGGCTGGTGCGTACTGAAGGGCTCCTCCAGATCTGTCAAGGCATCTGAAGGGTATCTTCACCATGCCTATTGCTTGCTCTGTGACACATCTGGTCAACTTGTGGCTGTCATTATAGTGCCCTCAGTCTCCTCAAAGGTGTCATCAGTCACGTCTTCAGTGGATAGTCCTTGTCTCTGGGCAGCCAGCCAGTAAGTCTGTTTGGAGGTGCGACGAACTGAGGGAGGGTGGACTGGCGCAGCATGAAAGAGTCATGACAGTTGTCAGGGAATGACGCACACGCATGCATGATCTTTTTATGGTCGCAGATGAATTGCACATTGAGGGAATGGAAGCCCTTGTGGTTCACGGACACTCCTGGGTGATATAGGGTGCCTTGATGTCCACATGTGTGGCATTGATGGTGCCCTGCCCCTGTGGGAAGTCAGCCAGAGCTGCAAAGCCAAGCATCCACTAAGTAACACTGGTTTCATCAATGGCAAAGTTCATATAAGTGGCTGACTTATGAAACATGGCATCGGTCACCTGCGTGATGCATCTGTGGGTGGCTGTCTGTGAGATCCCACAAATGTCTTTTTCAGATCCCTGGAACGAACCTGCGGTGAAGAAGATGAGGGCGGTGGTTACTTTGACAGCCCTGGGGGTAAGGCATGTCCACCAGGGCCTCTGGGCAGCAGGTCTTCTTCCAGCAAGCTACAAATGTCTGTGATGACCTGGCGCGATAGCCTGAGCCTTCTGAAACACCGCTGCTCAGTCATGTTGAGGAAGCTCATCCTCTGCCTGTATACTCTGTGTTGTGGGTATTGCCTCTGGTGCGGTGCAATCCTGTGGTTCCCCCTCACACCTGCGGGACATCAGGTCATTGAGGAGAAGGCTGCTGTTGTGGCTGCTGGTGTGGCTAGTGCAGTGGGGGCAGGAGCAGCGAGGTTGGGGAGAAGGAGCGGCAAGAGTTCGTAGAGGGTGATCGGGGCCCAGGAGAGGCAACAGTTCGGGGCCCAGAAGAGGCGAGGGCCATGGGGCAGCACGTACCAGTCCAAACTGCACTAGGTCCGTGCAGCAGAGCTGGTCTCCAGTCATCTTGGTTAATCCTTGCCACTGGACCAAGACCTAGCTCTGTCAAGCCCGTGTGGTGGCTGGGGTGCAACGGTCACCACACGTTAAAAAAATCCACGCACAGGCATCTTCCACCCTTCAAGATGTAGTTCAGGATCCAGAATATTAGGTCCTTCATTGAAACACCTGTGAACTCATCCCTTTTCGGCGCGGAAGCAGGTCAACCCCGTTTCGAGGGACTGCCTATGATGATGATGATGGCTGGTGTTGTTGTTGCCTTCAAAATGAAGTTCGGGTCCTGGACATCAGGATCCACATGGACAACCCAAACTGTGACAGACCAGAACGTCCACACTGCTATTGTTGCCCGTGAACTCAGAATTTATGATGTTGACATCGCCGCCTGAAACAAGACCCGGTGGGCAGGGCAAGGCCAGCTCAAAGAACAAGGTGATGATTACACCTTCTTCTGGAAAGGGAAACCAGAAGCAGAATGTCGCCTGCACAGAGTTGGTTTCACCATCAAGAATGAGCTGGTCAGCCGTCTCAGAGACTCCCCCTACAGGATAAACGAATGTCTCATGAGTCTTCGGCTCACCCTAGCCCGGAACCAGTGCACTACGGTCACCAGTGCGTATGCCCCAACACGGGAAGCTACAGATGAGACCAAAAAGGAATTCTACTCCAACTCGAACAATCCCTGTCCTGAGTCCCAACGGACAACAAGCTGATCCTCCTTGGCGATTTCGACGCCAGAATCGGAAAGGACACAGGCCTCTGGGGAGGTGCGATCGGCAGAGAGGGGGTAGGGAAATTCAACTCCAGCGGTACCTTGCTCCTGACAAAATGCCTAGAACACGGCCGAGTTACTACCAACACCTTGTTCTGTCAGAGAGACAAGTACAAGGCATCGTGGCAACACCCTCGCTCCAAGCACTGACAGCTGCTTGACTACGTCATCGTCCGAGCAAGGGACAACAAGGACATGCCATGACAGGAGCCGATGACTGCTGGATGGACCACCGACTAATCCGCTATGTCATCATCATCAATATAGCTCCAAAGCACCCAGGGCAACAGAGACAATGCCGCAGGAAAATCAGCGCTGGGGCACTCAAAGACCCTGCTATGAAAGCTCTATTCAGCCAGCACCTCACTGCCAACCTGATAACATCCGTTGATCCAGAGATGCAGTGTGTCCACAACGCCTGGTGTGTCCTCACGGCCTCCATAATCAGCACCTGTGAAGAGACATAGAAACATAGAAATTAGTTGCAGGAGCAGGCCATTCGGCCCTACGAGCCTGCACCGCTATTCAATAAGATCATGGCTGATCATTCAACCTCAGTACCCCTTTCCTGCTTTCTCTCCATACCCCTTGATCCCTTTGGCCGTAAGGGCCATATCTAACTCCCTTTTGAATATATTTAACGAACTGGCCTCAACAACTTTCTGCGGTAGAGAATTCCACAGGTTAACCACTCTCTGAGTGAAGAAGTTTCTCCTCATCTCAGTCCTAAATGGCTTACCCCTTATTCTTAGACTGTGACCCCGATTCTGGAACTCCCCAGCAATGGGAAAATTCTTCCTTCCTCTAACCTGTCCAATCCCGTCAGAATTTTATATATTTCTATGAGATCCCCTTTCATTCTTCTAAACTCCAGTGGATATAAGCCAAGTTGATCCAGTCTCTCCTCATATGTCAGTCCTGCCATCCCAGGAATCAATCTGGTAAACCTTCGCTGTACTCCCTCAATAGCAAGAACATCCTTCCTCAGATTAGGGGACCAAAACTGAACACAATATTCCAGGTGTGGCCTCACCAAGGCTCTGTACAACTGAAGTAAGACCTTCCTACTCCTATACTCAAATCCTCTAGCTATGAAGGCCAACATGCCATTTGCCTTCTTAACAGCCTGCTGTACCTGCATGCCAAACTTCAATAACTGATGTACCATGACACCCAGGTCTCGTTGCACCTCCCTTTTTCCTAATCTGTCACTATTCAGATAATATTCTGTCTTCCTGTTTTGCCACCAAAGTGGATAACCTCACATTTATCCACATTATACTGCATCTGCCATGCATTTGCCCACTCACCTAACTTGTCCAAGTCACTCTGCAGTCTCTTAGCATCCTCTTCACAGCTCACACCGCCACCCAGCTTAGTGTCACCTACAAACTTGGAGATATTACATTCACCCCACTGGTCACTGCCTGCCATTCTGAAAAGGACCCGTTTATTCCAACTCTCTGCTTCCTGTCTGCCAACCAGTTCTCTATCCATGTCAATACATTACCCCCAATACCATGTGCTTTAATTTTGCACACTAATCTCTTGTGTGGGACCTTGTCAAAAGCCTTTTGAAAATCCAAATACACCACATTCACTGGTTCTCCCTTGTCTACTCAACAAGTTACATTCTCAAAAAATTCCAGAAGATTTGTCAAGCATGATTTCCCTTTCATAAATCTATACTGACTTGGACTGATCTTGTCACCGCTTTCCAAATGCGCCTCCCTTTCATCTTTAATAATTGATTCCGACATTTTCCCCATCACCAATGTCAGGCTAACCAGTCTATAATTCCCCGTTTTCTCTCTCCCTCCTTTTTTAAAAAGTGGTGTTACATTAGCTATCCTCCAGTCCATAGGAACTGATCCAGAGTCAATGGATTGTTGGAAAATGATCACCAATGCATCCACTATTTCTATGGCTACTTCCTTAATTACTCTGGGATGCAGCCTATCAGGTCCTGGGGATTTATCGGCCTTCAATCCCATCAATTTCCCTAACACAATTTCCTAATTAATAAAGATTTCCTTCAATTCCTTCTTTTCGCTAGACCCTCGAACTCCTAGTATTTCCGGAAGGTTATTTGTGTCTTCCTTAGTGAAGACAGATCCAAAGTATTTGTTCAATTGGTCTGCCATTTCTTTGTTCCCCATTATGCGAGACGCTCAGTCACTCGACCAGGAAATACCAAGACTGGTTTGACGAGAACGACCAGGAGATCCAGGAACTAATAAGCCGCAAGCGCATGGCATTTCTGAATTTAAAACAGCAACCCAACTCGAGAGCAAGAAAGCAGCTCTACAGATGGCTGAAGGCCGAGGTCCAACAAAAAACCCGCAACCTAAAGAACAGATGGTGGGTGGAGAAAGCACAGGAGATCCAGCAGTTCGCCGACAAACACGACGTACGAGGATTCTTTAGCGCAGTCAAGACTACCTACGGCCTACGCACCCAAGGCCCCACCCCACTGAGGGCCAAGATTGGCGAGGCAATCATCAAGGACAGAGTGACAGTCAGTGCCCATTAGAAGGAACTTTTCGAAGATCTCCTTAACCGAGACGATGTCTTCGACGCGAGTGTCCTCGACTCCATCCCGCAGCAAGCTACCCGCCATCATCTCAGCACAACCCCAGCCTGGCACGAGGTAGAAAAGGCCATCCATCAGCTGAAGAATAACAAGGCAACAGGAGCAGATGGAATTCCTGCCGAAGCACTAAAGCATGGCGGAGAAGCACTATTGGCGCGGATTCATGACCTCATTTTTCTTATCTGGAAGGAGGAGAGCATGCCAGGAGATCTCGGAGATGCCGTAATCATCACCATCTTCAAGAAAAGGGACAAGTCCGACTACGGTAACTACAGAGGAATCTCCCTGTTGTCAGCCACAGGGAAAGTCATCGCAAGAATCCTCCTCAATCGTCTTCTCCCTGTGGCTGAAGAGCTCCTCCAAGAGTAAGCAATGCAGATTCCATCCACTAAGGGGCACAACAGACATGATCTTCACCGCGCAACAACTACAAGAGAAATGCAGGGAACAGCACCAACCCATGCTCATGGCCTTCTTTGACCTCTCAAAGGCCTTTGACACTGTTAACTGTGAGGGACTATGGAGCGCCCTCCTCCATTTTAGCTGCCCTCAAAAGTTTGTCACCATCCTCCGTCTGCTCCACGATGTCATGCAAGCCATGATCCTGACCAATAGATCCACCATAGACACAATCCATGTCCACACCGGGGCAGGCAAGGCTGCATCATTGCACCAACGCTCTTCTCGATCTTCCTTGCTGCAATGCTTCATCTCACCCTCAGCAGGCTCCCCGCTGGAGTGGAGCTAAGTTGTAGAACAAATGGGAATGTGTTCAACCTCCTCTGCCTTCAGGCCAGATCCAAGGTCGCCCCATCCTCTGTCATTGAACTATAGTAGGCAGACGATGCTTGCATCAGTGCACCCTCGGAGGCCGAACTGCAAGCCATCATCAACACCTTCACCAAGGCATATGAGAGCATAGGCCTCACACTAAACATTTGTAAGTTAAAGGTCCTCTGCCAACCTGACCCCGCCACACAGCACTGCCCCCCCCAGTTATCAACATCCATGATGAGGCCTTGGACAACATGGACCATTTTCCATACCTCGGGAGCCTACTATCAGCAAGAGCAGATGTCGATGACAAGGTCAAACTCCGCCTTCAGTGTGCCTTCGGTCACCTGAGGAAGAGAGTGTTTGACGACCAGGACCTCAAATCTGGCACCAAGCTTATGGTCTACAGGGCAGCAGTGATACCTACCCTCCAATATGGCTCAAAGACGTTGACTATATACAGCAGACACCTGAAAACTTTGGAGAATTACCACCAGTGCTGCCTCCGCAAGATCCTGCAAATCCATTGGCAGGATAGAGGCACTAACATCAGTGTTCTCGCTTACGCCAACATCCCCAGCATCGAAACATTGACCACGTTCGATCTCCGTTGAGTGAGCCACATCCTCTGCATGCCTGACACGAGACTCCCAAAGCAAGCGCTCTACTCGGAGCTATGACATGGCAAGCGAGCCCCAGATAGGCAGAGGAAACGTTTCAAGGACACCCTCAAAGCCTGCTTGAAAAAGTGCAACATCCCCACTGACACATGGGAATCCCTGGCCCAAGACCACTTAAAGTGGAGGAAGAGCATCCAGGAGGGTGCTGAACATCTCGAGTCTCATCACCGAGAGCAAGCAGAAACCAAGCGTAGACAGCGGAAGGAGCGTGCGTCAACCCAGGCTCTCCACCCACCCTTTCCTTCAACCATTGTCTGCCCCACCTGTAATAGAGACTGCAGGTCCTGCATTGGACTCTACAGTCACCTGAGAACTCACTTTTAGAGTGGAAGCAAGTCTTCCTCGATTTCAAAGGACCGCCTATGATGATGATGGTCTGATTCTGAGAACCAGGTTGAGACAACACAAGCGGCACCCATGCAGATCTGATAGATGGCAACTAAAGTGGAGATCAGAGGCTCAATCCCTCAATGTTCTGATAATGACTAGCAATGTGGTGAGAATGGCTTCCGAGGTTGCAGAAATGACCTGCAAACTTCTGACAATTAAATCTCTGCACAAAATGGAGTCAGCAAAGGTCTTTCCATTAGGCAAGTTTGTGAGTTTTTATGTGTTTTTCCCAGCTATCACTTAATGCCTTCGCACAATGGCCACTGAACTTCCGCCTCCCCTTCACAAGCGAGGTTCCCGAGATGTGTGAATCCCGTGTTCAAGAAGTTAAAGCCAAAACGTGATGTTAAAAGGCAGTTAAGCATCTCTCAATAAATAGTTAATGACCGAGGTCACCTGCCTTTCCCGAACGGGATCAGTGCGCACGTCAAAACGCCCCTGAGTTAAATGCGTAAATTAGGGGGATGATGGCGGGTTCCCGATGCACTGAGAATTTCCACAAATTTAACTGCCCCAAACCCGCAGGCTCAGCACCGGGAAAGTTCCAGCTGTAGAGTACAAAAACATGGAAGTTATGCTAAACATTTATAAAGCACTGGTTAGGCCCCAGCTGGAGTATTGTGTCCAATTCTGGGCACCACATTTTAGGAAGGATATCAAGGCCTAGAGAAAGGATGCAGTGGTGATTTATTAGAATGGTACCAGGGATGAAAGACTTCAGTTTCGTGGAGAGAGTAGTGAAAGTGGGGTTGTTTTCCTTAGAGCAGAGAAGGTTAAAGGGAGATTTGATCGAGGTGTTTAAAATTATGAAGGGTTTAGACAGAGTAAATAAAGAGAATCTCTTTCCAATAGCTGAAGGGTCGATAACCAGAGGGCACAGATTTATGGTGATTGGCAAAAAAAAGAGGCTATAAGAGGAAACATTTTTTTACACAGTGAATTGTTGTGATCCGAAATGCACTGCCTGAAAGGGTGGTGGAAGCATATTCAGTGGTAATTCTCAAAAGGGAATTGGAAAAATACTTGAATGGAAAATTGTATAGGGCTATGGGGAAAAAGCACGGGTGTGGGATTAATTGGATAGCTCTACCAAAGAACCAGCACATGCACGATGGGCTGAATGGCCTCGTTCTGTCCTGTATCATTCTATGATTTATAGGATGGTGCGGGCCACCCTGAATTAAAATGAAAAATGTGCACTATTCAGAGACTTCAATCATATTCTGAGAAGGCCCCCTCATTTGCATAATTTTGGGGGCCTTAATGAGCCTTGTGCACAATTTGTGTTCAGGAGTTGAACCTACGTTCGGGGATGCAGAGTACATCGTGCATCCGGCATTGCATTATTGGTCCCATTTCTAAGAAGTGCTTTTGAAAAAAATAAATGAGCAAAAAACTTTTAATGTTTGTAATGTGAAAAATGCTTTTTGTAACATAATATGATTCATAATGAAAACTGTGAAATGAGTGCCTTTGTCAGTGACAGCTAAAGAGCTGATACATCTATTCTTGGTAATTCTCATATGTCACATCCTTCTGAAAGCACATAGATTTTATTTCCCCATTCTTTAATTGAGAGATTCATGGGTCAATCCGGATGCAGCCCATGCCACTGTCTCCTGGTCAGTTGGAGCAAATAGACAGGAACGCTGCACTATCACATCCATCACTGTACTACAGTCTTCCTGGGAATAGCATCAAGCTGCATATGGATGGAAGCAGTTTGTTCAGCCCCAACCATATGCAAAATAATAGCCTTCATCATTGGGATAAAGAAATCCTGTTGGAAATTAGAGTGCTTTTATAAAATTTAAAAATGCACTACGATTGTTCGCAGTACCCTTGGATTTGGACGGAATCGGTGGCAGATCATCTATCACTCCCAATTGCTACCCATGTTTGAAAGTACACAAGTCGACAGTATGCAAGTTGAATGAGGGCAGGATAATCTTGGCTATGGATTTTCCCAATGATCAGACAGCTTGCCAACACCCACTGTCTTGGCTCACACATGAAAATGGTGACTTGGGTGAGATATCAGAGGATGTTGGTGCCCGCAGAAGCAGAACTCAGCATTCTCAGCAGGGAAGGAAAGAATTTGCTAAATTGTAGACTGCGGAGCCACATAATTCCTAATTACAATATACATTTCCTCCGAGCTAGTCAGAAAATGTTTAACATATTAAAAGAATGCTCAGTTAAAACAAATGCTGAAATAAACATTTCCAAGGTTATTGGAGGAAGTAACTGAGACCATTTCAATGAAGGGGTCAAAGTTTAATTAATTGTTTTGAAATAATTGTCACCTAATCCTCTTACATGGTTCAATTAACCTGTTGACCTAGCCTGCCTTGTTTTTTCTATTTTATTAAACCACAACATGTTGATGGATCCCAAAGTGTCACCGAATTTAGAAATACCACCATTGGCAGTAAAAATCAAAGTAAGAACTAAAATCATAAGTATGGGGGCAGGGGTGGGGGGGGAGAGAGGTGCTGCTGGTGGTCATGGGGGGTCGTGGGGGAGGCCGGGGGTGGGGGGGGGTGCTGCTGGTGGTCGTGGGGGGTCGTGGGGGAGGCCGGGGGTGGGGGGGGGTGCTGCTGGTGGTCATGGGGGGTCGTGGGGGAGGCCGGGGGTGGGGTGCTGCTGGTGGTCGTGGGGGGTCGTGGGGGAGGCCGGGGGTGGGGGGGGTGCTGCTGGTGGTCATGGGGGGTCGTGGGGGAGGCTGGGGGTGGGGTGCTGCTGGTGGTCGTGGGGGAGGCCGGGGGTGGGGTGCTGCTGGTGGTCATGGGGGGTCGTGGGGGAGGCCGCGGGTAGGGTGCTGCTGGTGGTCATGGGGGGTCGTGGGGGAGGCCGGGGGTGGGGGGGGGTGCTGCTGGTGGTCGTGGGGGGTCGTGGGGGAGGCCGGGGGTGGGGGGGGGTGCTGCTGGTGGTCGTGGGGGGTCGTGGGGGAGGCCGGGGGTGGGGTGCTGCTGGTGGTCGTGGGGGGTCGTGGGGGAGGCCGGGGGTGGGGTGCTGCTGGTGGTCATGGGGGGTCGTGGGGGAGGCCGGGGATGGGGGGGGTGCTGCTGGTGGTCATGGGGGGTCGTGGGGGAGGCCGGGGGTGGGGGGGGGTGCTGCTGGTGGTCGTGGGGGGTCGTGGGGGAGGCCGGGGGTGGGGGGGGGTGCTGCTGGTGGTCGTGGGGGGTCGTGGGGGAGGCCGCGGGTGGGGCGTGGAGGCGCAAAACAAGTTTTAAAGCTTCTAAAGCAGTTAGATATATTACTTCATTGATACGGCTCAGTAAGAATAGTTAATGCAAGAGCAAAATACTGCGGATGCTAGAATCTGGAATAAAAACAGGAAATGCTGGAAATCTTAGCAGGTCAGGCAGCATCTGTGGAGAGGAAGCAGAGTTAACGTTTCAGGTCGATGACCCTTCGTCAGAACTGGAGAGTGTTCGAAAAGAGCAGATTCTTAACAAGCACTGAAAGGTGGGGGGGAAGAAAGAACAAAAGGGAAGGTCTGTGATAGGTTGGAAGACAGGAGAGATTAGAGAGACAAAAGGGATGATGGCCCAAATTCAAATGGTAATGTCAGGAGTTAGAAAAACATTCGTCGATATAGTGTGTGAATGGTACTGCCATTAGAGAGAAGGAGAAAAAAAGAAAGAAAGAAACAGGTTTTGAGAGACGGGTGGGTGCAGGAACAGGGAGCCAAAGATTGGCAGCGGTTATGTTCTGAAATTTTTGAACTCAATGTTCAGTCCAGAAGGCTGGAAAGTGTCTAAACGAAAGATGAGGTGCTGTTCCTCGAGCTTGTGTTGAGTTTCATTGGAACAGTGTCAGAGACCGAGGACAGAGAGGTCAGAGAAGGAATGGAGTGGAGAATTAAAGTGACAGACGGCTGAAAGCTTTGGGTCACAGTTGCAGACTGAACAGAGGTGCTCCGCAAAGTGGTCACCCAATCTATGTTTGGTCTCTCCAATGGAGAGGAGACCACATCGTGGGCAACGAGTACCGTACACTAATTTGAAAGAAGTACAAGTAAATCGCTGTTTCACCTGGAAGGAGTATTTGGGGCCCTGGATAGTGGTAAGGGCAGAGGTAAAAGGGCAGGTGTTGCATCTCTTCTGCTTGCACGGAAAGGTGCCGTGAGAATGGGAGGGGGTGCTGGGGGTGACTGCAGAATGAACCAGGGTGTCGCGGAGGGAGCGGTCCCTTCAGAATGACTAGAGGGAAGGGGAGGGGAAAATGTGATTGGTGGTGGGATCATGCTGGAGATGGCGGAGGATGATCCATTGAACGTGGAGGCTGGTGGAGTGAAAGATAAGGACAAGGGGAACCCTGTCATGGTTCTGAGAGGGAGGGGAAGGGGTGAGAGCAGTGGTGCGGGAAATAGAACAGACACGGTCGACGGCTATGTTAAACACGGCGGAGGGGAATCCTCTGTTGAGGAAAAAGGAATACATGTCAGAGGCACTAGTGTGAAAGGTGGCATCGTCAGAGCAGATGCGATGGACACAGAAAACTGGGAGAATGGAATGGAGTCCTTACAAGCTATGAGGTGAGAGGAAGTATAGTCCAGGTAGCTGTAGGAGTCAGAGATGGAGATGGTGAAGTCGAGGAAGGGAAGGGAAGAGTCGGAGATGGAACATGTGAAGGTGAGGAAAGGGTGGAAATTGGATACAAAATGAATGAAATTTTCAAGTTCAAGACGAGAGCAGGAAACGGCACCGATACAGTCATCAATCTACTGGAAAAAGATGTGCGGGAGGGGACTGGAGTAGAACTGGAACAAAGAATGTCCCATGAAAAGGCAGGCATAGCTAGGACCCATGCAAGTTTCCATGGCAACACCTTTAATTTGGAGGAAGTGAATGGAGTTGAAGGAGAAGTTGTTCAATGCGAGAACAAGTTCAGCGAGGCGGCGGAGGATGGTTGGGCCTCTGCTCGAGGAAGAAGCGGAACACCCTCAGGCCATCCTGGTGGGGGAATGGAAGTGTAGAGGATTGGACGTCCATGGTGAAAAGGAGACGTTTGGGGGCAGGAAACTGGAAACTGTTATAAAGTGACGGAGGGCGTCGGAGGAGTCGCGGATGTAGGTGGGAAGCGAGTGGACAAGAGGAGAAAAAATAGAGTCGAGATAGGAAGAAATAGGTTCTGTGGGGCAAGAACAGGCTTAAACGATGGATCTACCGGGGCAGTCCTGTTTGTGGACCTTGGGAAGGAGGTAGAAGCGGGCTGTGCGGTGTTGGGGAACGATGAGGTTGGTGGCTGTGGAGGGAAGATCTCCAGAGGAGATGAGGTCAGTGACGGTCTGAGAAATTATGGCTTGATGTTCAATAGTGGGGTCATGGTCCAGGGGGAGGTAGGAGAAGGTGTCAGAGAGTTGGCGATCAGCCTCTGCAAGGTAGTCGGTTCGCCAAACAACAACAGCGCCACCCTTGTCAGCAGGTTTGATGACAAGGTTAGGGTTAGCAACATAGAAGCACAGAAAATAGGTAGGTCATTCGGCCCTTCGAGCCTGCACCACCATTCAATAAGATCATGGCTGATCAATCCCTCAGTACCCCTTTCCTGCTTTCTCTCCATACCCCTTGATCCCCTTAGCCGTAAGGGCCATATCTAACTCCCTCTTGAATATATCCAATGAACTGGCATCAACAACTCTCTGCGGCAGGGAATTCCAAAGGTTAATAACACTCTGAGTGAAGAAGTTTCTCCTCATCTCAGTCCTAAATGGCCGACCCCTTATCCTAAGACTATGTCCCCTGGTTCTGGACTTCCCCAACATCGAGAACATTCTTCCCGCATCTAACCTGTCCAGTCCCGTCAGAATCTTATAAGTTTCAATGATATCCCCTCTCATCCTTCTAAACTCCAGTGAATAAAGGCCCAGTTGATCCAGTCTCTCCTCATATGACAGTCCTGCCATCCCTGGAATCAGTCTGGTGAACCTTCGCTGCACTCCCTCAATAGCAAGAACGTCCTTCCTCAGATTAGGAGACCAAAACTGAACACAATATTCCAGGTGAGGCCTCACTAAGGCCCTGTACAACTGCAGTAAGACCTCCCTGCTCCTATACTCAAATCCCCTAGCTATGAAGGCCAACATACCATTTGCTTTCTTCACCGCCTGCTGTACCTGCATGCCAACTTTCAATGACTGATGAACCATGACACCCAGGTCTCGTTGCACCTCCCCTTTTCCTAATCTGCCACCATTCAGATAATATTCTGCCTTTGTGTTTTTGCCCTCAAAATAGATAACCTCACATTTATCCAAGTTATACTGCCATGCATTTGCCCATTCACCTAACCTGTCCAAGTCACCCTGCAGCCTCTTAGCGTCCTCCTCACAGCTCACACCGCCACCCAGTTTAGTGTCATCTGCAAACTTGGAGATATTACACTCAATTCCTTCATCTAAATCGTTAATGTATATTGTAAAGAGCTGGTGTCCTAGCACTGAACCCTGCGGCACTCCACTAGTCACTGACTACCATTCTGAAAAGGACCCGTTTATCCCGACTCTCTGCTTACTGTCTGCCAACCAGTTCTCTATCCACGTCAGTACATTACCCCCAATAGCATGCGCTTTGATTTTCCACACCAATCTCTTGTGCGGGACCTTGTCAAAAGCCTTTTGAAAGTCCAAATACACCACACCCACCGGTTCTCCCTTGTCCACTCTGCTAGTTACATCCTCAAAAAATTCCAGAAGATTCGTCAAGCATGATTTCCCTTTCATAAATCCATGCTGACTTGGACCGATCCTGTCACTGCTTTCCAAATGCGCTGCTATTTCATCCTTAATGATTGATTCCAACATTTTCCCCACTACTGATGTCAGGCTAACCGGTCTATAATTACCCGTTTTCTCTCTCCCTCCTTTTTTAAAAAGTGGTGTTACATTAGCTACCCTCCAGTCCATAGGAACTGATCCAGAGTTGATAGACTGTTGGAAAATGATCACCAATGCATCCACTATTTCCAGGGCCACTTCCTGAAGTACTCTGGGATGCAGACTATCAGGCCCCAGGGATTTATCGGCCTTCAATCCCATCAATTTCCCTAACACAATTTCCCGCCTAATAAGGATATCCTTCAGTTACTCCTTCTCACTAGACCCACTGTCCCCTAGTACATTCGGAAGGTTATTTGTGTCTTCCTTCGTGAAGACAGAAGTGAAGTATTTGTTCAATTGGTCTGCCATTTCTTTGTTCCGCATTATAAATTCACCTAAATCCGACTGCAGTGGACTGACATTTGTCGTCACTAATCTTTTTCTCTTCACATATTTATAGAAGCTTTTGCTGTCCATTTTTATGTTCCCTGCAAGCTTCCTCTCGTACTCTGTTTTCCCCCTCTTAATTAAACCCTTAGTCCTCCTTTGTTGAATTCTAAATTTCTCCCAGTCCTCAGTTTTGTTGCTTTTTCTTGCCAATTTATTTGCCTCTTCCTTGGTTTTAACACTATCCTTAATTTCCCTTGATAGCCACTGTTGAGCCACCTTCCCCGTTTTATTTTTACTCCAGACAGGGATGTACAATTGCTGAAGTTCATCCATGTGATCTTTAAATATTTGCCATTGCTTATCCACCGTCAACCCTTTAAGTATCCTTTGCCAGTCTATTCTAGCCAATTCACGCCTCATACCGTCGAAGTTACCTTTCCTTAAGTTCAGGACCCTAGTTTACGAATTAACTGTGTCACTCTCCATCTTAATAAGAATTCTACCATATTATGGTCACTCTTCCCCAAGGGGCCTCGCACAACAAGATTGCTAATTAGTCCTGTCATGTCTTCAACCAGCATTGTAACCCATGTATAATCTGACCTAAGTTGTACACTGTGAGAATAATGTTGAATCTCTGTCCCAACCATTCTTTAACACAGTACCTCTCGTCTGTTCTGCTAGTGGCCATGCTTGCGTGGTTTAAATCCCAGTTTCTTGTCGCCATTGATATGTCCTTACTCTACAGTATAAATGCACACGAGGCCCATGCTTGAGAGAAGGTCAGTCAGTCCTTTATTCCTTAGCACTCAAGTGATGGAAGTGGGTGGAGCTTCCCCTTTCTGCCTGGGACAGACTTCTGAAGGCATAAGCTACCAGCTGTAACTGACCCTTGGCATTGACATGCTGCAACACACACCCGACACCATAGGACGATGCATCGCATATTAACACAAGTTTCTTACATGGGTCATATAGCATTAACAGATTGTTGGAACATAACAAATTGCGTGCTCTATTAAAAGTCCTTTCCTAGCTGTCCCCCCAGACCCATTCGCGACCTTTGCGTAGGAGCACGTGTAGCGGCTCTAACAGTGTGCTCAATTTGGGAAGAAAGTTACCAAAATAGTTCAGGAGCCCCAGGAATGAACGCAGCTCTGTCGTATTATGGGGTCTGGGTGCTCTCTGGATCGCATCCGTCTTGGACGCAGTAAGGCTGATCCCGTCTGCTGCTACCCTCATCCCCAGGAATTCTACCTCTGGAGCTAGGAAGACGCACTTCACCTTTTTCAATCGCAGCCCTACCCAGTCCAGTCTGGGTAGCACCTCCTCCAGGTTGCGGAGGTGTTCTTCAGAGAACTCCACAATGAGCACCCGGGCATTGTCATGATGAAGGCAATTGCCAGGTCACACGTTTGATTGCCAGGGATAGACGCAGATCTGGAACTTTGTGTTCGCAGGTGCAACACGTGTGCCCAGCTGGGCAATGCGCCCAGGGAAGCCCCCCTTAGCCCCTTGCCATGGCCCGCCAAGCCGTGGTCACGCATCCATGTGGACTACGCAGGTCCTTTCATGGGAAAAATGTTTCTGGTTGTAGTAGATGCCTACTCCAAATTGATCGAGTGTACCATTTTAAATTCAAGCACATCCTCTGCCATGGTAGAAAGTCTACAGGCAATGTTCGCCGCCCACGGTCTACCGGACATCTGGTCAGCGACAATGGCCCGTGCTTCACAAGCACTGAATTCCAGGACTTCATGGCAGGCAATGGAATCAACCATGTCAGAACGGCACCATTCAAGCCGGCCTCAAACGGCCAGGCGGAACGAGCAGTGCAGATAATCAAACAGGGGATGCTCAGAATCCAAGGGAGTTCCCTACAAAGCCGCTTATCACGCTTCCTGTTGGCCTACAGATCCCGACCACACTCGCTCACAGGGGTTCCACCTGCAGAGCTGCTAAGAAAAGGACTCTCAAAACCCGGTTATCCCTTATACACCCCACCATGAAGAAAATTGTCGAGAGCAGGCGCCAGTCACAATATGACTACCATGACAGGAATACGAGGACGCGATGTATTGATGTAAATGACCCTGTTTTTGTCCTCAACTGCGCTGCAGGGCCTAAATGGCTCGCAGGCACTGTGATTGCCAAAGAGGGAAATAGGATTCTGGTAGTTAAACTTACCAATGGACAAATCTGCTGCAAACACGTGGATCAAACAAAAAGGAGGTTCAGCAACCATAGAGAAGAAGCAGAGGAAGAACACGATGTAGAGTTCACTCCACCACAGGTGACCGAACACCGGAACCAAAGGGAGGAGAGCCCCGTCACTGTGGGCAGTCCGGACAGGCCTGAGGCACCGCAAACAGCAGACACTCAGGCCAGCGCCCAACAACCGGAGCCCCAACTCAGGCGCTCTACAAGGGAGCGTAAACCACCAGAGAGACTCAAGCTGTGATCCCAAAAAGACTTTAGGGGGGAGGTGATGTCATGTATTCAACCAGCATTGTAACCTATGTATAATCTGACCTAAGTT